>NW_025963780.1:34734253-35089221 GCF_023055435.1 Haliotis rufescens | reverse complement strand
AACATACATTGCAGCTTACTGCGACTTCTACGTAGATTGTTATCAGAAACATGTATTTGGGTATTTGTAGATTCCTCTTCAGTAATTGTGTTATTGCTTCGTCCATTGCAGGTTTCAACTTGGCGTTCATTGTTTATCCTGAAATATTGGCTTCTTTGCCACTACCCCAGCTGTGGTCCGTGTTGACCTTTATCACCTTGATGACCCTTGCTATTGACTCTATGGTGAATGTATATGACGCCATTTATAAATATATTCTGTACATATTGACGTACTGGTAAATATACAACACTTCACGACTTGCGATATGTACATATTGATTCACTGCTAAATGTACAAGATTTTAATACTTGCGATATATACATTTTAACTCAATGTTAAACCTGTTATCAAGGGCTAGAGTTTCGACTCAAACGTGATTTTAGGTTTGTCAGCACACCTCACCAGATAGTCACGTGAGGTGTTTCTATATTAAGCCACTCAATTATTTCACTTTTGACTTAAATATGCATTGAGTCTAAGGCGCTGCAATTCACTGTGCAGAGTAGCGTCCACGTAGCACGATAGAAATCTATGATTGTGAATTCAAATCCCGGTTGACGCCAATGATGTTTCTAGGTTTGTCGTGCTCGTGGGTTTCACCAAAGTGTAAACGACTGGGGGTGCATCATTTCGGTCCTTCCTCCAGCATTAAGTCGACACGCCATGATATAACTGGAATACACTGTTGAAAGCGGCGCTTAAACCCAGTTCACTCACGTATTCTTAACAGATTATGCATGTACAGGTGCCCGGGATTGAGATCATCGTAGCAGCAGTAGAAGACCAAATGCCCAACTTGACTAAACGACAGTCCTGGGCTGTAAAAAGCGTCGTCATCCTCAGCATCTCCCTATTTGGTCTCATATACATCTCACAGGTACTCAGAACACCTTGCAATGGGAATGTGTATCATCATATCTCAACGGTGTCGCTTCTCGCTCATGTTATTAGCTATGAATCATTGATTTGCTTGTACGAGAGTGCTTACCCTTTTCACGAACACCTGGCGTCGTCACTTATTTTCAGGGATCCATTCATACAAATTTCACCGCTATTCTAACTTGTATTCCCACCAATTATACTTTGCTCAGTGATGTTATAAATGTAGTATAGGTAAAACATTCACATTTTTCCTCCATTTGTCATACACCATAACATGATGCGATATATAAGTATCAAAGTTTGGTTCAGTGGGATATGCGTTTTAAGCACGTGTTACTTTAAATTTCAGGAGGAGACGAAATGACTAGATATATTTCAATTGCAGGGTGGGATCTACGTGCTGACGCTGGTTGACTGGTTCGTTATCTTCCCCTCCATAGCGGTGTTTGCCATCCTGGAGTGTCTCGTGGTAGGCTGGTTGTATGGTGAGTAGCGGTGTTTGCCATCCTGGAGTGTTTCGTGGTAGGCTGGTTGTATGGTGAGTAGCGGTGTTTGCCATCCTGGAGTGTCTCGTGGTAGGCTGGTTGTATGGTGAGTAGCGGTGTTTGCCATCCTGGAGTGTCTCGTGGTAGGCTGGTTGTATGGTGAGTATCGGTGTTTGCCATCATGGAATGTCTCGTGGTAGGCTGGCTATAGGGTGAGTATCGGTGTTTGCCATCCTGGAGTGTCTCGTGGTAGGCTGGCTATAGGGTGAGTATCGGTGTTTGCCATCATGGAATGTCTCGTGGTAGGCTGGCTATAGGGTGAGTAGCGGTGTTTGCCATCATGGAATGTCTCGTGGTAGGCTGGTTGTATGGTGAGTAGCGGTGTTTGCCATCATGGAATGTCTCGTGGTAGGCTGGCTATAGGGTGAGTAGCGGTGTTTGCCATCATGGAATGTCTCGTGGTAGGCTGGTTGTATGGTGAGTAGCGGTGTTTGCCATCATGGAATGTCTCGTGGTAGGCTGGCTATAGGGTGAGTATCGGTGTTTGCCATCCTGGAATGTCTCGTGCTAGGCTAGATTTATGGTGAGTGACTGTTTGCGATGCTGGAGTGTCTCGTGGTAGCCTTGCTATATGGCGAGTAGCGGTGTTTGCCATCCTGGAATGTCTTGTGGTAGGCTGGCTATATGGTGAGTAGCGGTGTTTGCCATGCTGGAATATCTCGTAGTAGGCTTGTTATAGGTTGAGTGGCTGTGTTTGCTATGCTGGAATGTATCGTGGTAGGCAAGGTACATGGTGAGTAGCTGTGTTTGCCGTCATGGAAAGTCTCGTGGCAGGCTGGCTATATGGCGAGTAGCGGTGTTTGCCATGCTGGAGTGTCTCGTGGTAGCCTGGCTATATGGTGAGTAGCGGTGTTTGCCATCATGGAATGTCTCGTGATAGGCTGGCCATATGGTGAGTGGCTGTGTTTGCTATGCTGGAATGTCTCGTGGTAGGCTTGTTATATGTTGAGTGGCTGTGTTTGCCATGCTGGAATGTCTCGTGGTAGGCTGGCTATATGGTGAGTGGCTTTGCTTGCCATGCTGGAATGTCTCGTGGTAGGCTTGTTATATGTTGAGTGGCTGTGTTTGCTATGCTGGAATGTATCGTGGTAGGCAAGGTACATGGTGAGTAGTGGTGTTTGCCATCCTGTAATGTCTCGTGGTAGGCTGGCTATAGGGTGAGTAGCGGTGTTTGCCATCATGGAATGTCTCGTGATAGGCTGGCAAAATGGTGAGTAGCGGTGTTTGCCATCATGGAATGTCTCGTGGTAGGCTGGCTATATCGTGAGTGGCTGTATTTGCTATGCTGGAATGCCCCGTGGTAGGCAAGATACATGGTGAGTAGCGGTGTTTGCCATGCTGGAATATCTCGTGGTAGCCTGGCTATATGGTGAGTAGCGGTGTTTGCCATGCTGGAATGTCTCGTGGTAGGCTGGCTATATGGTGAGTGGCTGTGTTTGCTATGCTGGAATGCCCCGTGGTAGGCAAGATACATGGTGAGTAGCGGTGTTTGCCATCATGGAATGTCTCGTGGTAGGCTGGCTATATGGTGAGTAGCGGTGTTTGCCATCCTGTAATGTCTCGTGGTACGCTGGCTATAGGGTGAGTGGCTGTGTTTGCTATGCTGGAATGCCCCGTGGTAGGCAAGATACATGGTGAGTAGCGGTGTTTGCCATGCTGGAATATCTCGTGGTAGCCTGGCTATATGGTGAGTAGCGGTGTTTGCCATGCTGGAATGTCTCGTGGTAGGCTGGCTATATGGTGAGTGGCTGTGTTTGCTATGCTGGAATGCCCCGTGGTAGGCAAGATACATGGTGAGTAGCGGTGTTTGCCATCATGGAATGTCTCGTGGTAGGCTGGCTATATGGTGAGTAGCGGTGTTTGCCATCCTGTAATGTCTCGTGGTACGCTGGCTATAGGGTGAGTGGCTGTGTTTGCTATGCTGGAATGCCCCGTGGTAGGCAAGATACATGGTGAGTAGCGGTGTTTGCCATGCTGGAATGTCTCGTGGTAGGCTGGCTATATGGTGAGTGGCTGTGTTTGCTATGCTGGAATGCCCCGTGGTAGGCAAGATACATGGCGAGTAGCGGTGTTTGCCATGCTGGAATGTCTCGTGGTAGGCTGGCCATAGGGTGAGTAGCGGTGTTTGCCATGCTGGAATGTCTCGTGGTAGGCTGGCCATAGGGTGAGTAGCGATGTTTGCCATTCTGTAATGTCTCGTGGTAGGCTGGCTATATGGTGAGTAGCGGTGTTTGCCATCCTGGAATGTCTCGTGGTAGGCTGGCCATATGGTGAGTAGCGGTGTTTGCCATTCTGTAATGTCTCGTGGTAGGCTGGCTATATGGTGAGTAGCGGTGTTTGCCATCCTGTAATGTCTCGTGGTACGCTGGCTATATGGTGAGTGGCTGTGTTTGCTATGCTGGAATGCCCCGTGGTAGGCAAGATACATGGTGAGTAGCGGTGTTTGCCATGCTGGAATGTCTCGTGGTAGGCTGGCTATATGGTGAGTGGCTGTGTTTGCTATGCTGGAATGCCCCGTGGTAGGCAAGATACATGGTGAGTAGCGGTGTTTGCCATTCTGTAATGTCTCGTGGTAGGCTGGCTATATGGTGAGTAGCGGTGTTTGCCATCCTGTAATGTCTCGTGGTACGCTGGCTATAGGGTGAGTGGCTGTGTTTGCTATGCTGGAATGCCCCGTGGTAGGCAAGATACATGGTGAGTAGCGGTGTTTGCCATGCTGGAATGTCTCGTGGTAGGCTGGCTATATGGTGAGTGGCTGTGTTTGCTATGCTGGAATGCCCCGTGGTAGGCAAGATACATGGTGAGTAGAGGTGTTTGTCATGCTGGAATGTCTCGTGGTAGGCTGGCTATATGGTGAGTAGCGGTGTTTGCCATCCTGTAATGTCTCGTAGTACGCTGGCTATAGGGTGAGTGGCTGTGTTTGCTATGCTGGAATGCCCCGTGGTAGGCAAGATACATGGTGAGTAGCGGTGTTTGCCATCCTGGAATGCCTCGTGGTAGGCTGGCTACATGGTGAGTGGCTGTGTTTGCTATGCTGGAATGCCCCGTGGTAGGCAAGATACATGGCGAGTAGCGGTGTTTGCCATGCTGGAATGTCTCGTGGTAGGCTGGCCATAGGGTGAGTAGCGGTGTTTGCCATTCTGTAATGTCTCGTGGTAGGCTGGCTATATGGTGAGTAGCGGTGTTTGCCATCATGGAATGTCTCGTGGTAGGCTGGTTGTATGGTGAGTAGCGGTGTTTGCCATCATGGAATGTCTCGTGGTAGGCTGGTTGTATGGTGAGTAGCGGTGTTTGCCATCATGGAATGTCTCGTGGTAGGCTGGCTATAGGGTGAGTAGCGGTGTTTGCCATGCTGGAATGTCTCGTGGTAGGCTGGTTGTATGGTGAGTAGCGGTGTTTGCCATCATGGAATGTCTCGTGGTAGGCTGGCTATAGGGTGAGTATCGGTGTTTGCCATCCTGGAATGTCTCGTGGTAGGCTGGCTAGATTTATGGTGAGTGACTGTTTGCGATGCTGGAGTGTCTCGTGGTAGCCTTGCTATATGGCGAGTAGCGGTGTTTGCCATCCTGGAATGTCTTGTGGTAGGCTGGCTATATGGTGAGTAGCGGTGTTTGCCATGCTGGAATATCTCGTAGTAGGCTTGTTATAGGTTGAGTGGCTGTGTTTGCTATGCTGGAATGTATCGTGGTAGGCAAGGTACATGGTGAGTAGCGGTGTTTGCCATCATGGAATGTCTCGTGGCAGGCTGGCTATATGGCGAGTAGCGGTGTTTGCCATGCTGGAGTGTCTCGTGGTAGCCTGGTTATATGGTGAGTAGCGGTGTTTGCCATCATGGAATGTCTCGTGATAGGCTGGCCATATGGTGAGTGGCTGTGTTTGCTATGCTGGAATGTCTCGTGGTAGGCTTGTTATATGTTGAGTGGCTGTGTTTGCCATGCTGGAATGTCTCGTGGTAGGCTGGCTATATGGTGAGTGGCTTTGTTTGCCATGCTGGAATGTCTCGTGGTAGGCTTGTTATATGTTGAGTGACTGTGTTTGCTATGCTGGAATGTATCGTGGTAGGCAAGGTACATGGTGAGTAGTGGTGTTTGCCATCCTGTAATGTCTCGTGGTAGGCTGGCTATAGGGTGAGTAGCGGTGTTTGCCATCATGGAATGTCTCGTGATAGGCTGGCAAAATGGTGAGTAGCGGTGTTTGCCATGCTGGAATGTCTCGTGGTAGGCTGGCTATTTCGTGAGTGGCTGTATTTGCTATGCTGGAATGCCCCGTGGTAGGCAAGATACATGGTGAGTAGCGGTGTTTGCCATGCTGGAATATCTCGTGGTAGCCTGGCTATATGGTGAGTAGCGGTGTTTGCCATCATGGAATGTCTCGTGGTAGGCTGGCTATATGGTGAGTGGCTGTGTTTGCTATGCTGGAATGCCCCGTGGTAGGCAAGATACATGGTGAGTAGCGGTGTTTGCCATCATGGAATGTCTCGTGGTAGGCTGGCTATATGGTGAGTAGCGGTGTTTGCCATCCTGTAATGTCTCGTGGTACGCTGGCTATAGGGTGAGTGGCTGTGTTTGCTATGCTGGAATGCCCCGTGGTAGGCAAGATACATGGTGAGTAGCGGTGTTTGCCATGCTGGAATGTCTCGTGGTAGGCTGGCTATATGGTGAGTGGCTGTGTTTGCTATGCTGGAATGCCCGTGGTAGGCAAGATACATGGTGAGTAGCGGTGTTTGTCATCATGGAATGTCTCGTGGTAGGCTGGCTATATGGTGAGTAGCGGTGTTTGCCATCCTGTAATGTCTCGTAGTACGCTGGCTATAGGGTGAGTGGCTGTGTTTGCTATGCTGGAATGCCCCGTGGTAGGCAAGATACATGGTGAGTAGCGGTGTTTGCCATCCTGGAATGCCTCGTGGTAGGCTGGCTACATGGTGAGTGGCTGTGTTTGCTATGCTGGAATGTCCCGTGGTAGGCAAGATACATGGCGAGTAGCGGTGTTTGCCATGCTGGAATGTCTCGTGGTAGGCTGGCCATAGGGTGAGTAGCGGTGTTTGCTATGCTGGAATGTCTCGTGGTAGGCTGGCCATAGGGTGAGTAGCGGTGTTTGCCATTCTGTAATGTCTCGTGGTAGGCTGGCTATATGGTGAGTAGCGGTGTTTGCCATCCTGGAATGTCTCGTGGTAGGCTGGCCATATAGTGAGTAGCGGTGTTTGCCATTCTGTAATGTCTCGTGGTAGGCTGGCTATATGGTGAGTAGCGGTGTTTGCCATCCTGTAATGTCTCGTGGTACGCTGGCTATAGGGTGAGTGGCTGTGTTTGCTATGCTGGAATGCCCCGTGGTAGGCAAGATACATGGTGAGTAGCGGTGTTTGCCATGCTGGAATGTCTCGTGGTAGGCTGGCTATATGGTGAGTGGCTGTGTTTGCTATGCTGGAATGCCCCGTGGTAGGCAAGATACATGGTGAGTAGCGGTGTTTGCCATTCTGTAATGTCTCGTGGTAGGCTGGCTATATGGTGAGTAGCGGTGTTTGCCATCCTGGAATGTCTCGTGGTACGCTGGCTATAGGGTGAGTGGCTGTGTTTGCTATGCTGGAATGCCCCGTGGTAGGCAAGATACATGGTGAGTAGCGGTGTTTGCCATGCTGGAATGTCTCGTGGTAGGCTGGCTATATGGTGAGTGGCTGTGTTTGCTATGCTGGAATGCCCCGTGGTAGGCAAGATACATGGTGAGTAGAGGTGTTTGTCATGCTGGAATGTCTCGTGGTAGGCTGGCTATATGGTGAGTAGCGGTGTTTGCCATCCTGTAATGTCTCGTAGTACGCTGGCTATAGGGTGAGTGGCTGTGTTTGCTATGCTGGAATGCCCCGTGGTAGGCAAGATACATGGTGAGTAGCGGTGTTTGCCATCCTGGAATGCCTCGTGGTAGGCTGGCTACATGGTGAGTGGCTGTGTTTGCTATGCTGGAATGCCCCGTGGTAGGCAAGATACATGGCGAGTAGCGGTGTTTGCCATGCTGGAATGTCTCGTGGTAGGCTGGCCATAGGGTGAGTAGCGGTGTTTGCCATTCTGTAATGTCTCGTGGTAGGCTGGCTATATGGTGAGTAGCGGTGTTTGCCATCCTGGAATGTCTCGTGGTAGGCTGGCCATATGGTGAGTAGCGGTGTTTGCCATTCTGTAATGTCTCGTGGTAGGCTGGCTATATGGGGAGTAGCGGTGTTTGCCATCCTGGAATGTCTCGTGGTAGGCTGGCTATATGGTGAGTAGCGGTGTTTGCCATCATGGAATGTCTCGTGGTAGGCTGGCCATATGGTGAGTAGCGGTGTTTGCCATCCTGTAATGTCTCGTAGTACGCTGGCGATAGGGTGAGTGGCTGTGTTTGCTATGCTGGAATGCCCCGTGGTAGGCAAGATACATGGTGAGTAGCGGTGTTTGCCATCCTGGAATGCCTCGTGGTAGGCTGGCTACATGGTGAGTGGCTGTGTTTGCTATGCTGGAATGCCCCGTGGTAGGCAAGATACATGGCGAGTAGCGGTGTTTGCCATGCTGGAATGTCTCGTGGCAGGCTGGCTATATGGTGAGTAGCGGTGTTTGCCATCCTGGAATGTCTCGTGGTAGGCTGGCCATATGGTGAGTAGCGGTGTTTGCCATTCTGTAATGTCTCGTGGTAGGCTGGCTATATGGTGAGTAGCGGTGTTTGCCATCCTGGAATGTCTCGTGGTAGGCTGGCTATATGGTGAGTAGCGGTGTTTGCCATTCTGTAATGTCTCGTGGTAGGCTGGCTATATGGTGAGTAGCGGTGTTTGCCATCCTGGAATGTCTCGTGGTAGGCTGGCTATATGGTGAGTAGCGGTGTTTGCCATCATGGAATGTCTCGTGGTAGGCTGGCCATATGGTGAGTAGCGGTGTTTGCCATGCTGGAATGTCTCGTGGTAGGCTGGCTATATGGTGAGTGGCTGTGTTTGCTATGCTGGAATGCCCCGTGGTAGGCAAGATACATGGTGAGTAGTGCTGTTTGCCATGCTGGAATGTCTCGTGGTAGGCTGGCTATATGGTGAGTAGCGGTGTTTGCCATCCTGTAATGTCTCGTGGTCCGCTGGCTATAGGGTGAGTAGCTGTGTTTGCTATGCTGGAATGCCCCGTGGTAGGCAAGATACATGGTGAGTAGCGGTGTTTGCCATGCTGGAATGTCTCGTGGTAGGCTGGCTATATGGTGAGTAGCGGTGTTTGCCATCATGGAATGTCTCGTGGTAGGCTGGCTATATGGTGAGTAGCGGTGTTTGCCATCCTGTAATGTCTCGTAGTACGCTGGCTATAGGGTGAGTGGCTGTGTTTGCTATGCTGGAATGCCCCGTGGTAGGCAAGATACATGGTGAGTAGCGGTGTTTGCCATCCTGGAATGCCTCGTGGTAGGCTGGCTACATGGTGAGTGGCTGTGTTTGCTATGCTGGATTGCCCCGTGGTAGGCAAGATACATGGCGAGTAGCGGTGTTTGCCATGCTGGAATGTCTCGTGGTAGGCTGGCTATATGGTGAGTAGCGGTGTTTGCCATCCTGGAATGTCTCGTGGTAGGCTGGCCATATGGTGAGTAGCGGTGTTTGCCATTCTGTAATGTCTCGTGGTAGGCTGGCTATATGGTGAGTAGCGGTGTTTGCCATCCTGGAATGTCTCGTCGTAGGCTGGCCATATGGTGAGTAGCGGTGTTTGCCATTCTGTAATGTCTCGTGGTAGGCTGGCTATATGGTGAGTAGCGGTGTTTGCCATCCTGGAATGTCTCGTGGTAGGCTGGCTATATGGTGAGTAGCGGTGTTTGCCATCATGGAATGTCTCGTGGTAGGCTGGCCATATGGTGAGTAGCGGTGTTTGCCATGCTGGAATGTCTCGTGGTAGGCTGGCTATATGGTGAGTGGCTGTGTTTGCTATGCTGGAATGCCCCGTGGTAGGCAAGATACATGGTGAGTAGTGGTGTTTGCCATGCTGGAATGTCTCGTGGTAGGCTGGCTATATGGTGAGTAGCGGTGTTTGCCATCCTGTAATGTCTCGTGGTACGCTGGCTATAGGGTGAGTGGCTGTGTTTGCTATGCTGGAATGCCCCGTGGTAGGCAAGATACATGGTGAGTAGCGGTGTTTGCCATGCTGGAATGTCTCGTGGTAGGCTGGCTATATGGTGAGTAGCTGTGTTTGCTATGCTGGAATGCCCCGTGGTAGGCAAGATACATGGTGAGTAGCGGTGTTTGTCATGCTGGAATGTCTCGTGGTAGGCTGGCTATATGGTGAGTAGCGGTGTTTGCCATCCTGTAATGTCTCGTAGTACGCTGGCTATAGGGTGAGTGGCTGTGTTTGCTATGCTGGAATGCCCCGTGGTAGGCAAGATACATGGTGAGTAGCGGTGTTTGCCATCCTGGAATGCCTCGTGGTAGGCTGGCTACATGGTGAGTGGCTGTGTTTGCTATGCTGGAATGCCCTGTGGTAGGCAAGATACATGGCGAGTAGCGGTGTTTGCCATGCTGGAATGTCTCGTGGTAGGCTGGCCATAGGGTGAGTAGCGGTGTTTGCCATTCTGTAATGTCTCGTGGTAGGCTGGCTATATGGTGAGTAGCGGTGTTTGCCATCCTGGAATGTCTCGTGGTAGGCTGGCTACATGGTGAGTGGCTGTGTTTGCTATGCTGGAATGCCCCGTGGTAGGCAAGATACATGGCGAGTAGCGGTGTTTGCCATGCTGGAATGTCTCGTGGTAGGCTGGCCATAGGGTGAGTAGCGGTGTTTGCCATGCTGGAATGTCTCGTGGTAGGCTGGCCATAGGGTGAGTAGCGGTGTTTGCCATGCTGTAATTTCTCGTGCTAGGCTGGCTATATGGTGAGTAGCGGTGTTTGCCATCCTGGAATGTCTCGTGGTAGGCTGGCCATATGGTGAGTAGCGGTGTTTGCCATTCTGTAATGTCTCGTGGTAGGCTGGCTATATGGTGAGTAGCGGTGTTTGCCATCCTGTAATGTCTCGTGGTACGCTGGCTATAGGGTGAGTGGCTGTGTTTGCTATGCTGGAATGCCCCGTGGTAGGCAAGATACATGGTGAGTAGCGGTGTTTGCCATGCTGGAATGTCTCGTGGTAGGCTGGCTATATGGTGAGTGGCTGTGTTTGCTATGCTGGAATGCCCCGTGGTAGGCAAGATACATGGTGAGTAGCGGTGTTTGTCATGCTGGAATGTCTCGTGGTAGGCTGGCTATATGGTGAGTAGCGGTGTTTGCCATCCTGTAATGTCTCGTAGTACGCTGGCTATAGGGTGAGTGGCTGTGTTTGCTATGCTGGAATGCCCCGTGGTAGGCAAGATACATGGCGAGTAGCGGTGTTTGCCATCCTGGAATGCCTCGTGGTAGGCTGGCTACATGGTGAGTGGCTGTGTTTGCTATGCTGGAATGCCCTGTGGTAGGCAAGATACATGGCGAGTAGCGGTGTTTGCCATCCTGGAATGTCTCGTGGTAGGCTGGCCATAGGGTGAGTAGCGGTGTTTGCCATTCTGTAATGTCTCGTGGTAGGCTGGCTATATGGTGAGTAGCGGTGTTTGCCATCCTGGAATGTCTCGTGGTAGGCTGGCTACATGGTGAGTGGCTGTGTTTGCTATGCTGGAATGCCCCGTGGTAGGCAAGATACATGGCGAGTAGCGGTGTTTCCCATGCTGGAATGTCTCGTGGTAGGCTGGCCATAGGGTGAGTAGCGGTGTTTGCCATGCTGGAATGTCTCGTGGTAGGCTGGCCATAGGGTGAGTAGCGGTGTTTGCCATCCTGTAATGTCTCGTGCTAGGCTGGCTATATGGTGAGTAGCGGTGTTTGCCATCCTGGAATGTCTCGTGGTAGGCTGGCCATATGGTGAGTAGCCGTGTTTGCCATTCTGTAATGTCTCGTGGTAGGCTGGCTATATGGTGAGTAGCGGTGTTTGCCATCCTGTAATGTCTCGTGGTACGCTGGCTATAGGGTGAGTGGCTGTGTTTGCTATGCTGGAATGCCCCGTGGTAGGTAAGATACATGGTGAGTAGCGGTGTTTGCCATGCTGGAATGTCTCGTGGTAGGCTGGTTATATGGTGAGTGGCTGTGTTTGCTATGCTGGAATGCCCCGTGGTAGGCAAGATACATGGTGAGTAGCGGTGTTTGCCATTCTGTAATGTCTCGTGGTAGGCTGGCTATATGGTGAGTAGCGGTGTTTGCCATCCTGTAATGTCTCGTGGTACGCTGGCTATAGGGTGAGTGGCTGTGTTTGCTATGCTGGAATGCCCCGTGGTAGGCAAGATACATGGTGAGTAGCGGTGTTTGCCATGCTGGAATGTCTCGTGGTAGGCTGGCTATATGGTGAGTAGCTGTGTTTGCTATGCTGGAATGCCCCGTGGTAGGCAAGATACATGGTGAGTAGCGGTGTTTCTCATGCTGGAATGTCTCGTGGTAGGCTGGCTATATGGTGAGTAGCGGTGTTTGCCATCCTATAATGTCTCGTAGTACGCTGGCTATAGGGTGAGTGGTTGTGTTTGCTATGCTGGAATGCCCCGTGGTAGGCAAGATATATGGTGAGTAGCGGTGTTTGCCATCTTGGAATGCCTCGTGGTAGGCTGGCTACATGGTGAGTGGCTGTGTTTGCTATGCTGGAATGCCCCGTGGTAGGCAAGATACATGGCGAGTAGCGGTGTTTGCTATGCTGGAATGCCCCGTGGTAGGCAAGATACATGGTGAGTAGCGGTGTTTGCCATGCTGGAATGTCTCGTGGTAGGCTGGCTATATGGTGAGTGGCTGTGTTTGCTATGCTGGAATGCCCCGTGGTAGGCAAGATACATGGTGAGTAGCGGTGTTTGTCATGCTGGAATGTCTCGTGGTAGGCTGGCTATATGGTGAGTAGCGGTGTTTGCCATCCTGTAATGTCTCGTAGTACGCTGGCTATAGGGTGAGTGGCTGTGTTTGCCATGCTGGAATGCCTCGTGGTAGGCAAGATACATGGTGAGAAGCGGTGTTTGCCATCCTGGAATGCCTCGTGGTAGGCTGGCTACATGGTGAGTGGCTGTGTTTGCTATGCTGGAATGCCTCGTGGTAGGCAAGATACATGGCGAGTAGCGGTGTTTGCCATGCTGGAATGTCTCGTGGTAGGCTGGCCATAGGGTGAGTAGCGGTGTTTGCCATGCTGGAATGTCTCGTGGTAGGCTGGCCATAGGGTGAGTAGCGGTGTTTGCCATTCTGTAATGTCTCGTGGTAGGCTGGCTATATGGTGAGTAGCGGTGTTTGCCATCCTGGAATGTCTCGTGGTAGGCTGGCCATATGGTGAGTAGCGGTGTTTGCCATTCTGTAATGTCTCGTGGTAGGCTGGCTATATGGTGAGTAGCGGTGTTTGCCATCCTGTAATGTCTCGTGGTACGCTGGCTATAGGGTGAGTGGCTGTGTTTGCTATGCTGGAATGCCCCGTGGTAGGCAAGATACATGGTGAGTAGCGGTGTTTGCCATGCTGGAATGTCTCGTGGTAGGCTGGCTATATGGTGAGTGGCTGTGTTTGCTATGCTGGAATGCCCCGTGGTAGGCAAGATACATGGTGAGTAGCGGTGTTTGCCATTCTGTAATGTCTCGTGGTAGGCTGGCTATATGGTGAGTAGCGGTGTTTGCCATCCTGTAATGTCTCGTGGTACGCTGGCTATAGGGTGAGTGGCTGTGTTTGCTATGCTGGAATGCCCCGTGGTAGGCAAGATACATGGTGAGTAGCGGTGTTTGCCATGCTGGAATGTCTCGTGGTAGGCTGGCTATATGGTGAGTGGCTGTGTTTGCTATGCTGGAATACCCCGTGGTAGGCAAGATACATGGTGAGTAGCGGTGTTTGTCATGCTGGAATGTCTCGTGGTAGGCTGGCTATATGGTGAGTAGCGGTGTTTGCCATCCTGTAATGTCTCGTAGTACGCTGGCAATAGGGTGAGTGGCTGTGTTTGCTATGCTGGAATGCCCCGTGGTAGGCAAGATACATGGTGAGTAGCGGTGTTTGCCATCCTGGAATGCCTCGTGGTAGGCTGGCTACATGGTGAGTGGCTGTGTTTGCTATGCTGGAATGCCCCGTGGTAGGCAAGATACATGGCGAGTAGCGGTGTTTGCCATGCTGGAATGTCTCGTGGTAGGCTGGCCATAGGGTGAGTAGCGGTGTTTGCCATTCTGTAATGTCTCGTGGTAGGCTGGCTATATGGTGAGTAGCGGTGTTTGCCATCCTGGAATGTCTCGTGGTAGGCTGGCCATATGGTGAGTAGCGGTGTTTGCCATTCTGTAATGTCTCGTGGTAGGCTGGCTATATGGTGAGTAGCGGTGTTTGCCATCCTGGAATGTCTCGTGGTAGGCTGGCTATATGGTGAGTAGCGGTGTTTGCCATCATGGAATGTCTCGTGGTAGGCTGGCCATATGGTGAGTAGCGGTGTTTGCCATCCTGTAATGTCTCGTAGTACGCTGGCTATAGAGTGAGTGGCTGTGTTTGCTATGCTGGAATGCCCCGTGGTAGGCAAGATACATGGTGAGTAGCGGTGTTTGCCATCATGGAATGCCTCGTGGTAGGCTGGCTACATGGTGAGTGGCTGTGTTTGCTATGCTGGAATGCCCCGTGGTAGGCAAGATACATGGCGAGTAGCGGTGTTTGCCATGCTGGAATGTCTCGTGGTAGGCTGGCCATAGGGTGAGTAGCGGTGTTTGCCATTCTGTAATGTCTCGTGGTAGGCTGGCTATATGGTGAGTAGCGGTGTTTGGCATCCTGTAACGTCTCGTAGTACGCTGGCTATAGGGTGAGTGGCTGTGTTTGCTATTCTGGAATGCCCCGTGGTAGGCAAGATACATGGCGAGTAGCGGTGTTTGCCATGCTGGAATGTCTCGTGGTAGGCTGGCCAAAGGGTGAGTAGCGGTGTTTGCCATTCTGTAATGTCTCGTGGTAGGCTGGCTATATGGTGAGTAGCGGTGTTTGCCATCCTGGAATGTCTCGTGCTAGGCTGGCCATATGGTGAGTAGCGGTGTTTGCCATTCTGTAATGTCTCGTGGTAGGCTGGCTATATGGTGAGTAGCGGTGTTTGCCATCCTGGAATGTCTCGTGGTAGGCTGGCTATATGGTGAGTAGCGGTGTTTGCCATCCTGGAATGTCTCGTGGTAGGCTGGCCATATGGTGAGTAGCGGTGTTTGCCATGCTGGAATGTCTCGTGGTAGGCTGGCTATATGGTGAGTGGCTGTGTTTGCTATGCTGGAATGCCCCGTGGTAGGCAAGATACATGGTGAGTAGCGGTGTTTGCCATCATGGAATGTCTCGTGGTAGGCTGGCTATATGGTGAGTAGCGGTGTTTGCCATCCTGTAATGTCTCGTGGTACGCTGGCTATAGGGTGAGTGGCTGTGTTTGCTATGCTGGAATGCCCCGTGGTAGGCAAGATACATGGTGAGTAGCGGTGTTTGCCATCATGGAATGTCTCGTGGTAGGTTGGCTATATGGTGAGTGGCTGTGTTTGCTATGCTGGAATGCCCCGTGGTAGGCAAGATACATGGTGAGTAGCGGTGTTTGTCATGCTGGAATGTCTCGTGGTAGGCTGGCTATATGGTGAGTAGCGGTGTTTGCCATCCTGTAATGTCTCGTAGTACGCTGGCTATAGGGTGAGTGGCTGTGTTTGCTATGCTGGAATGTCCCGTGGTAGGCAAGATACATGGTGAGTAGCGGTGTTTGCCATCATGGAATGCCTCGTGGTAGGCTGGCTACATGGTGAGTGGCTGTGTTTGCTATGCTGAAATGCCCCGTGGTAGGCAAGATACATGGCGAGTAGCGGTGTTTGCCATGCTGGAATGTCTCGTGGTAGGCTGGCCATAGGGTGAGTAGCGGTGTTTGCCATTCTGTAATGTCTCGTGGTAGGCTGGCCATAGGGTGAGTAGCGGTGTTTGCCATCCTGGAATGTCTCGTGCTAGGCTGGCCATATGGTGAGTAGCGGTGTTTGCCATTCTGTAATGTCTCGTGGTAGGCTGGCTATATGGTGAGTAGCGGTGTTTGCCATCCTGGAATGTCTCGTGGTAGGCTGGCTATATGGTGAGTAGCGGTGTTTGCCATCCTGGAATGTCTCGTGGTAGGCTGGCCATATGGTGAGTAGCGGTGTTTGCCATCCTGGAATGTCTCGTGGTAGGTTGGCCATATGGTGAGTAGCGGTGTTTGCCATCCTGGAATGTCTCGTGGTAGGCTGGCTATATGGTGAGTAGCGGTGTTTGCCATCATGGAATGTCTCGTGGTAGGCTGGCCATATGGTGAGTAGCGGTGTTTGCCATCCTGTAATGTCTCGTAGTACGCTGGCTATAGGGTGAGTGGCTGTGTTTGCTATGCTGGAATGCCCCGTGGTAGGCAAGATACATGGTGAGTAGCGGTGTTTGCCATCATGGAATGCCTCGTGGTAGGCTGGCTACATGGTGAGTGGCTGTGTTTGCTATGCTGGAATGCCCTGTGGTAGGCAAGATACATGGCGAGTAGCGGTGTTTGCCATGCTGGAATGTCTCGTGGTAGGCTGGCCATAGGGTGAGTAGCGGTGTTTGCCATTCTGTAATGTCTCGTGGTAGGCTGGCTATATGGTGAGTAGCGGTGTTTGGCATCCTGTAACGTCTCGTAGTACGCTGGCTATAGGGTGAGTGGCTGTGTTTGCTATTCTGGAATGCCCCGTGGTAGGCAAGATACATGGCGAGTAGCGGTGTTTGCCATGCTGGAATGTCTCGTGGTAGGCTGGCCATAGGGTGAGTAGCGGTGTTTGCCATTCTGTAATGTCTCGTGGTAGGCTGGCTATATGGTGAGTAGCGGTGTTTGCCATCCTGGAATGTCTCGTGCTAGGCTGGCCATATGGTGAGTAGCGGTGTTTGCCATTCTGTAATGTCTCGTGGTAGGCTGGCTATATGGTGAGTAGCGGTGTTTGCCATCCTGGAATGTCTCGTGGTAGGCTGGCTATATGGTGAGTAGCGGTGTTTGCCATCCTGGAATGTCTCGTGGTAGGCTGGCCATATGGTGAGTAGCGGTGTTTGCCATGCTGGAATGTCTCGTGGTAGGCTGGCTATATGGTGAGTGGCTGTGTTTGCTATGCTGGAATGCCCCGTGGTAGGCAAGATACATGGTGAGTAGCGGTGTTTGCCATGCTGGAATGTCTCGTGGTAGGCTGGCTATATGGTGAGTAGCGGTGTTTGCCATCCTGTAATGTCTCGTGGTACGCTGGCTATAGGGTGAGTGGCTGTGTTTGCTATGCTGGAATGCCCCGTGGTAGGCAAGATACATGGTGAGTAGCGGTGTTTGCCATCATGGAATGTCTCGTGGTAGGTTGGCTATATGGTGAGTGGCTGTGTTTGCTATGCTGGAATGCCCCGTGGTAGGCAAGATACATGGTGAGTAGCGGTGTTTGTCATGCTGGAATGTCTCGTGGTAGGCTGGCTATATGGTGAGTAGCGGTGTTTGCCATCCTGTAATGTCTCGTAGTACGCTGGCTATAGGGTGAGTGGCTGTGTTTGCTATGCTGGAATGTCCCGTGGTAGGCAAGATACATGGTGAGTAGCGGTGTTTGCCATCATGGAATGCCTCGTGGTAGGCTGGCTACATGGTGAGTGGCTGTGTTTGCTATGCTGAAATGCCCCGTGGTAGGCAAGATACATGGCGAGTAGCGGTGTTTGCCATGCTGGAATGTCTCGTGGTAGGCTGGCCATAGGGTGAGTAGCGGTGTTTGCCATTCTGTAATGTCTCGTGGTAGGCTGGCCATAGGGTGAGTAGCGGTGTTTGCCATCCTGGAATGTCTCGTGCTAGGCTGGCCATATGGTGAGTAGCGGTGTTTGCCATTCTGTAATGTCTCGTGGTAGGCTGGCTATATGGTGAGTAGCGGTGTTTGCCATCCTGGAATGTCTCGTGGTAGGCTGGCTATATGGTGAGTAGCGGTGTTTGCCATCCTGGAATGTCTCGTGGTAGGCTGGCCATATGGTGAGTAGCGGTGTTTGCCATCCTGGAATGTCTCGTGGTAGGTTGGCCATATGGTGAGTAGCGGTGTTTGCCATTCTGTAATGTCTCGTGGTAGGCTGGCTATATGGTGAGTAGCGGTGTTTACCATCCTGGAATGTCTCGTGGTAGGCTGGCTATATGGTGAGTAGCGGCGTTTGCCATCCTGGAATGTCTCGTGGTAGGCTGGCTATATGGTGAGTAGCGGTGTTTGCCATCCTGTAATGTCTCGTGGTAGGCTGGCTATATGGTGAGTGGTTGTTTGCGATGCTGGAGTGTCACGTGGTAGGCTAGATTTGTTGTCAGTGATTGTTTGCCATCCTGGAATGTCTCGTGGTAGGCTGGCGATATGGTGAGTGGCTGTGTTTGACATCCTGTAATGTCTCGTGGTAGGCTGGCAAAATGGTGAGAAGCGGTGTTTGCCATCCTGGAGTGTCTCTTGGTAGGCTGGCCATATGGCAAGTAGCGGTGTTTGCCATCCTGGAATGTCTCGTGGTAGGCTGGCTAAATGGTGAGTGGCTGTGTTTGCCATCCTGGAATGTCTCGTGGTAGGCTGGCTATATGGTGAGTGACTGTTTGCCATCCTGGAATGTCTCGTGGTAGGCTGGCTATATGGTGAGTAGCGGTGTTTGCCATCCTGGAATGTCTCGTGGTAGGCTGGCCATAGGGTGAGTAGCGGTGTTTGCCATCCTGGAATGTCTCGTGGTAGGTTGGCCATATGGTGAGTAGCGGTGTTTGCCATTCTGTAATGTCTCGTGGTAGGCTGGCTATATGGTGAGTAGCGGTGTTTACCATCCTGGAATGTCTCGTGGTAGGCTGGCTATATGGTGAGTAGCGGCGTTTGCCATCCTGGAATGTCTCGTGGTAGGCTGGCTATATGGTGAGTAGCGGTGTTTGCCATCCTGTAATGTCTCGTGGTAGGCTGGCTATATGGTGAGTGGTTGTTTGCGATGCTGGAGTGTCACGTGGTAGGCTAGATTTGTTGTCAGTGATTGTTTGCCATCCTGGAATGTCTCGTGGTAGGCTGGCGATATGGTGAGTGGCTGTGTTTGACATCCTGTAATGTCTCGTGGTAGGCTGGCAAAATGGTGAGAAGCGGTGTTTGCCATCCTGGAGTGTCTCTTGGTAGGCTGGCCATATGGCAAGTAGCGGTGTTTGCCATCCTGGAATGTCTCGTGGTAGGCTGGCTAAATGGTGAGTGGCTGTGTTTGCCATCCTGGAATGTCTCGTGGTAGGCTGGCTATATGGTGAGTGACTGTTTGCGATGCTGGAGTGTCTCGTGGTAGGCTAGATTTATGGTGAGTGATTGTTTGCGATGCTGGAGTGTCACGTGGTAGGCTAGATTTATGGTGAGTGATTGTTTGCCATGCTGGAATGTCTCGTGGTAGGCTGGCGATATGGTGAGTGACTGTTTGCCATGCTGGAGTGTCTCGTGGTAGGCTGGCTATAGGGTGAGTGACTGTTTGCCATCCTGGAGTGTCTCGTGGTAGACTGGCTATATGGTGAGTGATTGTTTGCGATGCTGAAGTGTCTCGTGGTAGGCGAGTTTTATGGTGAGTGATTGTTTGCGATGCTGAAGTGTCTCGTGGTAGGCGAGTTTTATGGTGAGTGATTGTGTTTGCGAAGCTTGAATGTCTCGTGGTAGGCGAGTTTTATGGTGAGTGACTGTTTGCCATGCTGGAGTGTCTCGTGGTAGACTGGCTATATGGTGAGTGACTGTGTTTGCGAAGCTGGAGTGTCTCGTGGTTGGCTGTCTATATAGTGGGTAGCTGTGTTGGTCATTCTGGAGCTTCTCGTTGAAGGTGAGTGACTGTATTTGCCGTGATGGAGTGTTACGTCGTAGGCTGGCTATATGGCAAGGATCCGTTCGACAAACAAACAAACAAACATACAAACCAATGATAAACAATTTCCTTACACCACTGTCCATTTGATCAAAACACAAACTAAATTGTTCCAAACGTTAAAGACAGGATAGTTTTTCGAACCTTGTTTAAAAAAAATATTTTCAGATCGGTAACAACAAGAGAACGATTACGATTTGGGTGTACAATGTTAGACAATATTGATCTTCTTCCACTATTTTTAGAACAAATTTCGAATGGTTGGTCGCTAAACTCACTTAGTATTTTTATCTGCGATGGAAGTCAGAAAAGTTCTGTAATGCGCCCTTTGGTTCTTTGTGACACACCATCATATGTGGACACTATTTACCTATGTTATATAAAGCGGATAATCAAGACTGGTTATTCTCTTTCATGATATTTTATGTTTATATTCACAGAAAGTATTTGATACAAGTGGTATTATAATCGTGCATATTTAAAACTAATCAAAGGATTTGTTTGACTGTTTGCATACTCAGAAAAGCACCAAGTTCAATTTTGTCAAAACATTTGAATTTTCAACCTTGTTCACCACTATCCCACGCGACATACGTTTCGAAAAACTTCATGGTGACCATAGATATTGTTAGATCTGTAATTTCAAAGGTTCAGGACATTTTGTCAAAAATGAAAGCACCAACTCTGTTCCCCTCCTTGCTGATTATTTTTGGGTATAAATCGGAATTCCTTCTCGCGTTAGCAAAATTAAAACACATGAATTTGGCCAAGATTTTTAACTTAAGCTTTAGGTATATCAATAATTTGATGTCATTGTCATCTCGTCAATTCCCTTTCACCCATTTACCCACCTGAACTGTCGAACAGTCATCTACCTCATCTACTTCATATTTAAAACTAATGATATAAAATCAACAAAACTCTCCACAAGACTGTATGACAAGAGGGGTAAGGTCAACTTTCCATTTGACAACTGCCCCTCGATGTCGAGCAATATTCCAGCATTTCACATTTTTTTTAGGTACAATCGAACATGGTCTTTCTGTGAACATTTCAAAGAGCGTCATACGGTTCTCGGTAAAATATTGTTAGATCAGGGCTACAACATTCAAGGCCCCAGTAAGGCTTTCAAACAAAACGTTTTTTGGTAGATTAGTGCAGGACAATTAACGCACCAGTGACAAAAATTATCTCCGATTCAATTCCCCGTTTTGACTTTACCATTATGTCCCGTGCTATTTTTCCAGGTGAACAATTGACTTGCCTTTACATGTGCCACCGATGGGACAGGATATGCGAACACCTAGTATTATAAATACCTGATGGTGAACAATGAACATATGCTTTTCATATGATCGGAATCGTACAATGGACTCTTAGATTTCTGGTGATTATGGAGAAGGTATTTGTGCCATTTATTTACAGGAACGCAGAGATTACAAGACGATATCGATGCCATGTGGGGAAAACGGATGCCTCGACCTATGACACTCTGTCTGAAATACGTGTGCCCGTTGCTCTTGTTGGTAAGTAAGGGTGTCGCAAAAAAAACAAACAATAAGATTCAATCGCTTATAAAGTCGATTGCCTGAATGTAACAGTGCTGCATGTTTTGCAGCGTAGTGACGCTGAAATAAGACATTAATCGGTCTGGCCAGTGAGAGTGAGTGAGTGAGTTAGGTTTATTATTTGAACAGTATATCAATGCGGGGTCAGCTTGATGTGGGAAGAAAGCCCAGACGTGATGCATGTTCACCACTTTGATTAATCCAAATAGCACGGGCACGGTGGTGACAAACCTTGATATATCATAGCGGCGAATTGGGACTCAAACTTCTGATCATTGGTTTCTGGTCTGCCCAAGGGACGCATCTCTGAACAGCGAGCACCCGAGTCCCACTCTGTGAGAGAATGTCCAATAACATTAATAATTTTTACGTGCATTTACTCCCATCAAGCTCAGAAAGATGCAATATTTTAATTGGAGTGTGCAGTTGAGTGAGTGAGTGGGGTTTAACGCCGCTTTTAACATTATTCCAGTTATATCACGGCGTGTCAGTTTAATGTGAGAGGAAAGCCCGAAGTGATGCAGGTGAAACGCACGAACACGGGTATGGTGCTGACATACCTAGAAACAGAATCGGGGCGAACTGGGATTCGAACCCACAATCATAGGTTTCTGTCGTGCCAGAGGGGCGCAACTCTGCACAACGAATCGCGGCGCCTTAGACGACTGGGTCATCCGTGCCCCAATATATAGGATGATGTATGTTATGGTACTTTGAAGTCTTAACAGATTATTTTCTTCATGAACGAATCACATATACTTATGAATATGTTTGACTTTCTGAGTGATATTTTGCAAAACCCAATTAATCTATATGTTACAAACCCATTAATCAACAGAAAATAGAATAAATATTTTTTGTGTGCATTATTCATCCTTTATATTCAATTATGGGAATCTTGCATAATTGCTTTTGTCCAGGTTGTCTTCAGCTATTCTCTCTATGCGTACCGTCCACCTAAATATGGCGACTACCACTTCCCCGACTGGGCCACAGTCATCGGGTGGATGATCTCCATGGTATCCATCATACCAATCCCTGTGATATTCACATGGAAGGTCTATCGCGCATCCGGGGATTCACTTGCCAAGGTAGATGAATATTAAAGCTGCTACGTCTAAAGAAAATGTGACATTTCCATTATGCTAGAATACTACCTATTCTACTACTACTGTTAATTATTATTATTATTATTATTATTATTATTATTATTATTATTATTATTATTACTATTACTATAATAATAATAATAATAATAATAATAATAATAATAATAATAATAATAATAATATCGATGAAAACAAGGCATGCAAAGGCATTTTTAAACGAGCCAAAGATGTGGGACATAATTTCAATGTCACTGTTGATTTTTCTGATGGTTCTGTAATGCTGGAGGGAACGGAAATGAATGACTAAGTGCCATATCAAATCGGCTGCCTGAACGACCACTGCATCGAGTTTATGTGCAGTGTGTTGAGACGATCAGCGGCCCTGTCTTTCGTTGGATAAAATTCCTTGCATAATCTACATTTAATATTTACAGTTTTGAACCCCGTTTTGTCGTTTTCTAAACAAATCATGGTTGAAAGCAATGTCCACATAAGAGTAAATATTGCGGAACTGCTGTAAATTTATTTACTTTATCACGATTTAAATCGAGAAATGTTTCAGTACTACATTGTAGAATGGGCAATATATTGCAATGTATTCACAACTGCCACAATCGTGTGAACGAAGATTCACAAATATGGACGTTATATTTTGTACTGAGTAGTTGTAATTGTTATGAGGTACTAGGTGTTCAAGTTACGACAGTGTCATATGTTTGTATTTTGCAGAAATAAACCCTCCAAAAAGTTTCAAATTCTATTCTTTTATGAGCAATAGAGCTAGGTAAACCAGTTAACGTTATTTCTGTTTTACAACGGCTCTTTGGAACAACCGCCCCAAATTTCACAATTCTTGTATTCAACATGTAGTCTAATATACATTCCACAAACCTTTTTAACAACCAACTTTGACTGAGCATAAACCTAAGCTTTCTTATTAAATTAGTCGCATTTGTTATAGTGTTAATGACTGAATCAATGTCACATGCCCATTGGCCTGTTGATCATGATACGTCATATATATATATATATATATATATATATATATATATATATATATATATATATATATATATATATATATATATATTGATTAAATTTGATTCTGTTGTCATCACTACACAGGTTTCTAAGTGACAAACGTTGCCTTACTTGCAGCAATATAATTGAAGGCTGTTCAGTCCAAATTACAAAGGACTCATAATTTACTGTAAAACAAAATATGACTTGTGATACTAGAAATGTTATTTACTTGATTGTTTGTAGTGGATGCAATGAAAAGTATATCGGAAAGACAGAACTTAAATTAAAAAGAAGAATGAATCTTCACCATTCACAAATAAAGCAGCCACAAAACCGCACGATTCCACTCAGTGAACATTTAGAGATACATGTGGAAGCGGCAGCGTTTTAGTTTTCCCGCTATATAAGCTAAATGTTGATCATGAACTTACATTGTTTCAAAAAGATCAACATTTCATTCATAAATGCGCGCCTAAGTTAAATGTAAAGGCGTAAGTTATTTGTCCATTGTCACCTTGGTATTGTGACGTCATGGTTCTCTTATTGCTATGACGTCACGAAACTATATGTTGCTACTTCATGTCCGTTATTCAGTTATGGCCTGATGAGACTCAACTACGAGATGAAAGCGCTAGCCAATTAAAACTGTGTTCAATCATACTCCACTTAATTAATTATTACTATATATAAATTTATATGTGTGTGTGTTGACAGTTAATTGATATGGATAATGGATATATATATATATATATATATATATATATATATATATATATGTATATATATATATGTGTGTGTGTGTGTGTGTGTGTGTGTGTGTGTGTGTGTGTGTGTGTGTGTGTTTTGACAGTTAATGCTTTTATGTACCCGTGCGACTCTTTTGCAAAATGTTTTTTGCTGGGATTGTAATTTAAAGAATTAAACGTTTCTTCTATGTGCAGAGTAGGTTCGAATCCTAGTTATATCCCGACATTAAATCATATTTGCCAACGCACCACATGGATGTCAACGCCCGTAGATTCATTATTTAACTAATCAGTTACTCACTCACTGACTCACATGTCACGTACATACTCTCAACATGTGGCATTTGTTCCAGAAACTGAAAAGGGCTCTGAAACCAAGGGAAAGCTGGGCCCGTTCATCACAGGAGGAAACGCCATACAATGGAGTTCTTGAACCAATGATTTAAACCAATTCTTCTATTTATTACATTATACATGTGTAGCAATGCTGTTTTTGTGAAGGCACTGTCTTACATTCATCAGCTGTACAGGTCATTTATAATGTTTAGTAAGTATCGAGATTGTTTTCGTGCATGTATGCACGCTTATCACATATCAATATAAAGACAGGAACAGTATCTACTTGGTGATTATCCCAGGGTTGACGCTGGTAAGCGTCGACGTCCATTTCGCAATATGTTACGCTCTTCTCCTGTGTCTATAGTATGAAGATTTCAGCGAGTTGTTTATACAGCTTCTCTGTTGAACGGTGCATTGATAAACAATGTACATTTTCAGCAGACCAAGGCCAACATTTCGATTCAGAGCATGTCAGTATCACAAGAGGCGAAACGCTCTACCTATGAGTGACGGTTACGAATATGCTGCAGTTAGCAGTTGTTAACAACGTCCCTGTAATAAAATGTAAGCAAGTGATGATTAACTGTTTGTGTGTTATTTCTACGCTTTAAATGAGCGGTAGTATTGCTTGATTCCTGGATCCATGGCCCATTGAACACAAAACATGGTGACCATTGATACGCTTACATCTGTGTCTTCAAAGGTACATGGGGATTTGTCAAAACTGAAAGTTTACTAGGAAAACTATGTGAATTGCTGACACCCTCATAGATACCATGTGCGTGAAATTTGGAGATAGGACATTTAGGAAAGATTGAGGCATGCCAATAGGCCCAAGAGATTCAGTTAAAAGTTTTTAGTGAGGCACGTCTGTTCTTGAATGCAGGAACCGTGTTGGAAGCAGGCACTAAGTCAATGTTTTCCTACAGGTTACCTGTCTACATTGGGCAAATAGATACGTCCCAACGCAGGTCGTAAGAGACCTTGAATCACTCTCCTCTAGCTCTTATATAGGTACAGCCTGCTTTCTAGAAACTGTCACCTCGCGAAGCGTTTCAAATCCACAACTGTGAAAAAGCTACTTACTGTACATGTGGAGCTCCCTATATTGGGAGGGTAAAGAAAGTAGCAAGTGCCGGAGTTTATGACGCCACCAAACATAATTGGATACACACTTAGAACACACTGCAACATAACAATATTGAGATACATGCTTGAGGCATCAAAGTGAGAATAAAATACCCACACGACGGTTCTAACTTGTTCATTAATGAGGGAACCCCATCCGGAACAGACTATCAACCGGACCAAACATGGTAATCACAATGTTTGCACGAATAAGCGTTAAAAGTTATTCATTTTGGGTGCAAAATTGATTGTACATTGTAACTGCAGTTAATTCAGGCGTTTGTCGTTATGCATATGGATGAGTATTTCAGCTTGATTTCTGTACAGCTTGCACAGTCAACGCAACGGCCATCCAATGAATCAGGGAATCAACTATCAATACACATAAGGATGTAAATTCCAACACATTTGCATTGTCCCTGGCTGCGAGATAAATCACCCTCAGTTTGAACATCGGGAACAGTTTGAACAACCCCGTTGTCGACACCAGAGTGTGAACAGCCATTTGACACAGAGTTGTCATGTCTGGGAGCAGGCGCTATATGGATTTCAGATAGTGTTCTATTGTAGGATGGTATCAAAAGGGGATTTTGGAATTATTGAACTCGAACATGATCTTATTAAGTCTAATTCTGAAAATTACAAAACTGCTTCTGATCAAGAGAATGTTCAGTTGTTTGAATATCAAAATTACTGACGAAATTAAGCTTCGGCGTTACGTAGTCGTGGAAAAGAAGCTGATTCATGATTGTTCAAGACCAAAAGACATTAATTTGAATTCATATGCATGAACCCAAATATTCAAATATTCAACAATTGATGATGCTGTTAAAGTGTTGCCAAAGGGTGGTTATATTTTCATGATAGACATTATAAGTGCTTATTGTGCTGTACCTATTCATATAGAGGGGCGGTCGGGTAGCCTGGTGGTTAAATCGTTCGCTCGTCACGCCGAAGACCCGGGTTCGATTCCCGACATGGGTACAATGTGTGAAGCCCATTTCTGGTGTCCCCCGCCGTGATATTGCTGGAATATTGCTAAAAGTGCCGTACAGCCATGCCCACTCACTCATGGACTGTTTATGAAGCAACTGCATTGAAATAGTGTTTCAAGATAATACTTTTGGGAAACTATGTCTCGGTGTTTCAAAGCAAGTGGATCACTTCCAAACCTACTGATTACTCTAGGATTTACCGTTAATACTGATAAGACAGAGTTTTACAGGAGGATAAGGCAGGCGGTCAAAGAACAAATGGCATGTTGGGTCAGCAAACACAAAACAACTGCACATAAACTCCAACACGTTGTTGGCAAACTTAATTGGGTTGCATGCATGGTTCATGCTGAGCGAACCTTCTTACGCAGACTGATTGATTTAATGAACACCATCAAAACGGGGGTGCAAAAAATGGAGAGACAACTGGATTGCTGCACAACTTGTCCACTCATATTGAATTACTTTGTGTGTTATAAGCGGCATGCCAGTTTATTTTGTGATGATGTGCTAAGGGGCTCTAATTTGTGCATGGAAAGGGTAGTAGACGACATCTTGCAATGTTTCCTGTTGGACGCATGTGAATGTGTTTAGTACATCGAGGTTTTGTGAGGAATTTGTTCCAAATAGTTCTGTCATTAATTAAGTGACCTTTGTTACCCCCAAGTGAGATTTGATTATTCTTTGGATGTGTTCTTCGTATGATTGTTATGCACAGGCTTGGGGTTTGATCCCTTGCCGCGTCATACCAAAAGACTTTAAAAGATGGTACGTGTTGTTACCCTGCTTTGTGCTCGGCATATAAAGCCTAAAGCAGAAAATGAAGGTTGTTATACTTTTACTTTTAGATGTCCAGCTGGAATCAATAGAATCAGCGATTCGGGCGGTAAATGTCCAGAAGTGCATTACTTCGTGCTTTCCTTCCCCTTCCAGCTGACACCCTGTGACATTACTGAAATGCTATTCAAAGGGTTGAACTTAAACACTCACTGATCACTGCCTCCATTTGCAATAACTGAATTACTTTTATTAAAAATATATGCAACTTGGGCCTGAGTGAAATTATTATCATTATTATTATTATTATTATTATTATTTACGGATTAAAATACATAAATGAAGCGACGAGGATATGGGTGATCAATCAGACTGGTTAGGTTCATCATCAGATCAGAGTCCTTGCCTCCTCTACACGCAGCCCAGAGAGCAAATAGGATTTCTCGCAGGAAGCGCTGGCTCGTCGAAACCACACAAAATTTGCGGAAATTGTGGAAGGGCTGTTTTCATGCTAGCAAACTCAGCTACCCTCCCAATATCAGACAACAGATAGGGAGGTAACAAACCTAAGGCACCGAGAACAAAGGGTCGGACAACTTGATAGATGGGATGCATGACATTTTGAAAGCGAGGTATGCATATTTGCTATGTTTTCCTGATTCTTGTCAATCACAATAGTGTCAAAATTGTCAGGAAATTCTCAATTTCAAAATCAGGGTTGTTGGCCAGGATAGGCCTGAGGCTGTATACGGGCCTATTCCAAGGATTTTTTTATTTTTCAAGACAATTTTTCGAAGACGGTAATAATAGGAACGAGTCCCACTCCATCATGTCGCTTATGATACTCTGTAAGTGTCAACGGTGGGCATCCACTGGCAATGTGTTGGCCAGTCTCATTAAATTCCTTTCATTATGTACATTTCATATTTACATTTTGATGCAAAATCCCACATTGACTGGTCCTGAGCAGCAAAGAGAAAGCCTTCTGTTTCACTTTTCAGGACTCTGCAGGATTGCAAAACTAGATACAGTGGTCGTTCAGATAGCCTTTCCTTTTAAAACTGAGTCTGTTTCCATTTGATATGGCACTCATTTGGTTGACACTCATGTCTGTACCGTTGAGCAGTACAGAACCATCAACGAAATCAACATTGACATTGGATCATTTACCACATACTTGGCTCGTTTAAGGAATGTGTGGAATACCTTCTTTTCATCATGTTTCTTGACATGCTTCACAGATGGATCATCAGGCAAATAAATGTGTACAAAAGTGCACAATGCAATTTTATCGTGAAGAGCTTTCACGTTAATCAAACCACGCACTCCCATGATCATTGGTAAATATAGGCGCTTAAGGGAAGAGCGAGGGTAGTGGGGGTCTATTGTCTGACATTATTCTTCGTGTGAGGGTGTCAATACCCTGAACTTTTTGTTTCGTCCAATCAACAACACCCAAAGAATACGAAAGGACAGGTATGGCAAACGTATTTGCGGCTTTGCCATTTTTGCGAGCTGCAGATTTGCGAACTGCAGATTTTCTTATGTCGATATTTGTATTCTGCTAAAAGATTTTCCTTGATATGAACATTCTGAAGTCTGTTTGTCCCTTACCTGCATCCCTAAGTATGTATAGCCAATACTCTTCCCCCAAGTAAACTGACTGATCTTGCCACGTTTCAGATGAAGAATGGACATGCCAATGTTATTAGAAAAGGACTCGACAAGGAGAATCTGTCTTTAAAGAGTGGAGTCTCCTTTGGCAAAAGGTTCATGGTCAGTGTGGGCCAGGTTTACCTTTGGCCCATATAGTCTGGGACATACTTAACATTTCATTTCTACGTGCGATCTCATAGTGCAGAGAAAAAAGTATACCGTGAGTGTGAATAAACTCACTGCAAAAATGTCATACTCACCTGACTAACGATTTATATAATTGGGGTGTTTGAAAAGGGGTTGGGAGCGAGGAAGAGAGAGAGACGGTTATACATTGAGAGACAAGAAGACGAGAGACTGGTCACGCATATAAAGGCCAACGAGTGTGATAGTGTAATAATCCTTCCCGAGGGGCTGAACCTTGTATTACAGAGACACTCACTATCTCGAATTCCGGTGCGACCAAGGTACGTGTCCTACCAATTCTCTTTAATATATTATTTCCTGCTATTTTGCATTTTCACGCCTAATGGAATCTCTTTCGGCTGAGTGAATGAGTATGGTTTGACGCCGCTTTTAGCAATATTCCAACAATATCACGGCGGGGGACACGAAAAATGGGTTCACACAAGTATCCATGTCGGGAATCAAACCCGGGTCTTCAGCATGACGAGCCAACGCTGTAACCACTAGGCTACCAGACCGCCCTCTTTCGGCTGATGATCGAGACGTTGATCTCTGGGGTTGACGTTTTATATTTACGTTCTTACTTCGGTATCATAGCTACTATTATTAGCATTAATCCCTACATACCTGACTGATGTCACATTTATGAGGTATTGGTGTTTCAGGTATCTTGGCCTCGAATATTCCCAAAGTGTATTTGCGTTCAGCAACATATACTCTGTGTATTCAGCATTGATATATAGTAGAGGATGAGTTGGGTTAACGCCGCTTTTAACAGTATGCCAGTCAGCTGAATGTGGGAGGAAAGGCCATAGTGAGGTCTCAGATGTTTCCCACAATCATAGGTGCCTGGCGTGCCGAAGGGACGCAACTCTGCACAGCGAATCACGATGCCTTAGACAACTGGGCCACTCGTGCTCCCTGATATATAGTAACCTTTTTCTATTATATAATATTATTTTGAGCTAACATATTGCTTTGCCATGTTCTTTGCTTTTGTATAGCACATTGCCAATGTAATATTTATGTATGCGTTTAATATACCAGTATTTGAATTCTATCCTTATCCAAACGTGTAGGCTATAAACCACCCATGAAAGTACCATCAATCTGTATCTGGATTAGCTGATAACCTATCATTTATTTTTTCTATATGCTTTCTATATGTTTATACACAAAAATCTTTTACAAAAGTAACCAGCCACTTACGTGCATAACTGGTAGTTAAATAGAGAATCTCACCCTCGTGTCTCTTGATATCAAATATATCAACACGAGTTGTTAAAAGTGGAAAAAACTCCAAGGCTTTTTTGGATGAAAAATATTTATTTATCGTAAAACGCTCTCCGGTATTGTGATACCGCTAACTATATCGAACATCCCATCAATGACCTGATGATCAGAGTTAATGAGGTGGGTTCAACGCCGCTGTTAAATGTATTCCGGGTATAAGCGTGTCGGCTTAATGTGGGAGGAAAACCCGAACTGATGCATGTCTTACACAATTACCACTTTTCGTTTACCACGAGCACGGGCCTGGTGCAGACAAACCTAAATATAAATAGTGGCGAACAGGGATTCGAACATTCAATTATAGGTTCCTGACGTAGCCATAGGATGCAACTCTGCTCAGAAACAAAGTTGTCTTCATCATTATATAACTGAAGTTACAGCGAACCGAATCTTACATATAAGTGACAGTTCCATATACATCAAGGAAGTCTACAAGAAGCCAACTATTGATCTAACCGCTTGATACATCTGTGTTACTTTGCCTTCACGTTTGATTATGAGTCAGTATATGTAATCTGTACCAGTTTGATCATTTTCTGGCCCGTCTGTTTAGTTACTGATAATGAATTGTAAAGCAACTCAACTGCAGAAAAAGATACAAACAAAATCTGTTTAATCACTCAACGAGAAATATTTTCTGTGGCAATGAGTGTTCTCTCTCGGGCTTGATCTGTGTTGGTGAAACACAGCAAACATTATAAAACTTAATCAGTCAACAGAGATGTGGTTTAATAACAATGGACCTCTCTGTTTATTTTCATTATTTCACTAGTCATTATTATGACATGGGAATCCTGACAAAACGATTGTCACCCGTCAAGCAGCTGTCATCCAAAGTCTGACTGCCCTACATGAAAAGTTTGCAGTTGTTCCGACTGACACAGCCTCAAACAACATAAGCATTTCATGGAAGCATCATAACGTTAATTGTTTGATACAGCAATAAGTGCGGAAAAAGAATAGGCTCACTTTGTCTCGAACACCTGGTACCATCACTATTTGATAGTGATTCATAAACACATGCTCATGATATGGTCGGAGCAATTGCCTCTACTGCCTCTACTGCATATGGAAAGAATTTTGGCACTTTTATAATTATTATTTTTTATTGTCCTATAGTTTCATATTATTTAATTACGTTCTTGACACATGTACGATTCAAAAGATTTATAAGTATATGAGGACCAAAAGGAAATAGAAATAGAATCAAATATTAAGAGCTGCAACAATGAAAAGGGACAGTTCGTATCATACTATGCCATCTATTCAAAATATAGCATGTAAACCGATGATATTGTAAATGTGTTTCATCGCTCAGAAACTCACTGTTATTGTGACTTAGAGCTGGATGCTATTGTGTTTCAGTATCGATACAACTATGGTTCATGAACAATGGCGCAGTCAACTGGATTACCTCATCACCATTTTGGGATTCGGCGTTGGGTCGGGGGCATTCGTAAAGTTCCCTTTCTACTGCATGCGAAATGGGGGAGGTAGGCCCAACTCAAATGATACTTTAACATTTGTTTCTTCGTGCGAATAATCACATGCACAATACAGATCTTCCTCTTTTAGGCAAATGTCTACACCTCTTTCAATGCAAATCACTTTAGCTTTACCAATAGGAGTTTAAAAATAAAAACAATAATAGTGCTCCACTCATATGAATTATGAAGTTGTGAGCGACGATGAAAACTAAATGATATATACAGACAAAAATGATTTACCCAAATGTTGATAGCTTACTACGTTGTAATATTAAAGAGCAGGTTTCAAAATGACATAAATGTCTCTCTGTTTGACACATTTTAGCCGTTATACTCGTAAATCATGTAAATCTTAGATCATTGCATAATGGACATTGGAAAAAAGACTGTTTCCCAATATGATCATTACAATTGAAGCAAACTCTGCCTTCAACCTTTAAATTAATATATCTGCCTGTTTCGATTCATAAAGGTGCGATGCCTAAAGGTAGAACACTGTGCCCGGGGCATACAACTCTTGACACAATTATCACAGCAAAACCAATCTTAAAACATCCTTTTCGTTCGTAGTGTGCTTGTACCAGCATGAACATTACTTTTCCATATACAATATTTCTTGCTTTTGGATTTATATCTATTTTGCATTTCATCGGTACGATATTGCAGCAAACGGACTATAGACTATAGTATCGATTCCAAGGGCATGATGGCGTAGTGCCATGGTGTAAATATTACAGCTTAAAGCTGAAGCAACTTGGTTTGTATTTTGGTTCTTCTATTTTAAGTTAATTCAAATTATACTGACTTCCCTTATGGTCCATACCAAAGATGATTTACTTTCCCATTTGACTGTACACATTACCATATTCTTTGAAATCAAATGTGTTTCTATACCAACACGGTTACTCTTTCCAAACAGTAGTTAAGGAAATTCGAATTTAAGTATGGCGAATAGTATGCACATATGATATTATATTCAAAAACATATTATAACTGGCAGATTTTCAATAAAGTATATGAACCGATTGATAAACACTGCATATATATTTGTCACACATACACATGCTGTCAGATGTTTTGGATTTTCTGCCATTAGTAGAGATTTTACAAAATTACATGTTCCAGTGACATATGAATGTGAGAAAGAATGATATACAACGGACAACTGTATCAGAGAAGGTAATTTTTAATCATTAATGTCCAAAGAAGGATTTTAATTAAAGGTTTTAACCATAATTTGTTCCAAGCACCTACGGTATTCGGTAATAACAGTTTAAATCATAAGTCATAAGCACGAGCATCTGATGGCACACAAGTTCAGTAGCGTGTATGGCCACCATGTGCGTTGACAACTGCCACACAACGCCTCCGCATGGACCTTGTGATGCTTGTGAACACATGATTGGGGAGACGACGCCATCGTTGCTGCAAAATGGTGCCAAGATCTTTCAAATTCTGTGGTTGGTTCTGGAGAGTGCGCAGACTTCTGCCAAGAGCATCCCAGACGTGTTTGATGGGATTGAGGTCGGGAGACCTTGACGGCCAGTCCATGACGTTGACGACCGCATTCTGAAGGAAATTCCTTGTCAAAATTGCTGTGTGGGGTCTGGCATTGTCGTGTTGGAAGATCAAACCGGGTCCAAGTGCTGCCATAAAAGGCAGAAGTTCTGATGCCAGTACCTGGTCGCGGTAAGCAGCAGCGTTGAGGTTGCCACGGATGACAAGAAGCCTGGAACGTGCATTGCCACAGAAAACACCCCACACCATGACACTTCTGCCTCGAAATCTGTCAACTTGCTGTACACAACACTGGGCGTAACGTTCATGACGGCGTCCACACCCTCGCCCTACCATCAGCAAATCGAATATTAAATCGGGATTCATCACTGAAGACGACTTGATTCCAATTCCTCTGAGTCCATCGTAAGTGTCGCTGGGCCCACAATTGACGTTGACGTCTGTGTAATTGAGTCAGACTGGGCCCGCAGTATGGCCGTCGTGCTTGAAGGTGAGCAGTTCTCAGACGGTTTCCAACAGTTTGCGCACTCAGTCTACCCCTAAAAAGTTCATTTCTGGTTGATGTAGCCGTCAAAAATCGGTTAAAAATCTGCATGTGACGTCACACGTGGTCGACCAGGCCGAGGGCGATCAGCGGTGGTACCCGTTTGCTGTAGACGCGTCTGTAAATCATAAACGGTCCGTCGACTGCAACCCATTGTCCTTGCGACTTCAGCTACGGACGTTCCCGTCTGCAACATGCCGATGGCACGTTCACGTTGCACATTTGAAAGGCGTGGCATGACAAATGGCCGTAAAGACGTTTGTTTTCTTGTGTTTTTTTTGTTTTTTTAATGACTGCTAACAAGTATGGCTGAAAACACGTGCGGTATTGTGGCCACGTGACTAGTTGCACGTGAAAAACCACTTTTGCCACTATAGTGCTGTGCACATGATTTTGATCGATTCACCTGCACAAAAACGGGTGTTATCTGAAGACAATACGTGGCCATTACTGTTTAAATAAAAAATAAGGCCCCACAATGATAACTGGTCAAAATGTTAAAATTTTAGGATTGTGAAGTTTTTAAAATTTGGTTCAGTATATATGTTTGTGCAATATCAGTCCGGGCTTCAAACTTGTAATAATAAATATACACATACATATAATACCTGGTGTCAGAACTTTTTGATGGTGCTTCACATGCTAATGGCAATATCAGAATCGTACAAAGAACACGGTTTGAAGCCTTTCATTCACTCCCGTAGTCGACCCCGTGTTTGTGATAACTAGATGTAATGCATAGACACGCGGGCATAATAGGCATATCATTTGGGGGTTTTATTGACCGAATAATCTATCTTATAACTCACGTGGTGAAAATACAGTTGGTAAGATACCATAGAAAGTGCATTCGTTTCGTAAAACTGGTATCTAACGAGAATGATTGTGGTATTCTCTATATATCTCAGAGGGTGTAATAAGATATTCGTTCGAGAAATGCATACGGCTTGTCTATGGTCACGCAATGTAAACCTTTGAAATAACGACGTATTTATGTTTGTTGAAAAGGAGCGTTCCTGATACTGTTCATGTTCTTCACAATAATTGGAACCATCCCCTGCGTATTTCTGGAAATGACCATCGGGCAGTTCTCTCAGAGTGGACCCATTAAAGTCTGGAATATCTGTCCTGCTTTCAAAGGTAACAAATGAAACATGTCCTTGTGACCATAGGGATGCAAGTTTAAGAGGAGAAACTTATACGTGTTGCAATAGGGTAAGATAAGAGATAAACGTAGTAGGACCACGCCGAATTAGGGGGTGAGTCAGAGTTTTACGCCGCTTTTAGCAATATTCCAGCAATATCACGGCGGGGAACACCAGAAATGGGCTTCACACATTGTACCAATGTCGGGATTCGAACCCGGGTCTTCGGCGTGACGAGCGAACGCTTTAACCACTAGGCTACCCGACCGCCCCCTTCACGCCAAATGTGAAAAGTGAAACCTACCCTACTCTGAAAGTGTAAAGTGTTCACAAAGGAACAGTCGTCAATGGGAACGTTATTCACTGTGCAGTGTTGCGTCCATTTGGAATGCTATTATCCAGTGAACGCGTGTTTCAGTGAAGAAGTGAAGGTCGAATACCTCCAAAACTTTCCTTCAACGTTGAGCTGACTCGCAATGGCATAACAGACTATATTTGGTAACATCACGCTGAACCAGTTAGCTTACCGATAAAGTTTTTGATACAGTGAGTGAGTATGGTTTTACGCCGTTTTAGTAATATTCCAGCAGGAACGCGGCGGGGGACTTCAGATTTTGATGTAGAAGTCGGAAAACGTTTAGTATATCAGTATGACTCGCCCTGTACTTATCCTGATATTTACTACTATTGCAGGTATAGGCATTGGCGGTGTTGTTGTTGCGTGGATATTCGTTAGCTACTACAACGTCAACTTTACATGGTTTATGTACTACTTCTACAACTCCTTCTTCCACAACCTGCCCTGGGACCACTGCGACAACGCATGGAACACCCCGTCATGCATACACAACAAGAACGTGTCAGTTGTGTCTAATGATTCAACGTCTAATACAACAGACGCTAGATACTCCATCAACGGAACAGTCCGAGGGATGACAGCTGCCGAAGAATTCTGGAAGTACGTTTATGAATACTTAAAAATACACAAATTATGTGCCAATTGTATCAGGATTACTGTGGTCACCACAACACTGCATGTTCTTAAATTGAAATCTCGTATGTGTCTTTAATCTGATATTAATGTCTACATCATTTTATTGAAAAGACAACTTCTACGAGGGCTGGCTGAAAAGTTCTAAGCCCAACTGTGAAAGACTCTTACCAAGTCGATAGTTTTCATTTATTTCTCCACATAGTTCCCTTCCAGGTTTACACACTTTTGCCAGCGATGCTGCAAGGTATGGATGCCGGTCAAGAAGAAATTTTCTTCAGCCACCCTAAAAAAGTCATTCACAGCGGAAATGACGTCATCATTACTAGGAAAATGGCGCCCGGTTAGTTCCTACTTCATTTTGGGAAACAGGTGGAAGTCTGACGGGGCCAAATTGGGTGAATAAAGGGGGATGGTCAATGAGTTCGAAGCAACAATCATGGATCGCTGACATGGCAACTACCGATTTGTAAACAGGAGCATTGTCTTGGTGGAACATGACTCCTTTAGTGGGCATTCCCCGTCGCTTAGCTTTGATAGCTTCACGCAACCGTCTCAGTAGGTCAGCATAATATCTTCCATTGATAGTCTGGCCTTTTTCAAGATAGTCAATCAGTAGAATACCCTTAGAATCCCAAAAGACTGAAGCCATCACCTTTCCAGCAGAAGGAACCGACTTGGCTTTTGGGGAGGCTGGTGATTCCGGATGCTTCCATTGTTTAGACTGAATTTTGGTTTCTGGTTGAAAGTGATGAATCCAGGTCTCATCCATGGTTACAAATCGGGCCAAACAATCATCGGGATCTGCTTCAAAACGGCATAAATTGTCACGGGACGTCAGGAATCTGACACGTTTCTGATCCGCTGTCAAGAGCTTTGGCACACATCTTGCAGAAACTTTTGTCATTCCCAACTCGTTGGTGATAATGTGCTCAACCCTCTCATGAGAGATGCCCACACCACTGGCAATATGTCGAGTGGTCAATCGTCGATCAGCCATCACCATGTCATGCACCCGGGTAATGCTTTCGGGAATGGTTGCTGTTGAAGGCCTTCCTGGACGCAGGTCATCGTCAAGGCTCTCTCTGCCACGCTTGAATTCCGCAACCCACTTCTTTACAGTGGAAAAAGGAAGGGACAACATCCCCTAAAGTTGAGACCATGTCAGCATGTATCTGTGTTGGAGTTAGCCCTTTCAGGTGCAGGTACTTGATGACTGCCCAATAGCCAGTTTTGTCCATTTCTGGTGATTTCAATGGCTAAGTTCACAAGATGGTCTGGTACAAAGACAATAATAACACAACAGTTGCAGTTCTTATGTCTATGATTCATTAAATGATTGTACTTGTTGGTGGCAAAAGTTTGTTTCAATCCGATTGAGATATCCCACTTAGGCTTAGAACTGTTCAGCCAGCCCTCGTATTTGTCTACTATATATTCCGCGTTCTCATCTCAAGTGATAATTGATCTTTTAGCACTTTACTCGTATGTCGCACCAAAGTGGCATACGTGCTCACTAAAGTCCGTTCTGATTTTGATTATTGGCTTCTCAGCACTAAACCCTTGCTCATTTCTCCAAAGTTTTAAACGATTCAGACCTTCATAACTGCGGGCTATCCTCACCCATTAAACTGACACGGCCTGGTGTCACTGAACCATTGTTCGAAGCGCTGTCACATCCACCTCCCTCTCTTTCTCAATATATACCGTAAAAATAAGGTTGTTCCCTTCTCCAGATTACAGATGCTGGGACAGAGTGATGGCCTTGAAAGTCTTGGAGGTCTAAGATGGCATCTTGTTGCATGTCTGGCCGTCACCACAGTGCTCTTATTTCTTTGGATATTTCAAGGAATAAAAGTGTCAGGGAAGGTAAGATGTAAAATATTGTCATAAAATGTATGACATGACAGCGACGACGACTGAAAATAGAGATAGAAATGGCATTACGTGGATATAATATCTCCGATATAAATTTCACAAGTCCTTCTACTCTTTTACACATTTTACATGAGTTTTTGTAATAAATTAAGAATCCCCGCTTTCATAGGCGACCTTCAATTTACATTAAAACAATCAGATCACGAGATCACAATGAATGTTTACATTGTTGAACATAGTCGTTACTCATTAACACCCTCACTTTTTTCTACCAGCTTGTCTACATCACAGTGGGTGTCCCCTACATCCTCATCTTGGTCTTCCTCATCCGGGGCTGTCTACTTCCGGGGTCAGCGGAAGGCATATACTACTACGTCTATCCCAAGTTTGACAAGCTTACAGACCCTACAGTGAGCATAAATCTGTTTACATTGTAATGACATCTTTAATTTGTTGAACAGTTTTTGTATTGTCGTCATTTTTATGTTATTTCGTAATTATCACAGTGTGTGTTTGTTTGTTTGTTTGTTGTTTAACACAACACTCAGCAATGTGCCATCTACATGACGGCGGGGTCTGTAAATAATCGATTCTGGAACAGACAATCTAGGGATTGACATCATGAGCATCGATCCACGCAATTGGGATACGATGACATGCATCAGCCAAGTCAACGAGCCTGACCACCCGATCCCGTTAGTCGCCTCTTATACGAAATGCAGCGTCGCCTTTTACGGCAGCCATGGGTTGCTGAAGTTGTATTCCAACCCGGATCTTCACGGATCTTCAGAATTGTGTATTGCAATTGTTTTTCAATATAAAAGGAAGAATAGTATGTTACATGAGACTTCCTTCATGTAAGCAAACTTTATTGTACTTTTTGAGATGTCTGTAAATGCAATGTTCAACAGTTACCATTAAATCATAGCTTATGTTTCTGGTTAGCATCGTCCATACACGGCACGTTGCTGTGGTTGTAGGTGTGGATTCAGTCATGTAGCTACGCCCTGTATTCCATGGGTATATCCATGGGGTGCATCGTCACTATGTCTGGACACAACAGAATGGACAACAACTGCTTCAGGTATAATTTTGACAATCAGTTTTCAAAGAAATGCTCCAATTGTTGTATCACTACAAGATAAAATGTATATAAGAAACTATGTTTAAGGCAGTACGACACTGTATTATAAAAAAGCGATGTATGATAGAACTCGAAGCAATGTAACCTGTCTCTTTATTGAACACATGGTTGTTTATTTCCAACCTACCATGCATGACAAAATTAAACGCGAACTGTTAAGACATTGTGGGAAGCGGTTCTGGGTAGCCTGTCGACTTGGAACAAGGAAACATCGATAATAGCTATATAATAGCTGTAAATGTGCGAGTGTTGTCATTTCCATCAATATTTTTACTTGCATATGAGATGCGTTGAAGTATGTAGCACAGGTACTTCATACATGAATATTGAATACATCACACCACCCAACCTTTGATGTAACTATTGGATATATTCTGAATAACGTAGTTTACATGCCTATCGCAGATTTGAAACCACTGGTGTTTTCCACCATGTTACAAAGACGTCACTGCCCGGTTCTTATGATTATCCCGATTGTCGCTAAATGCTTTCACATTCAATCCTTTTTTAACCACTTTTATCATTGCACATTCAATATTTCTTGTTTCTTCAAGGGATGCAATAATAATTAGTCTGATTGATTCACTCTCCAACGTCTTCTTCGGCTTCGCTTTCTTCTCAATCGTTGGCCACGTGGCCTTCCAACGTGGAGTAACTGTGGAAGCGTTTCAATCATCTGGTAAGGATCATATTCATCATTAAGAAATCGTATCTGTTGCTTATGCCTATGTATAATTTTTACAATAAATTATGGGTACAGATGGCTCAGTCGTCTAAGGCTCTGCGTACCAGACACTTATGATCGTGATAGGCTTCAAGATTTGTCAGCAGGATCCTTGTGCTCGTGGATTTCACCACAGTGGTGATCGTCTAAGTCAGCATCACTGACCTGACAGATCAAGATGACAACATGCTTAAGTGATTTGGACACGTTAACATACATGTAATAAAGCATTGAAATGTACAATCTATCTAGACAGATATTTGAAAGTGGATATATGTTTTGGTGATAACGTTTTACGTAATTGACGCGTATCTGGCCAGATATAATAATTCCCTGGGATATAAAGGAGTCGTTGGCGACCATCTAAAACTTTAAATTGTTTGATAGGCATTGCTTAGAAGTTGACGGATGACAAGATAGACACAATTTCATGGATAACAACTTCTTTAATACTGTGAAAAGCGACGTTTCGGTATAGATCCTTCTACTGTTGTCAAGCAAGACTGAATGAGGAACATAGTACAGAATGTTATCCCACTCATGTATGCAATTGTTGTTACTGTTAATCCTCTACTGTTAATCCTCCATCTACTATATATATTCTGTACTATGTCCCTCATTCAGTCTTGCTTGACAACGGTATAAGGATTTATACCGAAATAATTGTAAGGATTCGTCCCGATTGTGATGTTGTGGACAATACGTGTGCTGGTTGGACAGATCGTACACAACGTCTTAAGCCTCTGCGCAACCCTATTCGATTTCATATGAAATTAAGATAATTTCATTGACAGCTTCCGTTGTTTTAATAGGATACATCCAACATTATAAAGAATTAATCTTGTTCTAAGGCTATCAACATATTCTTCATGGTATAATAAAATAAATAAACTATAAGTTAATGTGTCATTTACAAATCCTGGTTTTAATCTTTGTATGTAAACAGCGATAAGGTCATAGAACAGCTCAGAGTTAAAAAAAACACAATGGCATCTGTGTGCGTCATTAATAAATTTGTGAACGTTTTACAAATTTAGAAGTAGGAAGTAGAAAAAAGACTACTGCAGTACCTAACGGCTCAAACACAGGGTACATCAAACCATGTACCCATCGAGATCGTTTGACAACTTATATTGTATTTGGCATCCACGGTAAAACCGATGCACGCTAATATTTTAGCTTCATTTATGACAGCTTTCTGAAGACTTCCATGCTATTATCACACCCACAACATCTACGTGCCACGGTTTCAGGTGACAGTGATTTCACATAGATTCAAGACATGTATATATGCATGCGTCCCTTTGTCCCATTCAGAACATAGCATGACATATAATGTATTCCCGGACGCAGTTCGATGAGGTTTGACTGTCAGACAGTAATGCAAGGGTATTTTTTCGGAAAACCCTAATCTATAGTTTGGGCTGGTGACTGCTATACCTAACAACTGATTTGAGGTAGTATTTAAAACTTGAGTCAAAAAGCATTATTGCAAATGAATCCAAAAATATATAGATTGTAGAATATGTTTTTTAATTTGAAGTTTACACTATGTACGGCTTTTCCATTGGAAGAGAGGCTGGTCAACTGCGAAACCGACGTTTATAAGCGTAAGAACGACACAATTTGACGTTCATACGTTTTTCACGCGAATGTATTTTTGAAATGACGTAACCACTGACGGACTAAATTCTTGGGAACCCCCTGAACATTTCCTTGCACGAATACATACAAAGGCGTTCTTTCTGATCATTTCGACCCGTTAATCTTGAATCTTGACTGCAATATCGTTCACAAATATCCTCGCTACGACCTATTCCAGTGAACAAAACGTAGAAATGGACATCCACTATCGTAGTTTCGACTCGATCTGTGTCTAGACTGACAGTTACAGTCAACAGCGATCTAGTAAGTTACCTCAGTATCTATTTATCTCCATAATCACCTTTCAATGATCGACAACTGATCAATGATGACTAACACATGTAACCGCCATAGGTTCATTAACAACTTCGGAAATCTTTTCACGTTTATCGTGTCGGCCATGTCAACCTCTTGTATTTGAGACTGACATACGGAGGTAGTTAACATACCTTTCTCATCGAATGATGATAGTGTTTTAATACATTTCTTGCAAACAAACTACAACAGATGTTCCTGTAAAGCAAGTTATGCATACATACGCTCATGTTACCTCTTTTGGGGAGGGCGGTCGGGTAGCCTAGTGGTTAAAGCGTTCGACATGAGTACAATGTGTGAAGCCCATTTCTGGTGTCCCCCGCCGTGATATTGCTGGAATATTGCTAAAAGCGGCGTAAAGCCATACTCACTCACTCACTCACTCACTCTTTTGGGGAACTCTTTTATTCTACGATACAGCTGGTTGTTGTATGGCTGACAGTGTAAACATTAAGTCGCACGTAGAGATCAAGCGCTTCATCCCTCAAGATGTAAAATAGTGCTACAAAAATGATAAGAATTTATTAAGTCTTTCACTTTGTCGCCAGCTCCGACGTTTATACAGTTGCCCTCACTCTATGAAGGTTCATACTCCAGTTTACTCACACAAAGTGAAAGTCACTTCTTGAATAAAGTGTGTCTTTCTTTTGTAATATCAATTACATTTAAATCAATTAACGTTTACTGTGAAATAAGTGGAATTTGAAAAAAAAATGTTTTTGTAACGTCGATTTACCCCCAAACGAGAATGGAAGTTCCACGTTTTTATTTCAGTTTTGAAATCACCAGAAATGACGCATTCTTTACTTATTAAGCCGCGACACCTCCATGGTAACTCCATCACTATACCAGTCAGAACAAACGCCTATATTGAACATGCATCTCTTGAATATACACAATTTCTAAAATACATAAAATGTCAACGAGAATAACCCATTCCATTGGGCGTAAAAGACCAAATAGCGATGAAAATTATATGAAAGGATCACTGAAATCAGTACCAGGTGTCGCGAAAAGAGTCAAGTCGTTCAACATACCGACAGCGGTACGAAACGAACATCCCAAAGTAAGGTACGAAAAGAAACCAACATAAACAAATTATGACGTCAGTACCTGAGATTTGCCACTGACAACCGAAGCAAGTCCCTTGGAGGCTCTAAGAACTAAGTAACATATCACTTTTTGTATCGAACGTAGATATATAAATTGTACCTGCTGCAATACTTGTGTTTCAGGGTTTGACCTTGCCTTTATCGTCTACCCTGAGATCGTGTCTGCTCTCCCTCTGTCCCAGCTATGGTCTGTGCTGACCTTTTGTACTTTGCTGTCGTTGGCTATCGATTCTATGGTGAGGAGGAAGTTCCAATTCTCTCAGAATCAATAAATAGTTAATCAAAATGAACCTATAAATTTATTTTGATTATAGGAGTAATTTTAATAACGTAAATAATATTAATACGACCTAGTCGTTATCAAACAATATGGTGTGAATGAATGCCCCAAGGCAACATGTTTCGGAAGAAGTTCTATCTTCCGATATATTATACACTGAGACCATGTTGGTGTAAATCAGATACGGCAATTACTCGAATACTAAAGTACGCTCGAATACTTAAGCGACAGACCCGTGAAGATCCGGGGTAGAATAGGTCTTCAGCAACCCATGCTTGCCGTAAAAGGCGACTATGCTTGTCGTAAGAGGCAACTAGCGGAATCGGGTGGTCAGGCTCGCTGACTTGGTTGATGCATGTCATCGATCCCAATTGTGTGGATCGAATCTCATGCTTTTAATCACTGGATTGTCTGGTCCAGACTCGATTATTTACAGACCGCTGTCATATAGCTGAAATATTTCTGACAGACCCGTGAAAATCTAGGATGGAATAGGTCTTCAGCAACCCATGCTTGCCGTAAAAGACGACTATGCTTGTCGTAAGAGGCGACTAACGGAATCGGGTGGTCAGGCTCGCTGACTTGGTTGATGCATGTCTTCGATCCCAAATGCGTGGATAGATGCTCATTATATCAATCACTGGATTGTCTGGTCCAGACTCGATTATTTACAGACCGCCGTCATATAGCTGGAATATTGCTGAGTGCGGCCTTAAACAACAAACCAACAATCAACACTGGCTGTTATTGCAACATCTGTATCTGTGCAGGTACCATGTGTTGAAATAGTCATCGCTGCCTTGGAGGATATGTTTCCGCGGTTAATGAAGCGACACTGGCTCACCATCGGTGCTGTGCTCCTCAGTCTCTTCCTGTTTGGTCTGATATATACGTCACAGGTAACGGTTAAGACACGTGACTGGTCTGGTTGATATTGCACAGGAAACTTGTGCGTTTAGTCAGATATGTATTCAACAGGTATAAGTTGCCAAGTAAACAAGTAAACGCAACATCATCGTGAAAAGCACGTGATTACGCCTATAATGCAATTAAGTATCTCAATGAACTCTGGTGGGGTTACAATGAGCCATTGTACTACGCAACTGTACGGAATTTTTTTATATATACTGAACCGCAAAAGAAACGTAACCATATTTGTCCAAACACTGTAAACATACTTTGAGGCATATTAAAAAAATGAATCTTGGCAAAACTGATCACCATTTGGAAATTTAAGTGTCAAATGTTCTTAAAGTGAAACACAAACCTAGTCTAATGGCATCCCAAGTCAGTATCTCGTGTGTCCGCCCTGTGCATTGAAGACTGCCGTGCAACGTCATTCAGCCGTCTTTAAATCACGTCCCACGGGTGCTCAATGGGATTTAAATCGGTACTGAGGGCAGGCCACTGCATGGTTCTGATGCCATTCTGCTTGAAGAAGTCTCTCGCAGTCTCTCTCTCTCTCTCTCTCTCTCTCTCTCTCTCTCTCTCTTTCTCTCTGCCATCTGCTGTTGAGCTACAGTACGGACTCTTCTCCACTGCTGGTGGCGCCAATGCTGGTGCTGTGGTGCCCACTGAAGACGGTCCCGGCGATGACGTGGTGTCAGAATGGGTCCTCGGTGTGGCCTGTGACAGTGGAGGTGTCTGCTCGTCAGTCGTTGGCGCACGGTGTCCGCACTAATGTGTGTGTCCCCACTAATGTGTGTGTCCCCATGGTCTGTCGGACTGTTTCGCAGCAGTAACAAAGCGATCTTGAAGATGACGATCCTGACGTCGGGTGGTGACCCTAGGCCTTCAACTACGTGGTCAGTCATCTGTAGTGTTGGTGGTCTGGTACCGTTGCTGGAGCCTGTATGTGGTCCTTTCGTGGATTTGAAATGCATTGGCAGGGCGGTTTGTCCAGCTTGCAATCGTCCAAGGGCTTGGTGTCGCTAATTTCTTGTCAATCTTGGCATGTAGTAGCAATTCAATAACGAATGTATGTTATCCGATCTGGGTGGATTTTTATAGGGCAAGAAATGGGCGAACGCATGTGCATTTCAATTTGCACGGAACTCAACATGCATCGGGTTACCATGGCCGTTGCCGTGATGCGTTTGGGCGATCGGTTTTATTGTCATCTGCTTTTTTTTTTATCATCATATTTCAGTTTAATTTTAGAAACTTTGACAAAAATTACCCACATATTTAAATGACAACGTTTCATGCAATGCCACTTGCGTAACGTTTCTTTTGCGGCTCAGTATATGTATGTTAAATGTAAGCAGTTTTGAGGAAGTAACTATATTTAGATGCTGGTGTCATGTGTAACTTCCGGAAAACCGTGGACAGATGTGGATTATTCTGAAATGTTCTTGTGCCGCTGGGGGCATTGTGCGGAAATTGCCAGAAACTAGTTGGATTGGTAATACGGGTTGGATTGGTCAAGAGTGTGCCTCTCGTCTATCTCACACATTTGATTACAAGAAGATCGGCTTTCGTGTGAAGATCCCTCATCACCCCGGATTGCTTTGGCCTTTCTTGGAAACTACCACTGACCACTGACGAATATATTATTATCAATGACGTTTGCTATCACCACTGTATTTTGTATTTCATAATGACCAGTGACCACATTGCCATTGCCATTGAATATTGTACTACGACTCTAATGTTGTAATTGCTGTGCAGCAATTTGTATTGATTTTTAAACCAAGTGAATATGTGATACATTTGCTGATTGTTGGTTGGTTCTTGTTTTCACTCTTCACGTACAGATTTCTGGGTTAACATTATTTTTCAATTTGTGAATCGACATGTAACAGAAATTGGGGGCTCGTCCGGGTTCGAAATTATATATGTACACATTATTTTTCAAAATTATTGGATAAACATCTTATTATCTAATATTGTGTAAAGCCAACAATCACTTAGTTGTTTAGTGTATAGGAATTTGTTAGCCACCCTTCAACTAAACAAGTGTCTGTGCTTCAAAAATCTGCATTGGTCGAACTGGCATAACATTACAAACTTGACATCATAATCATACTTTGGCTTTTATTGAAGAAAAAAACTTATGTTTGTTTCCAAGTGTGTTCAGGGGAAAGGCTCTGCATATAAAGATATAAAGTTTTGCATGCCTGTGAATTGGTTCCTAAAGCTTACAGGAAAAAGTTTGGACCTGCTAAGAAAAGGGATGGTTCTATTTTTGTCGAGTTTGCACGAGAGAAGGTTGGTTGGTTTGTTGTTTCACGCTGCACTCAGCAGAATTCCACCTATATAACGGCGGGGTCTGTAAATAATCGACTCTGGACTAGACAATCTACTGACTGATATCATGAGCATCGATCCACCCAGTTGGGATCGATGACATGCTTCAACTAAGCCAGCAAGCCTGACTACCCGATCCCGTTAGTCACCTCTTACTACGAGCATGGTGACGCTGTTTCTAAAACTGACTCTTATCCAATACCAAGAACCGGTGACTGCTTTGACAGAATCGTCGGTCAAGCCAAGTACGTCGGAAAATTTGACCTGTTGGAGGGGTACTGGCAGATTCCACTGACTGAGCATGCCAAGAGGGTATCAGCTTTTTTCACTCCAGATGGACCCTACCAATACAAAGTGAGGCCGTTCGGACTCAAGAACGCTCCAGCCAACTTCAAGCGTATCATCAATGACCTTACATCCAATCTTGAGGGTGTCAAAGACTACCTTGACGATATCATCCATCATTCCATGGATTCTGATGGACAATTGAAGAGGAACCGTGCCTTCTTCAAGAGACTCACTTAAACCAAGTTGACTGTTAGTTTAGTGAAAAGTGAATTTGCACAGGCACATTTACCAGTTTTAGGTCATATCATAGGTCAAGGTCAGGTACAGCCCGTACAAGCAAGGGTTGTAGCTCTTTCAAAATTCCAAGTTCCCCAAACCAACGGGGAACTTGTGATATATCTGGATATGGCTGGTTACTACAGTAAATTTTGATTTCTCACACGTGGTAGCCTCTCTCACTAATATGTGGGGCAAAAGGTGAAATGTGTTTGGGACAGCAATTGCCATGCTGCTATTGAGAAGATTAAAGCCATTCTCATGTATTAAAGCCATTCTCATGCTTTGCAACAACTTGAGGTGTACTACTTTGCTGACTATTATTGTGTACACTGATCACAATCCACTAACTTTTCTTCATAAAATGAAGAACCAAAGACAACGTCTGATGCGCTAGAGCCTGTCTTTTGCAAGAATTTGATTTCGACATCAAGCATATCAAAGGTAAAGACTACATTATTGCTGATGTATTGTCTCGAGCTGGTTGAATGTTATCAGTTCTGACTGCACACATGATTTGCATTATTGTAAACATTTCTCATAATTATTATGTATACTGTTTATGAGTATGTACTGTACTTAGCAGTTGTTGTGCTTTTGTGCTCATTATGTTCAAACCGTCTTTCCCCAAAAGGGGAGGTGTGATATGGCAGTGTATCTATTGTTGAACAATGATTGTATCTGAGTTACATTGTTTCTGTTGAGATTCGGAAGACGTTCATTGCATCGTGTTGGGTCAATGAATAGTTGACAGGAATGTAGTACTGTTTAGAGCAGTTTCGAGAAGTCTACTATATTTGGATGCTTGTGTAGCGTGTAACCTTCTGTAATACCGTGGACTGATGTGGATTATTCTGTAATGTTCTTATGCGGGCTAGGGCATTCTGTAGAAATTTCCAGTAGCTTGTCTGACGGTACATAAGGGGCCAAGAGCGTCTCTCGTATCTCTCACACATTTTATTACATCGAGGCCAGCTTTCATGCGAAGATCCCTCATCACACAAGATTCTCAGCCTTGGCCTTTCTCTGAAGCTTTATGCCTGTCGTGGCTGGATGGAGTTTTATATCATCACTGACTTTTGCTACCACCACTGTATTTTTGTATTTGATAATGGCCACTGCCATCATATTATATATTGCCATTCAAAATTTGTTCTACCAATCTAATGTTTACTCCAATTGTAATCACTGTGCAGTTATTTGTGGTGAATTGTAAGCTCAGTGATTATAAATATATTTGTTGATTGTTGATCACTTGTTTGTTTGTTGGTTTCACACTAAATTCTTTTTGGGTTAACATATTCTTAACATATTTTTCAATTTGGGAATCGACACGGAACAGTATTTGCGCTTTCAATTGTTTTGACTTTTAGAAGAACATATTAATGTGATTTATATGATTTGTACATATTCGAATAGATTGTTCTTTTCATCACTTTGATAACGTATATATGAAGGTACAGTACCAATTCCGGTCTCCTGTACATAACCTTGAGTAAACTAAAGAAATCTGCAGCTGAGGAAAAAGTTATTAAAATTTAGGAAATCAAGATATTTCAATTGGAACCAGTGAGTTTGTTCAAAGAGAGTTTGTAATCTGAAACATATCAAACTTATAACATAAAGAAGAATAACAAACTATCAATGATTGAGTGCGGCATAATCCTGACCAATCGCTAAACTCCATTTAGCTTCGCCTCACCTTAAGAGATAGAGATCATATCCTCACAAAGATAATCCACTTGTCAGTTTGTGAAGTCATATAATGTTTTTCTCAACAATGCTATAGTATGATGTTTGAAAATTTCACATGTTAAGTTAGTTTTGGAAATCGCAGAAGTACACATGTAGGAATATCAGGTATTTATGACACCCGATTTTTCAACGCTATTGTATAATCTACACAGGGTGGGATATTCGTGGTGACGCTGGTTGACTGGTACACCTACTTCCCATCAATGGCCGTGTTGGGCATCCTGGAGTGCATCGCTGTTGGCTGGTGTTATGGTAAGAATACATGGACCTATTGAAAGATGTCATTCACAAATTATTTCATTTTACTTAAATTTATTATTGTGACACGGATGTGAAAATGAACATTCCTAAGCCTTTGACGTTTTAAAGTAACACACTGGTCAACTGCAATGTTTACAATTTCTGCACTTCAGCCAAATGCTGATTTTCACAAATACGTGATATCATTTAATATTGACTATCATTCAAACTTCAGCTATGAAATAAATATGTGGCAGAACCCTTTCCATAATAAGACATATCTGCTAAAATCAGATTCAATCACTGTCAAACAGCGGCGATTGCAGATGTTAGTGAAAAGATGAGTGTGTCTTGATCCACCGGTTGAACGCTGCACAAACACATGCAAGGGCAAGGCAAATGTTTACCTGAAACTGAATACAGGAGCATATACTCAAAAAAGGGAATTGCACCAGGCATCATTTTTGCCATTGATGCCTCAAATTTTGAAATGACCTCCACACGTCTACTGTAAAATGTTTTGAAAGGCCTTGCATGTTGTAATCTAGGAGCTATATAATGTCAACCTAAATAAATGAGCATGCTATCTGTGCTTGTGCTATGTGTTAATTACGTCCGAAAAGGGTATACTTGTAAGTGTATAGACAATTAAAGTGAATGGTAATTCATGATGGCTTACTTCCAGGAACAAAGAGGTTTCAGGATGACGTCCGTGCGATGTGGGGAAAGGCAATACCACAAGTCATGGTCATAAGTCTCAAGTTTGTGTGTCCTCTATTTCTAGTTGTAAGTTAGTCATGACCACAGAAGTTTCGATACTCGTGGCATACTCCTGGATATAATTAAGCATCATACAGTATTGCTGATTTAAAACATATTGAATATTGAACGATCTTGGTGAAACAGCCTTCAAAGGATATTTCAGTGGATAACGTATACTTATCAACAGTGTTGAAGGAAAGCCCCAAATAACACAGATTCTATACCTTGACCACTTTTTGAAACCTTGAAGCGCAAAGAATGGCGCTAGTAGGCCAAATAATAACATTTGAACGAAGCATTTCCTCATCGCACATTAAGCTTTAACACCGTGATAAAACCGAAATACTTTTCAAAGCTTTGCTCAAACAACACAGTCGTTGTTTGTTGATTATTCAGAAACGTACCCGAAACTCATGTTACAATGAATCCGATCTTGGAAACGCCCTCAAACTCGCATATGACACCGTCTAGATCTTATATGGGCAATGAGTGTGTAGCGATGATTGAGATTCAGAATTTGTTTTCAGATAAACAAATATCAATTGACAACCAGGACAGCAATAAATACTTGTGTGTGAGTCATCATCAGATAGTGAACTAGAATATGACATCTTTGCACTCATTTATCCCATGTCCCTGAAACCTGATCATCTTCTTGAGGACAAAACTAACTCTTTTAGTGGTTAAATCACTTTATATTGCTCACTGTTTCAATAGCTTGTCCTCTGATCTCCAAACTGATTAATGAATGGTGTCAAACGTTGCAGTCACCAATATTCCAGCAATATCCTTTGGTAAATATATTGTATGAATCTGAACCACGCACAAGCAGATTGTTAAGATAAACCCTGTCCACACCTTTGATGAATACAAAACCAAACTTATGGTGGTGACACGCGACCCTTAGCTTAGTAGGCTCTTATGACATGCATGAGCTGGTGGTGACCTGTTCGGTCATACTCTCCTTCACCCTATCCTTATGTTTGTTTGCTGTTTAATACAGCAGCTATATTTCAGCAAGTTGGCTGGAATTTGTAAATAACTTATACAAATCATGCATTCATGTACTATGAATAACGCACCACGCCGTCGGTTTATGATGCCATGGAATCAACCAACCCCAATCCATGTACATGTAGCTACTCTGACGACAAACAAAGGCTGCTGGACGCAACTTCTAACCTTTAATCCGCAAAGGGTTCGATCCTCCTGCATAAGACAGAGCTGCAGTAATTCCCTGACAAACTTACGGGAAGATACAATGCTGATCTACAGTAATTCCCTGATATACTTACGGGAAGGTACAATGCTGATCTAGGGTAATTCCCTGATATATACTTACGGGAAGGTACAATGCTGATCTATAGTGATTCCCTGATATACTTACGGGAAGGTACAATGCTGATCTACAGTAATTCCTGATATATACTTACGGGAAGGTACAATGCTGATCTATAGTAATTCCCTGATATATACTTACAGGTGGTACAATGCTAAAGGGGAGAGAAATATACAATATTCTCAATTCTGTTGTCCAGTACGACGAGCAGAAGAGGCTCGTGTTTATAACATATATTCCAACTGTTTTACCAGGTGATCTGCTGCTACTCCCTGTACTCCTACCGACCTCCTCAGTACCATGACTACATCTACCCCACCTGGGCAACAGCTGTTGGATGGCTCATATCCTTTTCGTCACTCCTGCCTTTACCGACTGTCTTCATCTGGACGGTTTACAACACACAAGGGGCAACGCTGAAAGAGGTACTCACCACATTAACACTCGACTCTGTGCTAAAACTTGAAATGACACCGCATTTAGTATAACCTGTGAGTTGTATTACTCAGGTTTATTAATGCCAATAATGCCATTGTATTTAAGCATTGTTAAAATTATCAAATAAATCTTTGTCAAGAACAATGAGTGATTTATGCACAATAAATAAGAAATTATCATAATTAGCACATAGTCCGCTTTCCTGGATGATCATGTGTTTGTTAACTAGTAAAAAAGGTGTTTTGGGGACTATTTAATGAATGTGCCATCATCCACCATTGGCACATTTCAGAAAATGAAGAAAAGTTTTGAACCGAATGAATATTGGAGTCGATCGCCGCCAGAGGAAGAATTCACTGAAGTTTTACAACCAATGGTAGAACGTGAGAACAACCCCGTCTAATGGACAAGGATCCCGTAATCAACAGCTTGTTCTTGGTACAACTAAAACATGATCCCCATTTTAGAAAGCTCTGTCTACATACACCATGTTTGCTCCCGAGCCATGTGCCTCCTGGGCCAAATGTGCCTCTTGAAATAAAGGGAAATAGCGATAGTTACATGATTCATAAAGAAGTTCAGGTATTCAGATCTGGCCATGGACACATACAGATGACGTTTCAGAATACAACAAAGAGAGATAGAGAGAGAGAGAGAGAGAGAGAGAGAGAGAGAGAGAGAGAGAGAGGGGGAGAGAGAGAGAGAGAGGGAGAGAGAGAGACGCCTGCGCCAGACAAAGACGGAGAGGACTACCGGCGAGGGAACACCCGTCCCGGCTTGGGTCCAATCACTCAGCCGAGCGCCCGTCCGATCGCTAGGAACCTCGCCAGTTCGGCTTGGGTCAAGCTGAAAGCGAATGAGTTTAAATTTGACGGCACGTCGGCATTATCAGGCGAAAAGATGACTGTTTAGCTTAAATTCTTCAAAATAATATTTTATACCGGTGAGACTTCAGAAGAATGGTTGGTTAAATGGGGTGTAATTAAGCCAATTTATAAGAAAGGTAAGCCTTTGTTACCGAACAACTACAAACCACTTTCATTAACACTTGTAAGATGCTTGGGTATTTTTTTAACTTTTCTTGTTGACAATATATTCACTACTTTCATTGAAGTAAATGGATGTTATTTTATCTGAAGTATGAACTGGTTTCAGAAAGAACTACTTTGCAAATCTGAGAGTGCTGGCGCCAGCCTACAGGATGTCAACAACTACCACACCAAATCAGAATCAGTCGTTCGGCCAGCAGCTTTCGCAGAGAAATATGAAATGTGGATTGAGAGATCTGGCAGCGGTGTTTGGATGATCTTGTGTGAGAAGGGATGATTTTGTCAAATGTACATCTATTGAATAAATTAAAAGTGTCCAAGTTTTTCCAATATTTAGTGTTGTCTTTTTGAACAGGATGATATATAACATTTTCTTTTCACTGATCATATTTCTAAATTTTTACTGTTTCTGGAACTGGTAAGTACAAACTACCAATAGAAACAGGCCGATGGAAAATTATATCACCAGAACAAAAGATATGAATATTGTGTGACTGCCAAGTAATTTCTTTGATAGGCATTTAGAAGTTGGAGTACTAAGTACGGATAAGAATTTATGGATAAACAACTTCTTTATTACAATTAAGAGCGACCTTTCGGTGTAGGTTCTAACACCGTTATCAAGCAAGTAGCCTGATAGAGCTGATTTAGAGTCATCTTTGGAGACTGAGCTTTGATGTTCTTTAAATCGGGTTTTGAGGGGCCTAGATGTTTCTCCTATGTAAGCTTGTCCACAATTGCATGGAATGTGGCACACTGCTCCTGATTAAAGCCACAAGGAAACCACCATCCAGCCACAAGCGAGAACCATCAGGAGCAGTGTACCACATTCCATGCAATTGTGGCCTTTGATGGAAGGCATAAATTAGCTAACAGATGGGAGGAAGATGTTTATGTTGTGCTGCACCATCCCAACCAATCGATACCTGTCTTTGGGGTTGTATAGGAGATTGGAGAGGGAAGGAATAGAGTGCTACATCGTAAGCTCTTGCTGCCAGTTAGTTCTTTGCCGGCCAAATGCCACCAGCCATTAAATCCAGACGACGACAAGTACCAATACCTGTGTCTAAGCCGAGGAAGAACACGGCTGTCGAAACGAGCGAAGATCTGTCTGATGAGGAATCAGCAATTGGCTATACCAGTTGTTCAGAACCTTCAGTTCCTACTGAGATCCCAGTGGAAAGGCCAACTGCAGGAGAGTCAGCAGAAGCTTTAGAAGGAGATGAGACTCATACTGAAGAAGGGAGGGAAGAAGAAGAGCCAACTGATGATACTGTTCACCAGAACCAGACACATCTGAGACTGGGGCCACAGGTAGTGAGGATAACAGAGAAGAACAACCAATTTGCAGCCAGAAGATGCTTCTCAGCCACGGCGGTTAACCAGAACCAGGTCACAGCCCAGTTGGATGAGAAGTGGAGAATATGTTCTTTCTGCCATAACTGATCCTGGAAATCCAGAATGGCTTGCCAGAGCCAACTATCTCAATTCTCTGCTAGCAGATGATAGATTCCGGGATCAGCAACACCGAGTGGCTGATACTCTCCTCGATCTTGTCAGCGGCAAGGTCAAATGATGAGACATCATTTTCCTGTGGGGGGAAGTATGTGGCAGACACAAGTGTTAACATACAGGTTTGTTGTACATATGTTTTATCTATTTGAGGTCCTTTAAGACTGTAATATTATTTTAAGTTGTTAGTAAAGTAGGTTCTTAGTTCAATATCTATTGTGGGCTTCTGGATTAGTTTACTTATAATGTAGAGGGTGGTTGGGTTGGTCCATGTTTGTGTCATTGTTTCTTCTCTAGTTCTAGCCGGGGCGGTCGGGTAGCCTAGTGGCTAAAGCGTTCGCTCGTCACGCCGAAGACCCGGGTTCGATCCCCGACATGGGTACAATGCGTGAAGCCCATTTCAGGTGTCCCCCGCCGTGATATTGCTGGAATATTGCTAAAAGCGGCGTAAAACCATACTCACTCACTCTAGTTCTAGCCAAAGCATTGTTTTCATTGGCTTGTTCAAACTGTGCACTTTTCATCCATCTTGCACTGGACACTACACCATTTCAGAAGTCAGGCAACAATTTGGACTGGGACGCATCTTGGATAAATAATTCGATTGTTAAGGTTTGTAATCTATAAATTTGCTAGATAATATCTATGTACGTATTTGTATAATAATATAACTTATGTTATCTAAGTTCAGTATCATTAACATGCTTATCTCTGGTATGGTGATTGTGTCACCATATTGCTAAGTTAATAATTAAATAAGGCTAAGTAAACACTATAAATGCTTTTCATCCTTCTTCTTTCTGTGTGTGAATGTTTGAGTGAATGCGATGATTTTTATAATTGTGTAAATACTGAATTTGTATGCAATGTCAATCATTGTATGATAGTGTGTAGTTAGTTACATTTCCTCAATTGTATTCTATATGTTATATGTATTCATAGTGGATTCTGTAAATTGGTGTGTGCTGATAGCTGCATAGCTACCACGCACGGCGGCTGCCTGGAGAGCACAAACACGGATAATTGACATGTTTGTCGTGTCACGAAATATATTTTGTAAATAGTGTATCGTGCCAAATGTATGATCAGTTAATGAATTAATATAGTAGTTTCAACAAAGTGGTAATTGTATTTGTAATGTTCATTGTATTTTAGAACCATGGACCATCTATATATTGTAATCTTATAAGTAATGTCTGGATCGAGTTCTCGCCCTTGATAAATTGTTTGTTTATTTCAGGGTTAAGATAATCATTTTATATATCATTGATTATTAAGTTCATGCTCATGTATAGAATATAGACCATGTTTATATCAAATGAAAGCTCGCTTTGTATTGTATGAATATGTATGTGTATGAAGCCTGTATACTACTGTTTTTTTTATAATTACAGGGTGTCATTATCTACTAAGGCAATAAAGACTCACACACGTAGCCTGTGTGGGACGTTATTTTTGCCATCACAAACCCCGGTTACGTATATATAATGAAACAACTCAGATTATGCTTGCAGTTATGTATGTTTGATAGACTGGTATATCACAACGATTCCGGCACGATTGAACTGAAACTCAGCATAAAGAATTAATTGATAAGAATGTCTAATAATATAAATACTATCGAGAGTGAATTTCACGGTGACTGTCTGCAAGAGCAGGTGGTGCCGAAATGATACTCAACATATACTTAACAACAAAAGTTCATGTGACATTGAATAAGATTTAATGCAAAGTTATGTTTTTTACCAAATCTGTAACAATTTCAGTTTGCAACAGATAAAAGACTCCTGTAAGTGTTCAAATGGTTTAATTTGCCATACTGACTTCAGAAAATGCTTGATTTCATAAAAAAAAATCATGAACATGCCAAAATGTCAATTTACAAATCAAAAGCGTGTGTGTCCACCCTTGGTTGCGATGCAAGCAACACATCTTCGTCTCATGGAATGGACCAGGCGTCGCACAAAGTCCTGTGGGATATCTGTTCATATCTGCTGGAGCATGTTTAGAAGTTCCTTGAGTGTCTGTGGAACACGTGGTTGACGTCGAAGGCGCCAATCCATCTCATCTCACATGTGCTCGATTGGTGAGAGATCAGGGGTGCGAGCCGGCCAGGGGATGACATTCACGTTGTTTTGTTGAAGAGAATCCTGAACAAGTCGAGCAATATTAGGCCGAGCGTTGTCATGTGTAAAGGTAATGCCTGGGCCATGACGACGCAAAAACGGTAGAACAACAGGGCCGATGATCTCGCGGTAGCGCTGTCCATTGAGATTTCCCTCTACCACTATCAAACGGGTCCTCTGTCTTGCTGTAATCCCACCTCATACCATAACACTGCCGCCCCCGAACCGACTTTCTTCCATGACACAATGATTGACGTAACGTTCACCTCGAAGTCGGTACACTCGAATCCGTCCATCGCTGTGGCTGAGGTGAAAACGAGACTCGTCAGTGAATAGAACTTGTCCCCACTGCATGACCGCCCAGCATAGACGCTGTCTGCACCACTGCAGACGTGCTTGACAGTGGTTTCCTGTCAAAATGGGACATCTGGCGGGTCTTCTGGTGACAATCCATGCACATCTGAGGCGGCGACCCACGGTTTGTGAAGATATTCGTCGAAGGCCAGGGATGCTTCGTGCAGTCACTGTTGCTGGCTGAAATCGATTTCGTAGGGGTGTTGTTCGAATCCAGTTGTCTTGTCGATTATTGGTTACGCGTGGCCTGCCACTCCGAGGATGGTCTCTGACTGCATTCGTCTGTTGCCAACGTTGCCATAAACACCAAATGGTGTTTCTGGGGACGTTAAATTGTCTTGAAACATCACGTTGACTCGATCCTACTTCAAGCATACCAATGGTTCGCAGACGCTCATTTTTGGACAGGCATGGCATTTCGTAAATGTTGAATAATTGCGTCATTTTTTTTTTTTGAGTGGTTGTTGTCAGCACGATGCTAAACAATGCATATCGAATCCCGCTAACGCACATGTTTTTATACCCATTCTTGGGTAGTGAAAGGCATGGGGTTTGAATAAAAGTCAACTCTTGCATGGAATGCAAGCTTTTCTGTAGCATTTGCGTTTTTGTAACTTGATTCCATACATGTACTACAATATTGAAAACCAAACTGTCCTTGTTTGAAAAATACACTAAAATATTTGTGTCACAGGAACTTTTGTTGTTGAGTATATATAACAAACTGATTTTGATTTTTACAATATATATTTAAGGATTGATTGTGTTCTTTTCGGATCAGTGACGTATTATGCAATCAAAAAACGGATGTGCAAACTGTATGGTCCGCGTAGCGGATTTTTACAAAGGTTTGCACAGCGGTTTTTCGGTTCATACTTCAATGAACCGAAACAAATACATAGGCAATCCTTATAAGTTAATTCGACAACGAAAATAATCTGCAATGAATGAATGAAAAAAATATATAAATCAAAGCAGAGTGGCGAGATTGATGAAATTTGTGGTCATTTGTCGATAAAAACAGACGAGAGAGCCTGCACGTTTGTTGTTTCATTCAGGGTGGTTAGGAAGATGAATATGCATGAATTTCACAACACGTACTGTCCATGATAGGAAAGGTTGAGCAGAAAGAGAATTCCCTCGACTGTAATAAGGGGTTCACCGACATTCCGTTGCAGTCGAAGTAGTCCGCTTCGGTGTGGGCGTGGCGTATATATTTTCATTCATTGTCAAATTAATGCAATAATACGTGACCGATTCAGCTAATCAGAAAGCTTGAAGTTCAAATATATACATGTGTACATTCCTATAATGATAACAGTACTAGGTACAAGACCGACTGATTTCAACATTCCATGTGTAAATTCATATTCTGTATGTTCAAATTCGCCAGACTGCAGGCTATTCTTAAGTTGACATGCCTTGCCCAATAAAGTGAGTGTTATCTGCAAGAGCAGGGATCACTAGCGGATTTTTATCGCTGTTAGTGATATTCCAGTTACAAGACGGCGGTCTGTAAGTAATTGAATCCGGGCCAGACAATCCGGTGATTGACATCATAATTTGTTTGTTTGTTGTTTAACGCCGCACTTAGCAATAATACAGCTATTTACGGCGGTATATGAATAATCGAGTGTGGACCAGACAATCCAGTGATTAACATCAAGAGCACCGATCCACGCAATTGGGATCGATGATATGCATCAACCAAGTCAGCGAGCCTGACCAACCGATCCCGTTAGTCGCCTCTTACGACAAGCATAGTCGCCTTTTACGGCAAGCATGGGTTGCTGAAGATCTATTCTACCCCGGATCTTCACGGTCGATTGATAACATGAGCATCGATTTACGCAATTGAGATACGATGGCTTGCATCAGCCAAGTCAGTGAAACAACTTAATATATTACAAATGTATTCGGATAAATGGAGATTTAGCGTGAAGTTGAGAAAATAATAGTATATTTAGAAAAAGTGCTGCTGAGATAGAAAAAAATGTTGTTTTAAAGGTGAATTCATCAAAGCCGCCCATGAGTATTAATACCTTGGAATGCTATTTACCCACAAGCTCATTCTAAGCATTTTGTTAAACAGACCGAAAAAAACATTCTGTCACACCCCAGATTTATATCAAACCACTGGATTCTCAACTGCAACCAGTTGTGTTGTACGGTGCAAAAAATATGGGAATCTAAGAAGTTATCTGAAATTGAAATGATTCACTTATTTGACTTTGACTTAATTGAAAGTAAACATTTCCTGAATATTGTTATGTCAACACCGAGAAACAGGGTCAGTGGTTAATGTGCGGGATTACAGCTGTAAATTACATCTAATATTCGCTGATTACACTATTGGTTGATAACGTTTTGGACGTATGGACATTGGTTGCCTAGGAAAGCTAATTATATGCTTGTGTAACTCGATATTTTCGGGAAAAATACTTTGGCTTCACGTACACTTTATAGTCATGGTACTCGCTGTATGTGGCTGCGTATGGAATATGTTAGTAATGCTAATGACTTTCTGAAATACTTGTCGTGCTAGTGATATGTACACAAATTTACAGATTTGACTGTGACGGTTCCCACCGTTGGGACAGGATACACTCACCTTTTCGCGAAAAGCGTTATGTCAATTTAAATTTTCAAATATGCAATCTACATATGACATAGGTAGTCTTTGTAAGATACGTGTGTAAGAACTAAAACAATTCTGTAGCGTTTTCAAGGACATCACTTTATTGAATAGCTGTGTCAATAATTAAAACATGCGAGTTTTTTATACATATGGATCATAACTGTAGTAATGCTCTTAAGTGATCTACAACATTGTTGACGTCTTGTGATGTAATCCATCATAGGCAGTCCAAGAAATGTGTGTTACTGCACTATTGACGTCCGAGTCTATCCTTGTTGAAACTGAGACATGATTTGCCCTACAGACATTCAACATATGAACTGAAGATCAAGATATCCATACACACCTGACAATACACCAGTGTGGCTATCGATGCAGGTACAAGGTATCACAGCCCAACAACGCAAGTGTTAATGGAAAGTGTGTGAATGACGCGTGCTACTGGTAGGGCAATATATACATCCCCTTTGCGCAGACACCTTGTGTCATCACTGATTTTCAGTGGTCCATTCATATAATGTTCACAGCTATTTCGCCCGTTACGCCAAATTTTAATCTGTTTCAGCAGATAATCTAGACGGGTTATGCTCTTGCATTGACGATTATATTAAGGTAAGTTAGGTTTCCGTGCAGTGTAGGTATAAACTATCGCATGCTAGTATCAAAAGCTGGTCTTAGATGCCTAGGTAGGAGGTGGGGTGAAATGGGGTTAAACGTCGCGTCCAAAATTATTGCTCTTATATACATGCACGTGTGTGAGTGTGTGTGTGTGTGTGTGCGTGCGTGCGTGCGTGCGTGCGTGCGTGCGTGCGTGCGTGTGTGTGTGTCTGCTTGTACTAGTCCGGGCAGATGACGATTTATAGTGATAGCCCACTGAGATACCATGCCGCAGTTAAACATGAATACCCCACTCAGACACAGTAAACTGACTCCGAGCCGACCAGTCCTTGTTTTAGCCCCTTAATGCCGAGCGCCAGACAGGGTAACAACAAGTAACATCTTTTAGCGTCTTTTAGTATGACGCGGCCGAGGATCAAACTCTACTTTGTATCCAGAGACAGTAACTTGTATAACCCATTGGTGCAAGAATGGTGTTAACAATGTTTGACCATTATTTGACCCTTATTGAACGTTATCAGATCCTATATAACATGAAACTTACGTTGAACGTCTTTGTCAAAATCTTCCGATTCATATGCATCAGGAAGCAGGTGTCCACTTCCATATATCGATGGTACAATAATAATAATAAATACATTTAGAATATATAAAAAGGACAGTAAAACAACTAGATTACCACAGTGTTGTATTCAAACCCTAGTATCCATGAGGATGTCCATCATTTCGCAAATTGTTTTCTGAGTAAACTTTCATTTTAGACATTCCGGTATGTGGTGATAATTCAGCATAGGCCAAAATACAACACAGGACCCTCTTGCACTGACTCGGACATACATATTTTAAGAACATACATTGAAATCCACCCCATCCATTGTGTTATGCAAAATAATCAAAACGTAAACGCGGCTTAAAGCTTTCTAAATCGGAATCATGCTTTAGTTGTATCAGGAAACTGCTGTTGATCATTGAATCTTTGTCACTTATTATAAAGTAAATTGTTGAACTTATTTTCATCTCTCATTAAAGCATCATTTCTTACAGTACATTATCACAGAAAATTCCTTTTCACGGCAATCAGCTAACACAGATGTGATATTCTGAACACATATCCATGAAGCAGGTGTCCGTGTTGAAGACAACAACGGCGAAGGTCAACAGCAACTACAGCATTATAAGTATCCAAGAAACATGAAAGACGAAAAACCACGTTTGGTCACAGATAGTTGGAAACGTCGTGAGTTTTCCTTGTTAGGCGGAATTATTCGCATGTTCTACCATCGGTTGTAGAACTTCAGTGAATTCTTCCTCTGGCGGTGATCGCCTCCAGTATTCATTGGGTTCGAAAGTTTTCTTCAATTTCTGAAATTAGTCAATGAGGGAATAAATCATAATGATCAAATAGTCCAAAAACACATTCTCATAGTCAACAAACTCAGGATCGTTCAGAAAAGCAGACCATGTGATCAAATTAATTTAATGCTTCTAATGTATTGTGCAATGAATCACTCCTTGTTCTAGACAAATATTTGTAAGGTACTTTTATCATAGCAAACATAAAATGGACTTGTTGACATTCACATCCTGTTTTATTATGCCTCAAAGTTAGATTGACCATTCAGAGAGCAGAACTACTGACCCAACATTAGTGCTTATACCGTCAGTAAAAATCCGAGATGGTTCTTACTGACCTTATATGGGACTGTATACCGTCAGTAATATCCATCTTGGAATTTCCAACACCCACTTCAAATATTTAACTTGAAACATCTGGTACAGAAATTCGTTATGCGACACTATTTTGTGTTTTTTATCATTAATTGTGATATGCACGGACATTAAATCACGTTTGTGACTTTATTGATAAAGATTATAGTTACAACTGTCAACAAGGTTTGGTCTCTAAAGTTTGAAGAGTTGTCTCCCTTTGACCCTTAACGTCCGCGTACGAAGCTTATAAGAGAAATGCGATATGGATACAAAATAGTGTAAATGTTTCGGCATTAAAAATTCGTTATGGTGGCTTAAGTTGCCGTATACGGTGTCAGATTAGGTTAGCAGAAAAATATTGTGCGAGGTTAGGGTTAAGAGCAACTTCAGAATTATAAATATCCAGGAATATACGAGCGAAGATCTGAAGAGAGATCAACGACGTTTTGCAAAACATAGTTGGACACGTCGTGAGTTTTCCTTGTTGAGCGGAATTCTGACGCTGCGCCCAATATTGTTTCTGCTTACCTTATGTGACACCGTATACACCATAACTAATAATATGTCACCCTTATTAACAAAGCATAGCTATACAACAGGCAGCATTCACCAACTGCGTTTTCCTCAAAGCTGAACATGTGATTCAGGTAAGATTCGAGTTGTGTTTACCTCTTTCAGTGTTGCCCCTTGAGTGTTGTAAACCGTCCAGATGAAGACAGTCGGTAACGGCAGGAGTGACGAAAAGGCTATGAGCCATCCAACAGCTGTTGCCCAGGTGGGGTAGATGTAGTCATGGTACTGAGGGGGTCGGTAGGAGTACAGGGAGTAGCAGCAGATCACCTGGTACAACAGTTGGAGTATTACACATACACACAGTACCCTTGTGCTTGTCCTACTGGACTACAAAAGCATGGTGTGCTCATCTCCATATATTTCTCTCCCCTTTAGCATTGTACCACCTGTAAGTATATATCAGGGAATTACTATAGATCAGCATTGCACCTTCCCGTAAGTGTATGTCAGGGAATAACTGTAGATCAACATCGTACCTTCCCGTAAGTATATCAGGGAATTACTATAGATCAGCATTGTACCTTCCCGTAAGTATATCAGGGAATTACTATAGATCAGCATTGTACCTTCCCGTACGTATATCAGAGGATTACTGGAGATCAGCATTGTACCTTCCCGTACGTATATCAGGGAATTACTATAGATCAGCATTGTACCTTCCCGTAAGTATATCAGGGAATTACTATAGATCAGCATTGTACCTTCCCGTAAGTATATCAGGGAATTACTATAGATCAGCATTGTACCTTCCCGTAAGTATATCAGGGAATTACTATAGATCAGCATTGTACCTTCCCGTACGTATATCAGAGGATTACTGTAGATCAGCATTGTACCTTCCCGTACGTATATCAGAGGATTACTGTAGATCAGCATTGTACCTTCCCGTACGTATATCAGAGAATTACTGAAAAACAGCATCGTACCTTCCCGTAAGTATATCAGAGGATTACTGTAGATCAGCATTGTACCTTCCCGTACGTATATCAGGCAACATCTTCCCGAGGCAAGTGAGTTAACTGACTATAAAAGTCCAGTTTCCACCCTTGCCGAACTAGGCTTGTATTATGGAGTTACATTTTGGCTGGACTAACGAGTCTATGCATAGTCCAATCAAAATCGCGCACTGAAATCGAAAATCGGTTCGTAAAGTGTCATGCATATTTCGGTCGACTGCAGGATTTGCAAAGCATGTGCACCGCCAACTCGCTGTCAACAGATATTTTCTAAATCTGTTCATGCTTTTAATCAAGGTGCTCACGTGATTTGATGCACTTCGCGATGTAAGACTCGTTTTATCACAATATAGATCTTGATTATCAATCAGATCGTCTTGACTGGGCGCCACCGTTTTGTTTGAAGCAAATGCAAGTGATACGAGAGGTTGAATCTGATTGGTCATATAGGAGAGGCATAGAAAGGACATAACTCGTTATAGCCACTGGTGGCGCTACGATCGAGCCCAGGAATTCCAGCCTAGTTCGACAAGGGTGGAAACTGGACTTTTAAAGTCAGTTAACTCTCTTGCCTCGGGAAGATGATCAGGCAATTACTATAGATCAGCATTGTACCTTCCCGTAAGTATATGTCAGAGAATTACTGAAAAACAGCATCGTACCTTCCCGTAAGTATATCAGGGAACTGCCATAGCTTTACGGTAATGAGAGGCGTTACTCGGATCGGTTTTGGTTGATTTCATGGTACGTTGCTCACAATATGTCAATCACTGATATGTGACTAAATTATTTACAGTCAGACTTCTACTAGCTGACATTATACTGTGGTATATTAAACAACAAACAAACAAACATACATAACGATAGGGAGAAGGGCCGCATGACCGAAGCGGTCACCAGAAATTTATGCAAGTTGTGAGAGCTTTCTAAATTTAGTCTCGTGTGTCTCCTCCATAACATTGGTGTAGTTTTCCTCAAAGGTGTGGATATGGTTAATCTTATCCACCGTTTGCTTGTGCTTGGTTCAGGTTCCGATAGAGTATTCACTTGCTACAGGATATTGATAGAAAATTGTTGACTGCGGCGTTCAACACCATTCATTCTTCAATTTAGTCAGGAAAGGACCTTAGTTTCCAAAGGAAAAGATATTGAAAAGGTGAGTAATATAAAGTAATTAAACAACGAAATACCTAGTTTTATCCTCAAGACGATGATCAGGTTTCAGGGCCATGGGTGAGCAAGTGCCAAGAAGCTAAATTCTAGTTCACCATCAAATGATGTCTAACATGTACATTGTCGTCCGGTTGGCGAACTGATATTATTTTATCTGAAAACAAATGTTAAATTCAACCTGCCTTAATCATCGCCACACCGTCATTGCTGAATGAGCTGGAAATATGGTTAGATCTAGACTGTGTGAAGTGTTAGTTTTTGGCGTTTCTAAGATCGAAGTCAAAGTAACATGACTTTATGTAACGTTTCTGAATAATCGACAGACGAATGAGTGTTGTTTTAGCGACGCTTTGAATAGCATTTCGGTTTTGTCACATCTTTACAAATGTATGTGTGATGAGGACATGTTTCGTTATATATTGATATTTGGCCTAATAGAGCTATCTTTGCGCTTTAAGGTTTGAATAAAGTGGTCAATGTCTACACTTTCCTCACAAATCGGGGCTTTTCTCACATTTGAGGAACGCAGCTAATTATCTACTGATATATTCTTCGAATTATGTTATACGCGGCTCGGCGACTATTCAATAAGTTTTAAAGAGTCAATATTGTATGATGTAATTCGATGTTTCAGGAGTATGTCAGTATCAAAGCTTCAGTAATGAAGAACTACTTACAACTAGAAACAGAGGACACACAAACTTGAAACTAATGACCATGACTCGAGGTATAGTCTTTCCCCACATCGTACGGACGTCCTCCTGGAGCCTTTTTGTTCCTGGAAGTAAATCAGGATCAATTTATAACATCAACATACAGTGTATCTATAGACTGGCAAGCCTATGTATTTTGCAAAATGAAATTGAAGGTAATGTACACATGTCACAGCCAAAGATAACGTGTCCTTTTGTAACTGATTTTCGACTTGGACATTCACTTATCTATACACTGGCAAGCATACCTATTTTGAACGTAATAAACACATAGCACACGTATTAAAAACATGTTCATCGAATTTAAGGGATTTTGTATGAAGTCTAGATTACAACATCCAAGGCCTTTCAAAACGTTGATTGTGGACATGTGGGACCCGTGAAGATCCGGGGTAGAATAGGTCTTCAGCAACCCATGCTTGCCGTAAAAGGCGACTATGCTTGTCGTAAGAGGCGACTAACGGGATCGGGTGGTCAGGCTCGCGGAATTGGTTGTTGCATGCCATCGTATCCCAATTGCGTGGATCGATGTTCATGATGACAATCACTGGATTGTCCGGTCCAGACCGCCGTCATATATAGCTGGAATATTGCTGAGTGCAGCGTTAAACAAAAAACAAAGAAAGGTATACATGTGGAGGACATTTCCAAATCTGACGCATCAGTGTCAACAATGATGTCCGATGCACTTCCCTATTTCGACCTGTTTCATATGTTCCCATGTTCTTTCTGGTGAACAATTGCTTTGCCATTACATGTGTTTGTGACGCGTGCCCCCGGTGGATCAGGACACGCACATATCGTCTCCAACACCTGGTACAATCGCATGTGTATGATATAGTCGGAATAGCATAGTGCTTTCTGATTGTAGCAGATTTTTCTTATGATTATGGAACGGGTTCTGTTACTTGTTTATTTGATAGCTTTTCTGAAGTTTGAATGAAAGTTAAAAGGTTAATAATATCATGTATTTGTACGCATTTGGTTGTACTACACATATTGTACACATTGAAATTTGACCATTGTGTTACTTTTACATGCCAAATGCTTATGAGTGTTATATTGCTGGAATAATGCTAAAAGCAGCGTAAAATCAAACTCACTAACTCACTCACTTACCATAACACCAGCCTACAACGATGCACTCAAGGATGCCCAACACGGCCGTTGATGGGAAGTAGGCGTACCAGTCAACCAGCGTCACCACGAATATCCCACCCTTAAATGTGTAGATAATACAAAAGGGTTGACAGATCGGGTTGTAATAACTTTCTGATAATCATACATTTGTTAGATTTCCAAAGATTATTTGTCGTTTGATTTTTTTTTCAAACGTCATACTGTTGTATTGCTAAGAAGAGTATTATATGACGTCGTAAACTGACAACGTTTCCTCACAAAAATAATAAATTAACTACAGTGAATTGTCTTTGTAACAATAAAATCCTACCTATGTCTTATTTGATTATAAGGTGTGGCGAAGTGAAATTAGGTTGTTCGTTGGTCAAGATTATGTTGTAGTCCCTTACCACTTTCATTTATTGCCTCGATGCTAGATTGTTATTCTTCTAGATAGTATATTTAGTACAAGTTTCAGATTACAAAATCGCATTAAACAATGTCTGTGGTTCAAACTTGGATTTCCTACACGAGGTAAATATCAAGAACTCTTTTCAGCTGCGGATTACCTTAGGTAATGTAAAGGACACCTTAATTGGGAGGTAAAAATGTACCATCACGTACCTTATAATGGGATGTATAGCGACCAAATGAATTGTGTTTCCAGGGGTTTACATGCAAGCCTAACCCTGACTCTGTCCATATGTTCATGGTAATGCCAACAAACACGACATGTTCGCTTATACCTGTAAAATATATATCAGACCAAAACGAGCATATTCAGTTTCACATGCAGTGTTCACCGTTACCTGTGAAATATATATCAGACCAAACAGGAAGAGACTGAGGAGTACACCACTGATGGTGAGCCAGCGTTGTTTCATCAACTTGGGGAAGACATCTTCCAAGGCAGCGACGACTATGTCCACACACGGAACCTGCACCCATACACATGTTGCAACAGTGTGTCACGTTTATGGCTACTTTGGTGTTTGAGAAATTACCGCATCTTAGTTACATCCATAGTGTCTCAGCAAAATATATGATAGAAAATGTCAACGTGGTGCTTTCATAGGCATGTTTGTATATTGATCGTGGGATCTTTAACAAAATATGCAAATTGTCGAAATAAGTGAAAAGCGCATGTATAATGCATAACAGATCATAAGACAGAATTTCCTCAGCCATCTTGTTTGATAATTGCTTGGTCAGATTGATATAATTAACGTTATTATAATTAATCCTACATTCAAATTAATATATAGGTTCATGGTGATAAACTATGTCTAATTTCTAAGCTGAGAGAATTGAAGCTTGCCCATTACCATAGTATCGATATTCAATGATATCAAGGTCAAAAAGGTCAGCACAGACCATAGCTGTGCCAGTGGGAGAGCAGAAATGACCTCAGGGTACACGATGAAGCTTAGGTCAAACCCTGAAACACAGGACGGATAGCAAACGTAGTATGTATTCCACGTTCGATTCGAAAAATGATATTTAACTAAGTCCGTAAAGAAACAGACATGCCATAGTACAAATTCCGATCTCACTGATATCACGAAAATTGATATGCTGTTAAGTGATTCATTTGAACAAACAAAAGACACACAGTGATAGAATAACGTGTCTAGAAACCTCCCATACATCGTTTTTGGATTCAAGCACTGAAGAGACTGTTCTTATCTGTGAGAGGAACTGGACAGGATCTGCCTTTCTGCACATGTACTCTGAACACGCGTGTGTATGTGAGTGAGTGAGTGAGTTAATGTTTGTAGTCACATCGGCAATATTTTAGCCATATCGTGACAAAATCAAGTTAAACCAGTCGACGAAAGACCGTAAAAGAACCAGATTATGAAAGATGTAGATTTAGAACTAGCATGTACCCATACAAATTGAACTGTTCATGACACTACAAATAGAAATGGGCCAGAGATCACAAGCATCCAAAGTGAGGCCACCATACAAGAGACCAAGGGGGCGTACAGTACTTATGCAACCTACATGGTACCCCAGCAGGATTTACACCATCCCTCTGGCTACTGGCCATTGTTGGAAAGTTAGGCCAACACTTAAATTTACAAGTGTACTACGATAAAAACTATAGCAGAATAATATGGTCTCTCTACATACTCTACATACTCTCACAGGGGGACAATAATTACGCTACTTCAACGCCCCTTGAGAGTATAACCACTTACATTCGCTGATATCAAATTTACTCATACTAATTTTAAAATAAGAATTCATAAATTACAAACATGATCTTCAAAAATGTTGTAACAAAGATATTTCTTTTAAAAAGCAAATGATTAAATGAGAAAACATGGTATTAAAAAGGTCCTTAATACTTTATGCTTTGAAATGTTTATCCTGATTTTCTTATCTCATCCCCGTTGGGTGTTTGATACGAATGCCAGAAAGTCTAGTGCTTTCAGGCATTTAGCTCTTAGACATTTAATATGTTGCAAGAATGTGCGATGACTTGGCCTCTACGACTACTTATATGGGATTGCCAGATAAAATAGTTCTGGATCCTTGTGTGGTCTATATTTTTTGCAGACAAGCATGCTATTAGGTTTAGCTTTGGGAAATGTGAAGCAATTGGCAAGTGACCATTTATGTATTGTATGGAGGCATAATTGCAGCTGTCTCTCAATAGTGGGCATGTTGTTACCACGACAAAACATATTAAAATCTTCCACAAAAAGCGATCAGTCCACTGAATCGCTTAAAACGTTTGAGAGACTATTTATCTTGATACTGAATAGTGTCGCAGACAAAATTCTGCCTTGGGAGACACCCTGATCCTGATCATTATGATCAGACATGGTTGAACCCACTCGGGACGTGAAATTGCCTGTCACTTAAAAATGAGGCAAACGACCTCTCACACCAAAAACATGTAAATCCTTTAACAGGCCATGCTTCCAGGTAGTCCCGTGTGCTTGCTCGAGATAAAAGAAAATTGATACTACGTGTTGTTATTTACTATAACATTTTAACAAAAGATTCTAATCGTAAACCACATTGAATATTTGTGATAAAATTGTTGATTTCCAAATACCAAACAAATCTATTATTTACCATTCGTTCCATGGTTTTACAGACACAACTGGTTAACGATATATGGCGGTAATTAGAGGGATCTGTATGATTCCGGCCAGGCTTTGGTATAGGGACTACAATGATATTATGCCACGAAGGAGGAAAATGTCTGAAAGGGTTTCGAGACATAATTCAGGCCTATGTTTCAAGAGCTGATAGTGGATATTAGCAGCTCCTGTTGCGGTATCATGAGCACGTCCAAGGGCATTTTGTAGCTCATGTAATGAAAAGACTTCATTATAGGCTTCACCATTGTCAGACTTAAAATTTACTTTTTTCTTCTCCTGTTGTTTCTGATATTTTTGAAACACAGGGACATAATTAGATTTTGAAGAATGTTTTGCAAGTGTTTCACCAAGTTTATTGGCGATGTCTGTTTTATCAGTCAATAACTGATCGCCGTCCCCAAGATGGTGAACAGAAGATTTTGAATCTTTGCCTTTTATTTTCTATATCACGTTCCACACCTTGACATTGGTGTGCTGGAATTTATGTTGGAGACATAGTTCTTCCAAGATTGACACTTATTCTGTTTAAAGACACGTCGTGCCTTAGCATTTGTAATTATAACTTTATCTAAATTATGGACTTTAGGATGTCTGAGAAAATATTTTTTTGCTTTCTTCCTACACTTTCTGGCCTGTGTGCATTCATTATTAAAGCATGGTTTACGAATATGCGAATTTGCAGAGGACTTAGGAATTGTTTGGTCAGCCATGTCATTCAATGAGTCCAAAAACAACTTTATTCTTGTAAAGGTCATGTTTTAAGTATTCAATACATAGTTTCTCATAGCATAACCAATTAGCCTTGGTAAAGTTCCATCTTGATGAATGTGGATCATCAGTAGGGTTTATAGGTTTTAGGACAGTAGGAAAGGGACCACTCCCACAGAGGTCATGGACCAACCATTCATTATACAAGTTTGATTCTGTGAGGGACAGATCGAGGTCAGAATACGTTCAAGTGGCTGGATGTAAATATGTGTTTGAATCACCATTAAATATACATAAATTATTGTCAGAAATAAATTCCCCAATGAAGTATTTGCACTTCCCAACAGCGGGATGTGTCCGTTGTGATCACCCATGGTGATGCAGGGTTTGGAAGCTGATCATACAGATTTTGAAGATCAGATTGTTGATGATTAGAGGAAGTTGGGATAAAAAAAGAGCATAGCGTAAAAGCGATGTGCAGAGTCAGACGAAAAGTAACAGTTTGAAGATATGTATAACTATGTATGACGCCCTGCCACACCAATATAGTAGAGCCTCTCCTGGGGTACATTACTGCAGGCGTCCTTATCATTTTGTGTTTGCCGCAAAACGTTCACAAAGATAACTTAATGATGATACGTCTGTTCAAATCGAGTTACGTTGCACAGTGGGATAAGACGTGTAGGATCTGTCCAAACAGCACAGGCATTGTCAAAAGGGTGACTATCGGGACAAATTCTAACATTTACCACCTACCTCATTCTGAGAGCGTTAATGAGTTCGGTTTTGCGCTTCTTGGAACATTATTCCAGTTATATCACATCCTGGCAGAGGTTCATCACTGTGGTTAAACCCCCGAGCACAGGGTATGGCAAATTTTGAAACGTAATCACAATGCTAGGCATGCTAATTGTAGAGCCTTCGACGACTTATTAGATGTATCAGTAGGTTACTTACCAGAGGATTGAAACGCTTCAACAGTTACTCCACGCTGGAAGGCCACGTGACCAACAGTAGAGAAGAAAGCGAAGCCGAAAAAGACATTGGAGAGTGAATCCATCAGGCCAAAAATTATTGCATCCCTTGAAGAAACAATACATGAACAATATACTGAATAATAGTTTGTGAAAGATTGAAGTTAAAGTTTTTTAAAGATATTTGCACAACATTTTAGCGACTAGCGGGCCAATTAGTTTCGATAAGTGAAGTAGTTGTTATATGTTGGTTAACTTCTAATTCTACCATTGGAAAACACTCGAGTTTGATTGGTCAATCAGTGGTTCAAATTTTACAAACTACAATACACATAGTATCTCTGATAGTTACGTCATATTTTGGATGTAGGGACGTCATTACAGTGTGCAGTTCCCGTTAGGGAAAGCAATGGTATGTACTCATTGGCTGCTTATGAAGTTGCTGGGTTTACACTTCCAATGCATCTCATATATGCAAGTAAATATATTTAGGCAAATGACAACGTTCGGGCATATACAGAAGTTTATTATCGTTATTATCGGTGTTTCCTCATAAAAAGTGAGTGAGTGAGTTGGGTTAAACGCCGCTTTTAACAATACTCCAGTTATATCACGGCGTGTCAGCTTAATGCGATACAGATCTTAGACGTTTACCACATAGGGGAAACCCATAAGCACAGGTATCGTACTGCCCAAGGGACGCAACTTCGACAGCGAATTGTGGCGCTTTAGACGACTTGGCCACACTCATTAGAAGATCCTGATAACCGCTTCCCCCATTATAATAACATTTGGCGTGTAATATTGCTATGGTAGAGTTGAGATAATCATAACGTAAATTCGAGACATTATGTTACATTTTGTCGTATCATACATATACATATCATCGTGTTCTACAATAGTGTTGTACTGTCTTATACAATGTTTGTTATATACATTTTGATACAACAACTGGAACATGTCTGTGAAAACTCACTGACATAAAATATACCTGAAGCAGTTGTTATCTAGTCTGTTGTGTCCAGACATAGTGATGGTACACCCCATGGCTATACCGATGGAACCTAGGGCGTAGCGACACGCATGAACCCACACCTGCAACCATAGCAACGTGCCGTGTGTGCAGAGAGCTAATCAGAAGCTTAAGGTGTATCTTTAATGTTTGATGATTGCATTTATAGGCATCTTAGGGTGTTCAACAATGTTCTTGACTAGGGAGCATGTATTATGAACTATAAATTGAAAGGCAATACAAAATTCTTCCTCTATTTTATTACGCATTCCCTGTTCTGAACACAGTGACTCTGTTTGTATTCGATTATTATCATGCTTTCGTTTGTATTGAACACAGACATACCCATGCGTTCCCTTTTTTATTCCATCAATATATGAATGATTTGGGTTTAATGCCGCTTTTATACTATTTCAGAAATAGGCTGTGTACCTTTAAATTTGTATGTGAGTGATCGAAGCAGAGTGATCTCACAACCTTATAATCCCCCATCCCATCAGCATATGAATACCAACCATCTAGAATTACGTGATAACGTGAACATACGAAAATAACATTGTAAACGTTGTCGATGTGATAACTGCGGAAAGATATCAATGACGGCAATACAAATACTGTTTGAGAAAACAGTAATCGTACAAGTTAAAGATGCGTAAACAGATTTGGGCTCACTTTCGGGTCTGTAAGCTTGTCAAACTTGGGATAGATGTAGTAGTATATTCCTTCTGCTGACCCCGGAAGAAGACAGCCCCGGATGAGGAAGACGAAGATGAGGATATAGGGGACACCGACGGTGATGTAGACAAGCTGGTAGAAAAGATTAAGTCAGTGAGAGTGAATAAGTACCGACCGGGTTATCTAAAACAAACTGTGTAATGCATCGGGATCTCATTGGTTTAATTTAAGAGATTGCTTGATGAGAGAAAGGATTATTAATAAATTGTAATCATTATATGTAACCATCAATATAAGTAGAATATATATCAGAGATAAATCATGTCCACGTAGTTCTATTTCCATCTACATTTGCAGGCGTGGACTCAGTCTTGCGAATGTAACGTGCCCATTGACTTTTGCATATTACCTTCCCTGTTACTTTTATTCCTTGAACTATCCAAACAAATAAGAGCACTGTGGTGACGCCCAGACATCCAACAAGATGCCATCTGAGACCTCCAAGATTGTCCAGGCCTTCACTCTGTCCCAACACCTGGAATCTGACGAAGGGAACAGCCCTATGTATACAGCGTGTATTGGGGAAGACAGTGAGTGATTTGGATGTGACGCAGCTTCGGACACTATTTTAGTTATTTGACGCCATGTCAGCTTATTGTAGAAGGAATGCCTGCAGAGATGGATGTTTAAGACGTATAACATATTGGGGAAACGAGCACAGGTTCGGGTAAGAATTAAAATCAGGGCGAATCTTAGTCAGCCTTTTTTCCACTATGGGGCGACCTACGAGCATAGGTTTGGTCCTGACAGACCAATAAGCATCATCATGTAATAGGTTATTAAGGCTAAGATAATGGCATAAATTGTAAACATATATACACATTGTTGAGTTATCTTTTCAATAGAATAGAATAGAATAAAATGGTGTGGAGCATTAGAATTTAATATCAGAGTGAAGACACATGCAAGATATTTTCTAAAGAACTAAACAGTGCGGGGTGAATACTGCAGAAAGGCTTATACAGCAATTTGTATATATTTAAGTATTTATGAACGTACTTCCAGAATTCTTCAGCGGCTGTCATCCCACGGGCTGTTCCGTTAATGGAGTACACAGCGTCGGTTGTATTAGACGTTGTATCATTAGACAAAACTGACGCGTTCTTGTTGTATATGCATGCCGGGGTGTTCCATGCGTTGTCGCAGTGGTCCCAGGGCAGGTTGTGGGAGAAGGAGTGGTAGAGGTAGTACATAAACCATGTAAAGTTGACGTTGTAGTAGCTAACGTATATCGACGTAGCAACAACGCTGCCAACACCTATACCTGCAATAGTATGAAATATAACTATTGGTATATGGGCGAGTCATAATGATTAAGGGAACGTTTTCCTTTTGAAAAATGTATCGAGAAGGTAACTGTATCAACGCCATGTTATCATTTACTGTCTGTTATGCCACTGTGAGTCAGCCCGATGTTGAAGGAAATTGATAGCGGTATTAGGCCTTTACTTCTTCACCAAAACACGACCACGTGTATGGTGGTGACCAATCAGGGATCATAATCAGATAATCAGTGTTAACATGGGATTGAAATCCATGTTCACTGGATCCTGCCACACCTAATGGATGCAACTCAATTGCGGCACCAACGACGGCTTGTCCACCCATGCAAACCAACACTTTACGTATTGAAACGACGGTACGTTTCCCTTTTGAAACTGTGATAGGTATTCCTGTTGCAGCTAGATATATAGCTTACCTTTGAAACCTTATTGCCTATTTAATAGATAATATTGCCTTTTGAATGATAATGTTGCCCGCTTGAAACAAACCTATGTTACTCTTTTTAAACTAGACATAGCTTCCCGATTGAAACTTGGGCTTACTTGCCTGTTGCCACTTGGGCATGTTTCAGTTGTTACCTTTGAAGGCAGGACACATATTCCAGACTTTAATAGGTCCACTCTGAGAGAACTGTCCGATGGTCATCTCCAGAAACACACAGGGGATGGCTCCAATTATTGTGAAGAACATGAACAGTATCAGGAACGCTCCTTGTCAACAAAAATAAATGCTGCATTATGACTAAGATTGAAATTGTATATTTCGATAGCGTGATCATATACTTCAATGGCAAACATCGCCAATATTTGCCCCTTTGTAGTACCTAAGCATGTACATTCTGGACTTTACATGAGTTAAAGGCGACATATAGTTGAATAGGCATATGTTGGCGAGACTGGCCCAAAAATATATTCTAATTCAAGACAGCCACAGGATACCATAAAGTCACGTGTCCAAGGTCCTATTTTAAGCTGCATTCAGCAATATTCGAGTTATGAGACGGCGCTCTGAACATGATCGAGTCTGGACCAGACAATCCAATGATTGACATCATGAACGTCGATCTACGCAAGTCTGGCCCTTAGTCACCTCTTACGGCAATCATGGATTGCTGCACATCAATGCTAACCCGGGTAGCATGTGACTATCTCGTGTTTCTAGCAACAGAGGGCGGTCCATTAAACACACGGCACAAATCTGTACCGATACATGAACATGTCCGGTTATTGTAGGTCACATGCGTGGGATCGTTAATTAAGAATGAAAATAAACATAGCTACCAGTCTTCATCTCAAAGTAAATTTTTGTTCGGAGATATATATAATAACAAACCGTTCTGCTGATGTCCACAAAATTCACGTAGTCCGTAATATGTTTTCGTTCGAGCCAAGAATTCTATGTGTTGTCCAATTGCAGCATATGAGTAATATGACATAATATAAGAGCCCAGTCAGAGGCCAAGCAGAGAAGTTATTGGCTGCCTGTAGAAAGGTTCTCCTCGCATTGATACTGTGACTCACAATCAGTTAGATCACTGGTTGTATCTATCGTGTACCCATGAGACAGTTCTTACCACAATTCTGAAACTGGACCAGTTCTGCTCCCGTATCCTCACGGCGTCATGCATTTGATTATTCAAGCATTGTTGGAAGTTGTACTTTCCTGCATTTATGTTTCACAATTATATAAAACTACGAACTACATACATGACTAACATTGTAATAGGTGTAGACATGTGCCTAAAATATGCAGATTTGTGTAACTGTTCATATGATTTATTCGTTTTGAGATATAGATGTCAAAGTATCATTTGAGTTAGGCCTACCTCCTCCATTGCGCATGCAGTAGAAAGGGAATTTGATGAATGCTCCCGACCCGACACCGTATCCCAGAAGGGTGATGAGGTAATCCAGTTGACTGCGCCAATGTTCATGAGCCATGGTTGTATTCACACTAGTTCTGTGACAAAATAACACACCAAACACTAAGTCATAGTAACAGTGAGTTTCTGAGCGCAGTATCATCTGTGTATGCTATTCTCCCAATGACGACTGCCCTGATCACTTTTGTTATTTGAGTTGCCTATGTTCTTGTTTTATATATTTATTAGTTTTACATTTACAAGTTTTTTTGTAAGTTGCAGATTGGTTGATATCGTAAACAATGATATACACGAGGGTAAACAAAATAATTAATTTAGCACAATGGTTTACAGATAAATGGTTAACATACCGCATCATCAAAAGAGCAGCACGATTAACGATTTATAATATATATATAAATACTTATATACTCTTAGTTATAGAGGTGTGGGTAAATGTTGACCCTTGTACATTACACGTCTTTAATTGTTTAAATTATCATAGTAACCATTTAAAGCAAACAGAATGTGTGAGGGTACCATTTCCTAAGATTGTGATGTGCATGATTTGATGATCACTGCGCGTTCCACGTATCCTCGGGCCAAAAGCCGGATTCACCACCCATGGTACAAACGTAGTGAGCATTGCATGCAATGACCGGACTTTGCGTACGACTCCCGAAATGAACTTACTGTGGATGTTCATTTCACATATCTCTTACACATCCTCGGGCCAAAAGCCGGATTCACCACCCATGGTACAAACGTAGTGAGCATTGCATGCAATGACCGGACTTTGCGTACGACTCCCGAAATGAACTTACTGTGGATGTTTATTTCTTATATCTCTTACACATATGATCATCCTTTATTGCCGTATGCACAGAAACCATTGTGACGAATCCAGTGACCGATTTGGGGGAAAAAACCCACACCAAACAAAAATAATTTACGAAATTGATACCCCCGTAAACACTAGCTCAAAACGTATATTAAATGCATTTCATTTATATATGTTATAAACAGATTGGAATATAAAATGCAGCAAAGAGGGTCTGGGTGATCCTGGCAAAGTCACGGTGGCTAATCATCAGCTCAGGGCCCTTGCCCCCTCTACACGCAGCCCAGAGAGCGAATGGGACTTCTCCTAGGAAGCGCTGCCTGGTCAAACCCACTCCCCAACACTGAAGCCTTCTGCATTACCCAGATTGACAGAAGGGCTGTATTCAACCCGGGTACTCTCCCAATGTCAGTCAACAGATTGGGAGGTACCAAACCTAAGGCACCGAGAACAATGGGGACTTGGACAACTTGGTACTTCGAAAGCGAGGTCTGCATATTTGCCATGTTTTTCCTGAATCTTGTCAATCACGTTAGTGTCGAAAGGGACAGAAAAGTCAATAATATAAATTATTTCATTGGATTTATCAAAAAGGACAAGATCAGGTTTGTTGGCCTCGGTACTTATGGGGCTGTATACGGGCCTTTTCCAAAGAATTTTGTATTTAACATTTTCCATGACACCCTCTACATAATTATTCTGGGTCGTACCATGGATGGACCTCTGTGTCAAAACAACAAGCATTGCGAAGACGGTAATAAAATGATCGAGCTACTCTATCATGTCGCACTGTATTTGTGCCAAAGCTGGGCATCCACTGACAATGTGATGGACAGTCTCATTAAGTTCCTTGTATAATGTACATTTCATATTTACATTTTGATGCAACATCACACATTGACGGTTTCGAGTGGGAAATGACTTGTCCTGAGCAGCAGCAAACGGAAAGCCTTCTGTTTCACATTTCTATTATCATTACTTTTATGTACAAATCAAAACATAAAATGCAGCAAAGAGGGTTTGGGTGATCCTGGCACAGTCGGGCTGGTTAGGATCATCATCAGCTCAGGTACCTTGCCCCCTCTACATGCAGCCCAGACAGTGAATGGGACTTCTCTTGGATAGCGCTGCCTAGTCCAACCCACCCAGACCTTTTCGGAGAATGTGAAGACTCTGCAAGACTGCAGCCTTCTGCATTACCCAGATTGTCAGAAGGGCGGTATTGCTGGTAGCGAACCCGGTTGTTATTATTATGTACAGATTAAAATTTTAAAAGATTTTAAAGAGGGTTCGGGTTATCCTAGCACAGTCAGTCTGGTTAGGTTCATATTATTATTATCATCATCATAATCATTTTGTACAGATTAAAATAAAAAATGTAGCAAAGAGGGTTCGGGTGATCCTGGCAAAGTCAGGCTGGTTAGGCTCATCATCAGCTCAGGGCCCTTGCCCCCTTCTACACGCATCATCATTATTATTATTATTATTATTATTATTATTATTATTATTATTATTAATAATAATAATAATAATATATCGCACTTATTTGGGTACCAGTATCTGCTCAAATACGGTTTATTTGTTCCCCGACCAGAGGATCCGTTTGCATTCCAATAATCATTCTGAACTCCCTGCGGAGTATACAACACAAGTTCCATACGGGCGCTAGAGGGTTTTCCCCATCCAACTCACTGATGGGGCACCCCTTCCCTGCTGGGTGAACAGAGGCACAGTTGAACAAAGTCACTTGCCTAGGACGACGCCGGACGTTTTGACACTTATCTTGTGTTTCGGGTGTATGAACGTGTTCGTGTTTCAAACGTCTGTTCATCTACGATCGGATGAGTGGGTTCCTTTGATTGCCCATGGGGAATGTAGTGTACAGTAGAGGAAGAGACAACACTGTAAAGTCTTGTAAACAGTGTTGGTCCCTAGGCTGAATAACAACCTGGTCACTAACGGGATACGATCTCAGCACATGGTGCTTGCTGGCCTGGCGCTTTTGACCGCTTGCCTACTCAGCCCCATTTTGTTATTGGTTAAATAATTTCTAACTAATAGATATGAATATTTCCTTGAGCGAGGAAAAAAATGTAAATGTGAAAATCTTTAAATGTTTACTTGCCAAAGTAAGTTATATATCATTTTGAATATGGTGGGTGTAACGGCAGTCAGTATCAGTGTGTAAACAAGATATTTCAGCAGCTCCCTTGGGGTATGTAGCGAGTACCATGCTTTCCGGTGAGAAAGGCCTTTGTTTATCTGCATTCCATCAAGATGTTTTACGGATTTCAGGGGATTGGATAACTGTGAGTTTCTCTATATTAGAAACTTTGTATAATAAACATCATGAATACTCAGTTTCTCTGTTCAGAGTTTCGGATAACATTATGATGGGTATGTATTAGAATAGATAATGCTGTGTTTCGACCATGTGAACTGTTGGGTTCACACTGTTGCATGTTCCCTTATGCTGATACCTTTGAAATCAAGGCTCATATGACAACCTCAACTTAATAGTGCTAAGGGTCTGACTGAGCAAAAGACTATTATGCAAACTGACACGTTCCAATTAGGTCACTGATGTAATTACCATCACCCTGTTGCAGGTTCTTCAGACAATTTGAGTGTGATACGTATGCTGTTAACTCTGTTCTAACTGATAATAGTATCTATACAAAGCTAAAATGCCAATCATGAGGATAATGTAAATGCATCATGGCAGATCTTCAGTGTACTGTTCTCAATTAGGTAGCAACCATTTGTTTTTCAGGGGGGGGGGGGCGCGATTTTTCTAAAAAGATCAAGCCCCTGTTTTACTGTAAGAAATTACATAAGCCTTGCATTGTAGAAAAATACAACTAAGAAGAAATCAAGAAAATGAAGAAGCAAGCTGAAATGTTTACACCAGGGCGACCAAATTGCCATTGGACCCTGGGAGATGGGTGATGTACGAGTTTACGTTCTTGCAGTAGCCGTTTGCGAGTATTGGCATCATTTATGCCAAACACTATTTTGTCTCTTATTAGCGAATCCCTTAGACAATCACAAAAGTTGCAGGATTTTACAATTTGCTTTAGTGTTGCAACATAACCATGACTTTTCTCGTATTGAATTTGTAGCGCTCGAATGTCTCGTTACTTTAGAATAGGAGTGTCCATCTTCTGCATAATAACCTTCGCTGAATCATCTTCAGAGGGGTCACATCCATTGTAGATTTGCAATCCTTCAATTCCCGTGGTAGAAACAAGATATGAGTTCATACAAGCCTTGGAGCAAGTTGCATATTTTTGGTTAGTAATGATACAACAATGTTCCCACATTTGCTTCCACATAAGTAGTATAAAAGTAATACCTTCAGCACCTTCCGCGGAAGGTGCCCTATGAATATTCATAAGCCTAGTGTTATGCTTATAGACATGCATGACGTCACAATGAGAACGGCGTCATTATGCATGCATGTTAAGAATGTGAAGAATGCGGCCTTTGTTAAAAAATGTCATAGTTGAGGAATTATTTAGGAATGCCAGCTATTTCGAATTCTTTAGAAATACCAGCTATGTGGAATGTAGTCGGGGTAAAATCCTTCAGATGTATACTGGAATGATCCTCATCAAATGGAATGTCATCCCTTTCGTGAAGAAATTTGGAATTCTTTAGGAATGCCAGCTATGTGGAATGTAGTCGGGGTAGATACCTTCAGATGTATACTAGAATGATCGTCATCAAACGGAATGTCACCCTATCGTGAAAGAATGTGGCCATGTGAAAAAAAAAATCTCTGCATAGGGTAACCTATCTCTCTTCATTTGAATAAACCAGAATGAATGAATGAATATTGTTTTACGCCGCATCAGCAATTTTCCAGCAAAAACCAGTTAAAAATTTCAAACATATTTTAATAAAGAACAATCATAAAAGTATGATATCAAAGACAATACTTTTCCCTTTCAACAGCCAATGAATTTAAAACTTATTTCTAGATATAATGTATGCGTACATTCGTTTGTCCTTCCATTTTCAACTGTCGAGTTGAGTTGTGAAAACGTCTATGTGTGTGTGAACGTCTCATCATGGCAACACTGATAGCAGATAGGTTCGTATTGTTTTATTCCAAGTTCTCTCCATTACGTCAACACTATGCTACTGCCATTGATATCGATGATAAAGAATTTAACTGTGATGAACAATATTACATGTATTGCAAAGCAGTAACGTTTGAAGATTGGGACACAGCCGAGGAGATATTAAAATGTTCATCACCTGCAGAGCAGAAACGATTGGGTAAACGTGTGAGACAGTTTAACCAATGGGACAGTTTTAGCTGTGACGTAGTGCAAAAAGCATCTCTTGCAAAATATCATCAGTCTGCTTACTTAAAAGACATTCTGATCAACTCTTACCCTAGAATTCTAGTAGAGGCTAGTCCTTATGATAGGCGATGGGGTGTTGGACTATCTCTACATGACTCGAACATTGTATTTCCATCGAAATGGAGAGGAGATAATTTATTAGGGAAAATATTAATGGAAGTCAGAGATATTATCATGTAAGAAAATGTTGCATTGTACAGAAAGACCATTGAAAAGGCCACCTTTTACACGTGGAAATATGTGTTGCGTGAAGTTGACCAGCTCAACAAAGCAGTCATTGTGCAGTCATCACAATGGTTTCAAGACAGAGACCAATGCGTGCAAGATGCGAAGATCAATGACGATGTGAAAGCAAGCAAACGGGTCATCGTCAAGAAAATCCGCCCACAGAAAGTTCTAGTAGATTAAGTGAAAGCTGGCGATGTCACCCAGTACATTCAATCCTTGCTGACATTGTGTTATACACTTGAACACAGTAAAATCATCAAGCGTTTGTGTATTGAATTCTGTTTTGGTTGTATGTTTGACTGAGAAGGAGAACACGTTCACACTTGTCGTGACTTGTCGGAACAAGATAAAGTCAATCAATATTTTAACTTGGCTTTATCTGAAGTCAATGATGATCATGTGATTGAAAACTGGTTAAAATTGGTTCACGATGATTCGAATTTAAGTTCTACGCCATCTTTTACTTTGTGTCAATACCAGTGCAAAGACTATCGAGATGTTTACTTCAAAACTCCCCTTTGGGTAACAGAGTTAAGAAAACGCGTCGTAAAAATGTTGCAATTAGAACGAGTGTTTATATGAATAAAATACATTGTTTATCACTCTCTGATTGTTTTGTCCTCATTGCTTATCGTTCTTAGATATCGTTAGTTTATCTTAACAGGTATTTATGTAGAAACGAATATCTCTCTCTCGCAGTTGAATCATGGCTACAGACACAGCACATTCCTCTATGGATAAGGTTTTAGAAATTATTTTTTTAACCGTCGTAATCCATGATTCAACCAATACCCTTAATCATGTTCAGTAAAATAAATGAATAAAAAATAGTATAGTTTTATAAAATATGTCTCTACTTTATTCACTCCGTGATATATTTCATTGTAAAAAGTCAGTCTTATTCTTATTTTCAATCTTAATTTTCAACTCTGTGATATATTTTGTTGTAAAAAGCCAGTCTTATTCTTATTTTCAATCTTAATTTTCAACTCTGAAAGATTTCCTTCGCTTATATCGTGCGCTAAGTTTCCCATCTAAATCCTAAATCCGACCATACACGTTCTTCTAAAATTAAATCCGGTTCACATCACATATTATTCACCGAACATATGATAAATGAATGTAAGTATGTTGTAAAAGCTAGGTTGAAATGAAACATCCCAAGTACTTATTAAGGATACATAAGGAACAGTTTCAGAATAGTGTTATCTCACCGATAGTGTTTTCCAAATCCTATTGAAATTCACGAAACACATATCTTCCGTGTAGCATATTGGCTTTAAGAATGTTTACCCACCTCAACCCTACACTGTGATTTACCACCGTAAATGGTCTTATAGAAGTAACCGTCCCTCCCCCCTTATAGTAACCCATGTTTAAGTTACAGTACCCTGTTTAGAGATAATACGTTAGTATGTACTCTGAAAATAATGTTTACCTAATCCGATATCCGGCTGTATGAATGGGCGAGACACGCGTTGTACTGATGGATCTAGATGGATACATTACCTCAGGCATTGCTAAACCGTGTGTGAATACAGGCTGCCGCTTGGGAGACGAAGTGGGTCTCCCGTGTCGAACAAATGTTTTATCACTTTGAAAATGGTATTCATTAAATGAATTGGAATGTCGCTCTGAATAGTTTATCCAAAATTCCAACTTTCCCTTCATGTTGAGTGGCTGAGCGAAGTGAAATGTCACTTTGAATAGTTTATCAGGAATTCTAAAGATCTCTCTGGACTGAAGTGTTGACCAGTCAACCACGCAGACTTGTCTCGTTGGTAGCAAATGATCGTGATGTTAACCCTTTTCATCCAACGATATTATAATGCATTTAAATGACTCGCATCAAACGTTTCAAGGGTTAAAAGAGCGCGCGAACCCATAGTATTTTACAAGAAGTTCAGCTTTAAGCGAAATGATCTCGGCTCGTGACACATGCGCGTGTGGGCACTGCTACTGATAAGACCTATGAAAATAGACAGGAAAAACAAAACTCTCAGTTTACAATCAGACGTAAACGATACAGTAAATCACGTCTATTTATCTTAGTTTCTCTCAAATTTAAGAAACGTTGTCATGGTATTAGTAATATGAAATTGTAATCAAAGAAAATTATGTAAATCGTGCAACACTGTCTACTGTTCACGACGTTTTGTAATATAACTGCTCATTCGTTTTCTTATCCTTGATATTTACGTTTGTCTGTTTCAGCAACTAGACATTTTTGTAGGTTTCTTATTTGGTTGTTATTGCACTTCATCATGTCGTCCCCTTTTACCTTCCCTGTTTATACCTGTGTGTTTTGTCAAAAGGTATACAGCTCCAAACGAGCTTTAGTTAGGCATCAGAGAAATTGCGGGCCTTCGTCTCAAGCAGTTACATGTAATACCTGTTCCAAAAGTTTCAATCGAAAAGACAATTTAGATTCGCACATGAAAACGTACCATTTACATGACAGAGATAATTTGACGTGTCAATTTTATCATACCTTTCTTCCGAACTATCCCACCTATAGAAGTCATGTTTCTCAGAATCATCGTGGTTCAAACAGTACTCAATCTGCGAGTACTAGCTCTGCTTCTACCAATCAAACGTTTAATTGTAGAACGTGTTCCAAATCTTTTCCTTCCACGAAAGCTCTCACGTCGCACTTAAAACGAAACCATCTGTCTTCTCAAACTGGTCGTGGGGCAGACTCGGCAGCCAAAAGCCGGAGACCCAACGAGGCTTTGCAGGGGTGCTATTCTCGACAAGCATTAGGAGGCCGGGCTAGGGTATATGATTTCATTCCTCATGGTAGGGAAGGCCACGATCCATATTTCAATTTATTGAAAATTCAACCCATTGTTATTCAACATTTAGAATCTGAATTGGCGCAAAAACGTACCATCAAGTGGGGCTTATGCGTCAATTTTAAACTGAGTAAGACTGGACCAGCAGGCGAGAAAACTTATATCACGCCTTATTTCAGAACTAGAATGGAGAATGGACGATTTAGACACGCAATTCTTGTCATACATGAATTGCGTGTCAAAATCGTCGGCAACACGAACCAGTGGAGGGAGTGACTGAGGAACCAGTGGAGGGAGTGACAGAGGAACCAGTGGAGGGAGTGACAGAGGAACACCCAGATTGCTCACCTGACAATGAAGATCTGACCGAATTTTGTACTCTATTTGATGATTTGATCAGAGGAACTATTTCTACTGATGACATTAGCTCATCCGATGCATTGTCAAGAGTTGTCGACAGACTTCAAACAACGGAGGACGCCATGAAGAACTTGAGAGCAGCAAAACTGTGGATGCAATACATGGAGATGGTGGATATCCTAAGGAGTTTCATTCGAGGTGAGAGAACTGGCAATTGGAATCTCCATCTCAAATCTTTATCACATATGCAACCATACTTTGCTGCTTCTGGGCACAATCTTTATGCAAAGTCTGTTCATATATACCGATAGATGATGGCACAACTTCCAGAAATGCATCCAGAAGTTCACAAGATGTTTAAGGGTGGTCACCACGTTGTTCGACGATCTGATCGCTTCTGGGGAGGCCTATCCTCTGATCTAGTTATCAAACAAGTCCTCATGAGAAGTTTAAAAACAAATGGTGGACTAACAAGAGGAACTGGAATGAACGAGACACAACGTCTTGTATGGCTGATGCCCATGCCTGTTTGAACGGAGATAAACAATGCAATGCAAGAGTTGACTCAGGTTGAAAACAGAAGTAGTGAACAACATACAGATATGACCAGGGCGATGATGCACAGAAATACATCAGATGAGAGAAAACTGGTAGACTACCTCACTGATCGAGACTCATTTCATGAAGACCCTGTCCTCAGAAATATTGCCAATGGCATCACAGCTAATAACTCGCAGATGAAGCAAAAAGTATTGGATCGATGATCTTGAAGTCAATGTCTGGCAAAAATGTTTCTGACTTTTCATTCAAGAAATCCAATCAAGCTGTGACATTAAATTGCAAACCATCTGTTGAAGATGAGGAAATTGCAGAATCTGTTGACCCTCGACTCTTGTTCCAGAGACTAGTTACAGCAGCTGGCAACTTGAAGGAACTTATGAAGTATGAACTGTGTACATATCCAACTTCTTTGTTTGACTCCATTGTTCTACTGAAGCAAGCTAACAAACCACTTCTCTCTAATGCCATCTGGGAAATGCTTAATGTCAGGAACACGGTGGCGATTCCAAAAGAAGTTCAGTATGTTCTTGATGGTGGATCACTACTGCAGCGTTTACCATGGCCTCGTGGAATCACTTACAATGATGTATGTGGCATGTACTGCAATTATGTAACCAGTCATTATGGCATGCCAACAATTGTCTTTGATGGCTACAACGAGAACCCATCAACAAAGGATATGACTCATCTCAGGGGGTGTAGTTGGCGCAACCGTAATGTTTGAGGGTGACATGATCATTCAGTCCAAGAAAGAACAATTCCTTGCGAACACCAAGAACAAACAAAGATTTCTCAATCTCCTGAGTGACAAAATGAAAGAAACAGGATGCACAACTGTCCATGCAGAAGAAGATGCAGATGTTCTCATTGCAAAAACAGCTGTGGAGCAAGCACAGACATCACCAATTGTAGTGATTGGAGAAGATACTGATCTTATTGTCCTGCTATGTTACCACGCAAGAGAAGAATCACATGACATTTTCTTTCATTCTTCACCAAAGTCAAATTCAAGAAAACCAATGAAGATATGGGACATAAATGCAACAAGGAGGAAACTCGGCCACACTGTAACCCAGCATTTGTTATTTATTCATGCCATACTGGGTTGTGACACAACATCTAGAATTCACAGCATAGGGAAAGCAGTATCGTTGAAAAAAATCCAGTCAAGCCCTGGCTTCAGAGAGTATGCTAAGATGTTTGACAACCCAGTGTTCTCACCAGAGAACAGATAATAATATCTGGAGAAAAGGCTCTCTTATGCCTTTACAACAGCTTACCAGGTGAAGATCTAAATGACCTGGGATACCGTCGGTTTTGTGAGAAGGTCGCATCAAGTATGACTTACGTCACCCCTCAAAGCTTACCCCCAACATCAGCTGATGCAAAATTTCACAGCATGAGGGTCTATCACCAGGTGCAGCAATGGAAAGCAGTGGATGAACTTGCAGAAGAAGAATGGGGTTGGAAAGTTATTGATGGACGAATGATTCCACAGACAGATATGCCAGCAGCTCCCAAAGAACTACTCACCATAATCAAATGCAACTGTAAAACGAGCATGTGTGGTTCAAACCAATGTAGCTGTAGGCGTCACGGATTGCAGTGTTCTTCACTGTGTGGCGAATGTCGTGGCATGTCTGAGGCTTTTGAAGATAGTGAACTGTGATTAATACATGTGTTTACCTGTAACTATACATGTGTGTGTGCTATACTGACAACTGGATGGGATGTATCCGTCAGCATATGACAGTTTTGCTGATTTCTATCAAACAAAACAAGATAGAATATGAAAAGGTATAGCATAATGAAGCCTGTATTAGTAGCTATTATTTGATATGTTACACAGTTAACATTGAATAATTTTAAAAAAAACAAATATTTATAATATTTCTATGAAAATACTAGTTATCGCCATAGTAATGATGACTGAATTTGAAAATGTTCCCCCACTTAGATTTTTCTAGATTTTTGATATGATGTTAAGAATGAATCAACTAAAACATTTCTGTTGCAATTTGTGGTGGGTCAATAGATATTTTGACCGTACGATTAGGGCACGATATAAGCGAAGGAAATCTTTCACTTACTTTTTACAACGAAATATATCACAGAGTTGAAAATTAAGATTGAAAATAAGAATAAGACTGACTTTTTAAGACGAAATATATCACAGTGTTGGAAATTAAGATTGAAAATAAGAATAAGACTGACTTTTTACAACGAAATATATTCTAGATTTGGAAATTAAGATTGAAAATAAAAATAAGAATTTCAATAGGATTTGGAAAACACTATCGGTGAGATAACACTATTCTGAAACTGTTCATGTATCCTTAATAAGAACTTGGGATGTTTCATTTCAACCTAGCTTTTACACCATACTTACATTCATTTATCATATGTTCAGTGAATAATATGTAATGTGAACCGGATTTAATTTAAGAAGAACGTGTATGGTCGGATTTAGGATTTAGATGGGAAACTTAGCGCACGATATAAGCGAAGGAAATATACACAGAGTTGAAAATAAAGATTGAAAATAAGAATAAGACTGACTTTTTACAACGAAATATATCACGGCGTGAATAAAGTAGAGAAATATTTTATAAAACTATACTATTTTTTAATTCATAAATTTTAGTGAACATGATTGATCAACTTTTTTCCATCCAAGACAAAACAACAACAAAAATATTTCCTCACAGTCGACTGTGATGATCAAATGGTGAATGAACTCGTACATTCTCCTCTTCGTCTCAATGACGACATTCTACTTATTCATTGAGTAGCTTTATCAAGAGATCGAGGACTGTTTCATTCTTTCACGATAGTGTGACATTATGTTTGATGATGGTCATTCTAGTATACATCTGAAGGTATCTACCCTGACTACATTCCACATAGCTGGCATTCCTAAAGAATTCCAAATTTCTTCACGAAAGGGATGACATTCCATTTGATTAGCTAGCATTCCTAAAGAATTCCACATAGCTGGCATTCCTAAAAAACTCCAAATAACTGGCATTCCTAAAGAATTCCTCATCTATGACATCTTTTAACAAAGGCCGCATTCTTCACATTCCTAACATGCATGCATAAGGACTCCGTTCTCATTGTCACGTCACGCATGTCTATTTGCATAACATTAGGCTCATGAATATTCATAGGGCACCTTCCACGGAAGGTGCTGAAGGTATTACTTTTATACTACTCACATAGTCCAGTTCTTAATTGGATCATCGCCTATCTTGAATTGTTCAGGCGGTTAGTTGACGAAGAGGCTTTATGGCCTGAATGGTATGCCGTACTTTCTCCGTCTGACATGTTACACTTCACTACAGCGATAACAGTAATGTGCAGAAAATACAGGTCCTGTATGAAATGATATCCATCATTATAGTCTGATTTACAGCATAAACATAATCGGTCTCAACTGGTAATGTCGTCATGTCTACCCGTTTCAATTGGGAAATTACCGTATCTAAGTTACATCCATAGCCTCTCAACGTTATATGAATGGCCACAATAAAGTGGTGCTTTTCATAGACGTATATTGCATTGATCGGGGGAAAAATCGTAAAATAAAATAAGTAAAAGCGCATGTATATTACATACAAGGTCACAAGACATTACCCTGCAAAGAGCATTCATTCACACAAACTTGTTTGATAATGGCTTAGTCAGATTTATATTAGTTATGTTCTTACAATTAGTCCTACATTCAAATATATAATATATAAGATCATCTTGAGAAACAATTATTGATTCTGAGAGAATTGAGATTCCTCATTACCGTAGTATCGATAGCCAACGTCATTAAGGTCACACAGACCATTGCTGTGGCAGAGGAAGAGCTCAAACAATCTCGGGGTAGACGCTGAAGGGAAGATCATACCCTGAAGCACAAGTGGGGTAGTAAATGTAACGTTTATTCCCCAGTTTGATGCCCTGTCTTACTAAGGTCCAAAAGATACGTACATCCCATGTTGGAATGTTCGATCTCATTGATATTCTGTTTGAACATCAAAGATAAAAGTGTTGAAATACCATGCCTGGAAATCTTCCATACATCGTGTTTGGATTCGAACACAAAACAGAGACTGTTTATTATTATCCATAAGACAAACTGGCCAAGGGAAGAGAAGAACATACACGCTTTTAATGTGAAACATTGACTGTGGGTTTTTAAGGTGCGCATTAAGCGTGGCAACAAGCGTCCGTTAATTCTTTTAGTGACACGGAATGCACCATGTCCAGATACTAATAATTACTAAAAAATATAATCAAGCCCCTGCTGTCTGGGACAATACGGAATAGCGAAGATAAATTAAGATGGACAGTTCCTCAACAAACACGACTATCTGTGCAGTACCGATTCCTTCTTCTAGACTATGCCTTGGCAGAAGGTGTCCTGAAGACCCCGGTATCAGCTTGACCTGATCATCACAAGTATGCGCCACCTCAGTAATATACCTATACCTTTTTTGTACCTTGGTGTACTGCAGGATCGGGTTCCAGACAAAGAAGATGCACCACACAAAGCTGGATCAATGTCGGCAAGACCTCATACTACAGAATTCATTACTTAATTAATCGTGGATGCTGTTGGAGTGCAATTGAAAAGAGAGTGAACCAGTGGGTGTCTTTCTGAGTGGATAAAATCCATTCGCAACGTTAACATGGTTATTGTTTGTTTGGTGCTTCTTGTCTATGACGGAGGGCTGTAAAGCATTCGAGTCTGGACCAGACAATCCAGACATTGATATTATGAGCAACAATTCACGCCACCGGGGTACGATGACACGCTGTGGGCCAATTGCAAGTCACGTAACTTAACTTCTGTTCGGATTGGCAAAGTCAAAACTAGGTAATTTGGCCAAGACGTTTAACGTAAGCTTCAGGTATATCGATAATATGATATCGTACAATAACAATGAAATACGCTATTCCCTTCCATTGATTTACCAAGCTGAACTAGAAATAAAGGAGACCAGTGAGACCGCCTCATCTGTTTCATATTTAGATCTATGCATAAAGATTCAGAGTGACAAAAGACTCTCCACAAGACTGTATGGCAAGAGGGATGACTTCAACGCTCCAATAGTCAACTTTCCCTTCATGTCGAGCAATATTCTAGCAGCTCCAGCCTTTGGTGATTACATTTCATAACTTTTGAGATACAATCGAGCATGCTCTTTCTACCAAGTATTCAAAGAGCATGTTCCGACTCTTGCTCAGAAGGTGTCTGATCAAGGTTACAACATTCAAGGCCTCAATAAAACTTTCAAAAGGCTTTATGGTTGACATGTGGAGGACATTTCTAAATTTGACGCATCAGTGACAAAAATTATGTCCGATGCAATTCCCTATTTTGATTTGTACCCTATGTTCCCATGGGTTTTTTCTGGTGAACAGTTGACTTGCCTTAGCATGTGTTTGTGACGGGTGCCACCGGTGGGGCAGGATACGATCACCTTTTCGCGAACACCTGGTATTGTTACCTTTTGACAGTGATTCATAAACACATGCTCATGATAAAGTCGGAATCGTACAATCGACTCTGCTTTATCCAGAGACTTCTATTGGATATGGAAAGGGTTGTGTCGCTATATTTAGCATCAACATTTTGTACAGTTTCTTTAAGGATGTTATTAAAATGTACAAGCTATTAAAACTATTTACCCGTATTTAAATAATGACGACTCCCTGAATACAACCCGGCCTTGGCAATGTCGGACAAATTCATTTTATGAACAGGGGGTTACGTCTGGTATTTCCAAGACATTCTCACAATTTGAATGGCGATTGTCTTTACCTTTCCTCCCAGCACCGATTGTCATATCCCTCTCACTTTTGAATGCGATCCTTCAGCCATTGCGTTCATCTGCGTTGCCCAGATAATTATTCGGAACAACTCACAAGACACTTCCCGCTCATAAATAACATCGTCCAATTTACGACTCTATCAAGTTGCGAGCGCATGTTCAAATCTCTCAAATAAGCCACGCTTCGTTCTTCATTGTTCTTTGCGATTTATGGCGCAGCTATCTTATATTATGAATTTTACTGTCAATTTGGGACAGATGAGGTGACGTGAAATTGGGGTTTAACGTTGCGTCCGAGATTATTGCACTTACATAGCGACGTGCATGCCCGTGAGTGTGTGTGTGTGTGTGTGTGTGTGTGTGTGTGTGTGTGCGTGCGTGTGTGTGTGTGTGTGTGTGTGTGTGTGTGTGTGTGTGTGTGTGTGTGTGTGTGTGTGTGTGTGTGTGTGTGTGTGTGTGTGTGTGTGTGTGTGAAAGATGGTACTTGTTGTTACCCTGCCTGGCGCTCGGCATTGAGCGGCTAAAAGTGTACTGTGTACTGTGTCTGACTGAGGTATTCATGTTAAAATGCGACATGGTATCTCAGTGGGCTCAGTGGCTAGCACTATAAAATCCGCATCCGTTCGGACGAGTACAAGCGGCCACAGGCACACGTGCATGCACGTCGCTTTTTTAGTGCAATCATCTTGACGTTAAACCCCATTTCACCTCACCCCACCTTTTTAGAGTGGTGCTAACTCATTCACTTACCAACGTTTTCGATATGTTATACTACTAAATTATTGATAGGGATATTCTCAGTGTTATGATGGGGACCGAATGTGACTGATTGCTTGGACATGTTATTTCTTTAATGAAATCCTTTGGTTTTGCTAACAAATGTTGAGCAGTATAAGGAATACAAACAGGTTATACATGTAAATACGTTATCTAAATAAATTATTACGTATTAAATACATAAAGTTGTTGAAGGTGAGACAGAAAATTGCAAATATTTTTAGATAAATCTGAACAGGTTTATAAGCTCATGTACCTCAGTAGTAATCATAAGTTGTTTTATTGTTGCATAAGGTACAACGGCTCTAGTCGGAATTGTAAAATGTCGGTGCACGTTAACTTCTTTCAGTGGCATTTAGAAGTTGGTGTGATGAAGTAAGACGAGTTCTATGGATGAACAACTTCTTTATTACAATTAGTGCGACGTTTCGGTGTAGATCCTAACACCTTTATCAAGCAAGTGATGGATAGTGCTTACTTACTTACTTTGGAGATTTAACGTGCGCTTTCCGACTGATGCGTATTTCGCACACGGGCCCGGCCAGCCATTTAATGTGTTTCCGAAAGGGGCGAAAGTGGTCTGTGCAACCCAAGAGGGGGGTTTTAGGGTTTGCTTATATAGAATTTGGGAATTTTGAGATTTGGAATAGATGCCGATGGGATTGGGGAGGAGAACTAAGGGAGCTGGGTATGGTGGATGTTTGTTTGTTTATGTGATTTTGATTTGGTAGGTTATTGTGTTTTTAGATGCGTTTTATTAGTTCCGTTTTTATTAAGAATACGCCTAAGGCCTTGAGGTTTTCTAGTTTATTTTGTGGGTTTAGTATTGCTTCTAGAGTTAGAGCCTTGTTTAGATTGAGGGTGGTTTGAAATGCGGTTCGATGTGTTAGGTAGTGTGTGCAGTGGATGAGTGCGTGTTCTGGGGTTTCTGGTTGTTTGCAGTGTGGGCAGTTACCTGTAGTGTGTTTTTAAAAATTTTTAGGTGGTTATTTAGGTTGGTGTGTCCTGTTTGGAGTTTAGTGATTACTCTGTCGATTTTTTTGGATGGATGGAGAATTTTTGGTTTGGTTAGTGGTTTGCTGAGCACTTTTTTGATTTGGCTATTTGAGTTTAGATATAGGTTATGCCATTTTTTGTGATTTTTTGCTTGTTTACACTTTTAATTTCTGATTTTGAGATGGGTAAGTTTAAGCTTATTTCTGGGATTTTGAGGGATAGTTTAGCTGCTTTATCGGCGTTTTCATTACCGTATATTCCTACGTGGGCGGGTATCCACAAGAAGGTTATTTGTTTGCCTGCCTTAGTTAGGTCGTTGGAGCTTTTAAGTATTTGATTTATTAATTTAGGTCGGTTTATGGTATTTTTGTTTTGGAGGGCTTGCAGTCCACTTAGGGAGTCGGTAAGTATTAGGATTTTTTTGGGGTTTTTTTTATTCTTGATTATGGAGGGCTGAGGCCATGCCCATTAGTTCTGCCGTGAATATTGATATGTTGTTTGGGAGTCGGAAGGATTGTGTGGTTTTAGTTGGTTGTGTGGTATGGACTCCGAAACCTGTGTGTTTGGAGGTCGGATCTGAGGATCCGTCCGTGTAAATGTGACACCAATTTGGCCAATTTTCGTGTATGTATGCTAGTGTGGTAGTTTTAGCTATGTTTGGGTCGGTTTGTTTATTTATTTGGCTAGCTAGTGCTGTGTCTATTTTGGGTATTTTAAGTTTAGGGGTGAAGATATATGATTGTTTGCAGTTTTGTTTAAGATTTTTAATTTGGTGTTCATTTAGGTAGTTTGTTATTCTTTGGGATATTGGGGTAAGTAAGGAGTGTTTACGAGCTAGAGCTTGGTTTTTGGGGCTGATGTTTTGGTTTATTAAGTTTTGGATGAGAGGGTTTGATTGGGACGCGGCCCAGAAATTTAAGCTTAGCTGTTCCCTGCGTAGACTTAGTGGCATTTCTCCTGTTAAGGCCTGAAGTGAGGTGTAGGAGGTGCCATGTTGGGTGCGTGTAATTAGTTTGAGAGCCTGATATTGTATTGAGTCAAGTTTTTTAGATAGAGAGTTGTTTAGGGTGTTGTGTATGGCGCAGCCGTAGTCTAGTTTTGATCTAATTAGTGATATGTAGAGAGAGAGGAGGGTATCTTTGGATGCTCCCCAGTTAGAGCCAGTTAGGCATCTTAGGGGGTTTAGGTCTTTACTGCATTTAGTTGTTAGGTTTTGGATGTGAGCATCCCAGGTTAGATGTTCATCGAAAATAAGTCCTAAGAATTTGGTTTGTTTTTGAAATTTGATTGTTTGATTGTTTAGCTGGAGGATTGGGGAGGCGGGTTTCATGTTTTTATGTTTGAATACTATTCCTGTTGTTTTTTCTGAGTTAAGGGAGAAGCCCCATTTGTCAGCCCATTGTTGTATTTTATTAAGAGATTTTTGGAGTAAATTTTGGACCATGTTCATGCTTTTAGTGCGGATCCAGATGGCTCCATCATCCGCGAATTTTGATGTGTTTACTTTAGGGGATAGGCCCTCGAATAGATCGTTTATCATTATATTGAAGAGGGTGGGGCTGAGGATACTGCCCTGTGGAGTACCATTTTCTAGGGGACATCGGTCCGATATTTTACGATTGTTTAGGAAGTCCTGGATGTAGTTTATTACCTGACCTTTGATTCCTATTTTTTTAAGTTTTTGTATTAGCCCATCGTGCCATACCATGTCGAAAGCTTTAGAGAAGTCTAAGAAGATGCCTGTGGTATATTGTTTATTTAGTTGTCCTGTCTTAATATCTTGTTCTAGTCGGGCGAGGTTATCTAGGGTTGAGCGGCCAGGAGTGAAACCGCTTTGATCTGGGTTTATGGTGTTATTTTGGGTTAAGTAATGTTGTAATCTATTTTTAGCCATTGATTCCATTACTTTACATAAGTTTGAAGTTAGGGATATTGGTCTATATGAGTTAGCTTGATTAGCTGGTTTATTAGGTTTAGGGATTGGTATGACTAGGGCCTGTTTCCAGGGAGTAGGAACCTGTCCGTTTAGGTAGATGAGATTGTATAGTTTGAGTAGTGCCTGGAGTAGTTTTAGGGGGAGATTTTTAATTATTTGGTAAGAAGTTAGGTCTAATCCTGGGGCTGTGCCCTTTTTCCTGTTTTGGATTACGTAGAGGAGCTCCTCCATTGTGTAGGGTTGATTTATTTCTAGATTGTTATTGTTTGGTTCTTTTGTGGGTTTGTTTTCTGTTTTAAGTTTATCTTGGATTTTTTTACTGAAGTTGGTGTTACTGCTAACGGCCGAAAAGTGGTTGGCGAGATTATTTGCTTTTTTTTGGCGGGGTTGGTTGAGTTGTCAATGTTAGGTTTTTTTATGTCGTTTTAAGCCTCTGATGGCGTGGATTTTGCGCCAGACCATTCTGGCATCTGTACGGTTATTTTGCCTTCGCAGAATTTTTTCCAGTCTCTACTTTTGGCTATTTGGACTAGTTTTTGAACCTGGTGGTTTAGTTCGTGGGCTATGTTTAAATATTTGTAGTCGCGTTTTGCTTTATTGAAGACTGATTTACTTTTTCGTCTAGTCTGTTCTATTTCCTCATTCCACCATGGTACCGTCGGTTTGCCTGTCTTAGATGTCTTGAAGGGGATGGAGGTTTTGGCTGCGTTTATTATATAGTCTGTTAGGTTTTTACAATAGGTTTCTGGATCATTATTTTCTATTTCGTTTAAGTTAGCTTCGTTGCAGATATCTTGGAATTGGTCCCAGTTAGCTTTATTGTAATGGAATTTTGGTTCTTGGTTTTCTGTTTGGATTGGTACGTTTGTATTTCCTATGGTTATGTTTTGGGGAAGTGGTCACTACCTAGCGGGACGTCGTGCACTTCCCATTGAGTACTTTGGGCTAGATCTGCGGTGCATATGGTTAGGTCGATAGCCGACATTTTCTGGTTTATCTTATCGTACCTCGTGGGTTGGTTGCTATTAAGGAGTACTAGGTCGTTTGTTTCTATCCATTCGGAGATTAATTTGCCATGATTATTTATTTTATCATCTATGCTCCATGTAGGATGGTGAGCGTTAAAGTCTCCTAGGAATATAGTAGATTTATCGCTTATTTGGAGTAGTTTGTTTAGATCCTCAGGTTGGACTTTTTGTTCCGCCCAGTGGTAAATATTTATGATGTTTATGTTTCGGTTATTTAATGTGATTTTAATGCCGTTGGCTTCTAGGTTTAGCGTGTCTATTTTTATTTCTTCGTAATTTATATCTTCCCTGATAAATATGATTAGTCCTCCTGCGGCTCTTCTTGTTTTCGGTTTAACTCTGTCAGTTCTAACTGAGTTGAAGTTAGGTAGTGTGAATTTGGATTTTTTTGAGAATTTGGTTTCCTGTATACAAGCAATGTGAGGGCCTTTATTTAGTTGAAATTTAGTTTTTAGTTCATGGCCGTTGGAGGTGAGTCCGTTGGCGTTCCACTGAAAAATATTTAGTCCTTCGAATATTGGGTTCGGGTGATTGGTGATTTAGTTTTTAGTTTTTATTTTATTCGGTGAGTTCTTTTAGATGGGGGTTAAAGAGGAAGAAGGGAAGATCGGTTAATTTTAGATTGAAAGCTACTTTGTAGAAGGATTTCATGCTAGGTTTTGGTGAGTTTTGACTATGCATGTATGCTAGGAGTAAGGTGAGGTTATTTAGGTTTTGGGTGTTGGCTGGTTGGGGAGTTTGGTTTGTTTTAGTTGGAGTAGTGTCTATTGTTTCCTCAGTAGTGGAGAAATCTTCGTCATCGGTTAGATTAGGTTGAGCTGATTGAGTTTCCATGGGGGAGCCATGTGATGTGGAGGAATGTGAAGGTGTTTGTGGGATGGGTGTAGCTGATGATTTCTTAGTGTTTGTGTTTTGTTGTTGTGCTTGCTTGTGGGAGAATGTTGTTACCATATGGGCTGTAGGGTGCTTAGATGAGGGTCGTGTTGTGGTGGTCATTTTGAGGTTTGTTTTGCATGCGGGGGTTGATGTTTTGGCTATGTGAGATGTGGGAGGGTTCGTGGTTGGTTGAGTGGCTGCTTGTGTGTGTGAGGTGGGTGCGGTTTCTCGGTAGGGGCCCAGACAGAGCTGTCGGTTATGGGTGTGGTGTTTGTTTGTGGGATGGTGTTTGGGTGTGGATAGTGCTAAACAACATAGGTATATATACTTATTAACATCAATATTTGTACAGTAAGTTGATTGGTGGACACAGAGAGCTGATTAAGATAATTGGAAGCCAGTGGATGACTAATGAACACAGAGTAAACAAGCAGACTGATAGAGATGATGGAAGCCAGTGGATTAATTGGATGGACATAGGGATTTAGCAATTAGGTGATGGTAAGCAGGCGGAATGTAACAGCCTTGATCTCTGTTCATTGAGTGAGTGAGTGAGTGAGTGAGTGAGTGAGTGAGTGAGTGAGTGAGTGAGTGAGTGAGTGAGTGAGTGAGTAAGTAAGTGAAATATTTGAGAAGTACATACCTATTGTGCGTGGTTTGTAAGCAGTCAACAGGTGAGGTTTCGAGTCAGCAGCAGGGTGTGTTCGGTAGTGTCTGTATATCTACAGTTTTCAATATTGGCGTCAGTTGGTCACGGTATGTGCTCCAAATCGTGCAAACAATGCAAACAATGCAAACAATTTGAACTATTGAAATATATATGCATGGATAACTGTCATTACCGGCAATAATTTCTCCTGACAGATGGTCGTTAATGCACTGTCACGTCATTGATCGTGTGTAGTTTCTGCCATCTCAATGTATTCCATTAATAAAGGTAGTGAATTAAAACCATTAGGAAGGCCAGGGAAGTGGGGGCGACGAACATTTCAGTCAGTCGGTGTCACCACGAAAATGATAATCATTTGTATTTCTGAGTGATTTCCAAATTGAAACGCAAAGGTTAACCCAGAAATTATTACGTACAGACCTATACCGTGAAATTAAATAATTATGCGTTATACCTACTGTGTTGTGAAATTGGATTCCCTTTGAAAACAGTGCTCACTTGAAACGCATAATTCTAGATGGGTACAAAGGTCCGCTATCATAGAACTTTTCGAAAAGGGGTCACAGAGGTTAGGTCTGCTATCGCCTACAGTGCACTTTGCCTACAGTCTTACCAAAACAAGGTTATGCACCAGTGGCTGTCACTAATGAGCTCCCATTACCTTCAGTAGGAATGGACTCTCCCACCATGAGAGACTAAGAAAAAACCCTTGATAAGTGATAAATGTGGTCAACGGCATCCAACCAGGCATCTTGGACTTGTCGGAGAGGGAGGAAATAGCGCAAATTCAAATCTGTTGCAAAGCAGAGGATTCTGTCCTCTTGTCCATCATCAATGCAGAGGAAGAGCTGACCATCTGTTGTTGTCTACCATGTGTCGGGCAGGTCAACCTGAGTCAAGGACCATGGTAGGGCAGGTGTTGTCTTTCTTCATCGACGGTACAATCCTCTCTACAACGTGCTGTAGGACTGAATGGAGGCAGCTTCTTCTCTGTTAAGGGTTTGCAGCTCCTCATTGTAGATGGCCTGAACAGGCGTTGTCTCGGCGATTGTTCAGTCTGTACCCATCAAGAAGCACCTGCCTACCACCTCTCTGGGACAAGACATACACTACACGCTGTGGATTTGCCATGCATTTTTCATAGCTAAACTCCAGTTTCAGTTCTTAATCCCTATTACTCACTGCAGCTGCATGTTTGGACTAACCAGTATCATCTTGTATGGCTGAGCCTACATACTTAATTAAATGCTGTTACTGATATTATACTTTGTTGTTAATTATATGCTGGCATCTCTCTTCTCATTTGAGATTCTCAGGTAAATACGTTGTAACAACATAACAAGATCGGAGAGTTACAAGTTTTATCTTGATATGTTTTTACAATATCTTTGTTTGAAATTTTTAACCTGTAACGAGATAGTGAGTGGACTAATCCATTTGTCAGTTAGGGATGTATTATTATTAGTGTAGGCAAACTACCACACCATACTACAATTTCTGTAGGCGAAGTGACTGTAGGCAAAGTGCACTGTAGGCGATAGTAGACACCATCGTCACAGTTAGTTATAAATGTAAAAAATATAACTATAGTTCAAAATTAAAATACCTATGGTATTGACTAGTTCAAAATAAAGATTCAAAGCACATATAGGCGAAAAGGTTTGGGCCATGGGCGAGAATATTTACCTTTGCTCAAAACGCATGGTTTTCTTTAACAAATACATAAAGGTTTTTCTACAAGCTTCATGACACATGGTCAACTCATTTTAACTTTATTCAACTAATTTGTGGCGTTTTTTAAATATTTCGCAGGGCAGGCCACATATACACATTACACATATACAGATGAGATACACGATAAGATACAGTGCAAGAACAAATTAAGATAAGGTTTACCATTAAAAATAATGTTATGAATATGGTTATTGTTTTAATCAACATTTATAATGATTACGGTATACATACATCTTCAAACAGGTTTACAGGCCAACACGGTTGAGATACAGCAACAGCATACTCAAATGGGTTTTTTCTGCCGGTCGTAAATTCATTGTTTAACTGAGCGGGATTGCAATATTTTATTTGTTGGCAGCCTGCCACAGGCCTGAATTTGGAGAAAGGTCTCAGCATGGGACTGTTAATTTATCTTAATGATGTGTACAAACTTGCAGATGTTTGGAGTGGTAAGGACAAGACTGTTTCAGCTTAGAGTGCCATTTTTCCAAGTGGTAGTGGTCCTGGAACCCATGGTGTCAAACAGGTTCCACACAATACGCCCATCAGATTATATCTACTGTTCAGCGACATAGCATCACTCTGGCACCATCAAGGATTACGAAGGTGAACGAGGGATAAGGCAGACGCACGTGGATTTACTCTTGGGTTATTGTTGTTGGGCACTTCAGACACTAACTGAGCAGTGTTCACTCTATGAAGAGTTCACCTGCATATGTCCACTTTAGTCAGACAGACTATAACCAAAAAATGCAGTGAGCTGTAGCTCTTAATCCATTATAACAACAATACCCAGGGTGAGGACACACGTACATGAGTACTCTACCACTGAGGAAATAAATGAAATTACTTTCTCAGCCCCTAAAACAAACAAAATCTTCAAGCGCAAAAGTCCCCAAATAACTAGCATAAAAAACCTAAATAATCTCACCCTACTTCTAGCCTACATGCATAAACAAAATTCACCAAATGCTAGCATTAAATCATTTCACAAAGAAGCACACAAACTAAAATTAACAACTTTCCCTTTCGACCTCTTCAACCACCAACTAAAGAAAGTTACCAATTAAAATAAAATTAAATTAAAAACTACCAACCACCCATCCCCCAAAATGGAGGGACTAAACATCTTTCAATGGAATGCCAACGGACTTGCCTCCCACGGCCAAGAACTAAAAGCAAAATTTAAATTAGACAAAGGTCCACATATTGCCTGCATACAAGAAACTAAATTCTCTGCCTGAACTAAATTTACCCTACCAAATATTACTCAGTAAGAACCGACCGAGCCAAAACAAACCCAGGTAGAGCCGGCGGCGGCCTAATCATTTACGTCAGGGAAGACATAAATTACGAAGAAATCAAAATAAACACACCAAACTTAGAAGCAAATGGCATCCAAATTACAATCAAAATAAAAAAAATAAATATAATAAATATATACCACTGAGCAGAAAAACAAGTTAAATCAGAGGATCTAGACACGCTAATCCAAATAGGAAATAAATCAACAATCTTCCTAGGAGACTTCAATGCCCACCACCCAAACTGGAGCATTGCAGACAATTTAGATAAAGATGACAAACTAATCTCAGAATGGATAGAAGAAAACGATTTAGAACTTCTAAATAACAACCAACCCACTAGATACGACAAAATCCACCACAAAATGTCGGCTATCGACCTAACTATATGCACCCCAGATATAGCCCAAAGCATACAATGGGATGTACACGGAGTACCACTAGGCAGTGACCACTTCCCCATAAATATAGAAGAAGAAGAAAGAAGAAAAATAGTTTATTCAAGTGTCCAGCGGTGTATACATAAAATTACATCAATTTATACAGGAGGTAAAAATATATTAAAAGATATACATCGCCCGGCCAGCGTGGGCCTATTAGACACTAATGTTCTTAAAAGCACTGCAAGTGCTAAAATAGTTATAGTGGACAGTGATGAATTTATTTATTAATGGTGCACAAAATACGTGATAAAAGTAAAATACTCGTAAATTTATAACAAGCATTGCCATACAATTACATGTTTTATAAAATATACAGAGGCATACAATACTAGAATGGGTTTATGATTTACATGGATTTAATTAGTGCAGTTACAGAATAGGATAAATTATCGCACTTCATAAGGAATGTGGTTTGATCAATAGGGGTCATGAGACAAAAATTTGGCAAAGAGACGAGGCATAACCCCAAACATATTCTCGTTGATCTACGTAAAGATTACACGTTGTTAAGAAATGAACCTCGTCTTCGATACTGTTTGTATTACAGTGTTTACAAATACGATTATGTAAGGGAATTTTTGGTTTCAAGAAACGACCAAGTTCAATTTCTAGAGGGAGGGTACCACATCTAAATTTAGCAAATATACTACGATGTTCTCTGTTGGCTAAATTAATGACATATTTGGAGGTACTTAAAGACGTTTTAAACAGTCGATATGTTCTTAACTTAATACCATTTGTTAATCCTCTGTCATCCCAGAGCTGTTCCAACCATAATTCCTTATCCTTATTGATAAGTATATATCTAGCATGGTCGAAGTCACAAGATAATAGATTAGTTATAACAGAAGTAATTGATTTCACATCGAATAATTTCTTAACTGAATTATCCCATGTCTTACGAAATTTAGATGACCATCTTTGCACTATATGCATTAGCCTGTTTTCATCTGCCAAACTCAGCCGTTTCCAGAAACGTACTATCTCAATTTTTTGCTTTGTATAGTTAGATGACCAGCCCATTTTCCCCCCTTACTGCCAAATTAGGTGTTTTGTTGCCTACTCCCAAGAAAAAGCGGCAAGCTCTATTTTGGATAGCGTTAATACAACTAAATTCTTTGGTGCCCCAAATAGCTGAACCATATGATAAAATTGGTTGAACTAAGTTATTGTATCAAGTAGTGAATACATCGTAATCCATGCCGCCCACCGCTTTACACTTACTGATAATTACCCCAAGTGCCCTATTGGCTGATTTAGATATTTCTTTTGCTGTATAATTCATATCTAAGTTTTCATGTAACCAAAGCCCAAGATACTTATATGAATGAACAATTTCTATATTTTCCGCACCACAAGTAAAGTGATAGGATGACTTAACAGATGATATGTTACGATAATGAACATTTTTTGTTTTTTTTGCTATTTATTTGAAGGAGCCATTTCTTGCACCAATTGTCGACACAGGTTAACATTGATTGTAATGACTTTTCATCGGGTGCTAAAAGAGCGATATCGTCGGCATACAATAAATACTGATTATAGAATTATCAACATTTATTCTGCATTTAAGATCATTAATTTCTTTAACTAAATCATTGATAAAAACAGAAAAGAGCATAGGCCACAGAACAAAACCTTGTTTTACACCGCTAAATACAGCGAAGCTGTCAGTCATTTTACCATTTATAAAAACCCGAGAGCTATTATTTTCATATAGCGATTTAACTGATCGGAAGAACTTTCCGTTTACTCCCAATCTATGTAATTTATACCAAAGACAGTCGCGGTTCACACGATCAAAGGCTTTCATGGCGTCGATATAACAGACGTAAGTTGGGAGTTTAACAGATTTACGGTTTTTGATAATAAGCGTATAGTCGACGAAGTCATCTATATCCCCCGCCATTTTAACACGTTATGGTCCCAAACCAGGTAACTGACCCAACATTCTCTTAGGCCATGTCAAAATAGCTGCAATGGAAATTCTAAAATAAACATTTATAAAATTCCTAAATAGCAAAAGGCACCAGTTCAGTATGTGCCTAGTAGACATGAAAAGTTTTGTAAGAAAGTATTTAATGGTTTTTGAGTTACGCTCCGGAAACGAACAGCACCCTTATAGAACCTAAGTCCAACTTGTTGCCATGGAAACGTAAAAAATAAAAATTTATAAAATTCCTAAATAGCAAAAGGCACCAGTTCAGCATGAGTCTGATAGACATGCAAAGTTTCGTAGAGAAATATTTAACGGTTTCTGAGTTATGCTCCGGAAACGGTTTCGGGACGCACACACGCACACACGCACACACGCACACACACACGTACGCACACACGGACGGAACCCATTTCTATATCCCCCGCCAACTTCGTTTGGGCGGGGGATAACTATAGGAGTACCAACACCAACTCAAAACCAGGAACCAAAATTTCACTATAACAAAGCTAACTGGGACAAATTTCAGGAAATCTGCAACCAGGCTAAACTAGAGGATATAGAAAGTAACGACCCCGAAACATATTGCATAAACCTAACAGACTATATAAGTAACGCAGCCAAAAGCTCCATCTCCTTTTCCACAACTATTATAGGCAAACCTACGTTTGCGCGGTGGAACGAAGAAATAGAACAAACTAGACGTAAACGCAAAACCGCATTTAATAAAGCCAAACGTGACTTCAAACATCTAAAAATTAAATGTATTTATTCAAGTATCATGACACAAAATTTAACTCATTTTAACTTAATTCAACGATATTGAAATATTTCGCCCATGGGCGAGAAAAAGGTTTTGCCCATGAGCGAGAATATTTTCCTTTACTCAAAACTCATGTTTTTGTTTCGCAAATACATATATGTATATCTTTCAAGTATCATGACACAAAACGTAACTCATTTTATACTTAATTCAACGATTTTATAGCGATATTGAAATATTTCGCCCAAGGGCGAGAATATTTTCCTTTGCTCAAAACTTATGTTTTTGTTTCGCAAATACATGCAGGTGTTCTTACCATTTTCATGGCACATAATGTAACTCAATTTTACTTAGTTCAACGATTTTATAGCGTTATTGAAATATTTCGCCCTGGACGAGAAAGTTTGGCCCATGGGCGAGAATATTTTCCTTTGCTCAACAGTTTTAGTTTTACATAAAGGTGTGTCTACAAGCATGACACATGATTCAACTATTTTACGGCGTTATTAAAATATTTCGCCCATGTTTTCGTTGTTCCCTTTAAAGCATCAACTAACTGTGGGCAAAGTATACTGTATCATGTGAAATATACCTTATATTATATCATTACATTACTATTTAAAAGGGCATTTGGTTGGATGTTTCCTTTATAGAAGTTCTACAAATTTCACCTATTTTACATATTGTAGCGATCTTTAATGAACCCGGCCCTACCTCTCAAAAACGTTTTGACAGTTTATCATACGAATTCATGTGCGTGTGCTCCAATTCATTGGAGTTATTTTCCACAACATTAAAGTTTAGTTAGTTTCTATTTCATTTCCCATTTTATGTCCCGTTGATACATCACACTGGGCAATTACGTGACACTAGGTATGCAATTATACATGTACGCGTACGCGTATTTTAATGGAAAAAACTATTCGTCTTTTATTGCATAACGTGTTTTGCTGAATATCTTACATTCAAACGAAATCTCGAAATAATTATTTAATTACATGCGGTGTCAAAATGACCAGTGGGAATTATGTTTCAATGCGATTGAGGAAAACGTGAGTGAATATTGTGACACAAAAGCAACTTTTAACTGCATTGTCACATTTGGTATGAAAATGGTAATAGTCAAGAAAAACGCAACAGCCTTCTTATGATAATCCTCATATTCTCATCAGTACGGTTATCTCCCAAAACACCTACATTGTACATCCCATTTCCCCTACAACCCAGTTCCCCTACAATTAGTTAAAACAACACGCGGCATTTACCTGTCTGGTATTATGAACTCACCTAAAGGAGAGATTAAGGTCTGGAGTAGAGGTAGTAGAAATGAAAGGGGTAGAGCTTTAGGGGACTAGGGGATTTTTTAAAATTTTTTTTAAATAATGTAAGTGTAATGAAAGATGCCTATATGATGAGAAGACAATTTTTAAAAATTACAAAAATAACAATAGGAAGAAACAATTATTACACTGAGAAACTGAGATGGACGATTTACAGTTGAGATTGCTAGGTTTAGTATATAGATACTTGAAACTGACTAACATGACATCAACATGTCTGGGCTTCGCTATGTTGAGTTTGTTATGTCACAGAGAGGAAAGCCCCAAGTCCTATTTGATGGTTATCTTCACACTAAGAACGTCGAGAGACTGACTTGCGTACACTGGTAGTGTGTCAAGTCCACATGTAGAGGAAGACTCACGACAGTAGTAACCGTGATAAGGAATGCTACAGAGGACACATGGGTTGACGCAACGGACACCACACCAGATGTACCGAGAGCTGTCGCCTTCAACGACTACATCGTCACTACCTGGGTCGACCACGGAGCACGATTCCCCCTACCACTGTGGAAACATCACGGTACAACAGGTCCCAGGACAAACAACAACCTGGCTTTTATAACCGACTCAACCGAGGTCTCCCTCACCGACATCCCAACATCTACTGATTTGTGGAGGTAGTCAGGAAGGTGGAACAGGCAGAACGAGCTAAGATTTTACAGCTCGACTTTGGAGCAGCTCCAAGAGGCAGGAAGAGAGTGTACAGAGAGGTGGAGAACCGTCTTGAATAGACGAGTTGAATAGAGAGGTGAAATCCCCAATGCAGTTTCTAGATGCGGTTGGCCATTTCCTCAGGCTGGGATAAAGAGTGAATTGAACATTTGAGATGAAATTTATTATAATGTATTATGAATTTTGAAAAATGAACATTTTGTTATAATGTATTATGAATTTTGAGAAATGAACATTTTATTATAATGTATTATGCATTTTGAAAAATGAACATTTATTATAATGTATTATGAATTTTGAAAAATGAACATTTTATTATAATGTATTATGAAATTTGAATAATATCGTAATCGTAATTTAATATTTATCTCAATCTATTCGTATTTCTTGGGTTGTTCCATTGTATGAAATAGGTAATAGACTAGGGATTAGCAGTGCCATGGACCGTGAATGTTGTTGTCTTAAGCTGTAGGGGAAATGGGATGTAGGGGTTTTGGGAGGTTACCATCAGTACGTTGTGTCTAATTACAGTGTCGGCCTTATTTACATGTGATTCTACAATACTTGCTGTCGGTCAATTACAATCTGCCACACCACGCGTGAATAAACAGTTATGCAGGTGTTGCTGTGGGCAAATACCTAGCCTGTACATGTATATTTTTTGTGGATACATGTATTACATATTTTCGTTGATATGTGGATATATTAAGCACAAAGACACAAAAAGTTTATGAAAGATGAATTGGTGCCTTGATATATATATATTCAACGAGAACGAATCGTGTATTTTCTCCGCGATCCTGATGTGTGTAATCGTTTAATGGGTCATTCATTAAAGGTATGTTGTGAGGCGATATCAAAGGAGCCGCTCAATTTACACAGTGTCGTCCGTTTCGCGTGAACTACCACCCCACCCTGTCAGTAAGAGTTATGTAATCGGTACACAAATATATTTGATGCGATGTCAGTGTGGAAGGAGTTTGAATTACGTCCGCCACTGGCCACAGAAATCCTCAAAGTATAGTAACAATCAACAAGGACAATGCCGTACTAATAACCTAGTGACTCACGTAACAACGGCTGTCAATCTGTCTGCTACAGCTACCATACCATCATCCCTGTCACAACTGGCGTATTAACGGCTTATTCAAAATATTAATTGTAGAAACGTCGTTAACAGACTAACGTACGTCGTATTCAGTCCTCAACTGGATGTTACCTTCCTTATATCAGCTAACAGCCCTGTTTGTGAAAATATTTACTAGACATAAGATTTAAAGACTAATGAAATCAATTGTAAGACCGCATAGACCATAATACCGAATAAAATATGTCTTGGTATCATCTCTTGTGTATTAGATGATGGTAATGACCTGAAATGTTATAACGTTAGATTAGGACGGAGAAACATTAAAAGATAATAACCTAGAAATAAATCTCCCATACACAATAGAAGAACTACTCCACGTCCTCAAAAATAGGGAAAAGGGCACAGCCCCAGGCTTAGACCTCACTTCCTACCAGATAATTAAACAACTAACCCCCAAACTACTACAAACTCTTCTAAAACTCTATAACCTCATATATCTCAACGGGCAGGTCCCATCACCTTGGAAACAAGCTCTGGTCATACCGATCTCCAAACCAAAAAAAACAGCTGACCAGGCTTACTCATACAGACCAATTTCCCTAACTTCTAACTTATGCAAAGTAATGGAATCAATGGCAAAGAACAGGCTACAATACTATTTTGAACAAAACAACATAATCAATCCAGACCAAAGCGGTTTCACTCCTGGTCGCTCAACCCTAGATAACCTCGCCCGATTAGAGCAGGACATTAAAACAGGCCAACTCAGCGAACAATATACTACAGGAAACTTTCTAGACTTCTCCAAAGCATTCGACATGGTTTGACACAATGGGCTAATACAAAAACTACAAAAAATAGGACGTAAAGGTCAAATCATATGACCTTAAAACTTCCGAATCCCCTAATGGGATTCGAACCACGGACCTCCTGATTCGAACCACGGACCTTCTGATCCGAGGTCGGACGCCTTGTCCACATGACAAAAGAGCTTAACCCCGTCAGCAAGCTGACAAGGTAAGGATGTCATCTGTGGGATGACTCCACGCCCTGCTACATACTCCCCCGTCAACAGAAAGAACGTCCCGGGCCGCATAGTAGGGCACTGAGGCTTATTTTGCTCAAATTTAATATGAACGTGCTCAGCCCCACGTTGGGCGGCAATGTAGCGGCCATGGGATTCGAAGCACGGACCTTCTGATCCGAGGTCGGACGCCTTGTCTACACGACCAAAGAGCTAAACCCCGTCAGCAAGCTGACAAGGTAAGGATGTCATCTGTGGGATGACTCCACGCCCTGCTACATACTCCCCCGTCAACAGAAAGAACGTCCCGGGCCGCATAGTAGGGCACTGAGGCTTATTTTGCTCAAATTTAATATGAACGTGCTCAGCCCCACGTTGGGCGCCAATGTAGCGGCCATGGGATTCGAACCACGGACCTTCTGATCCGAGGTCGGACGCCTTGTCTACATGAACAAAGAGGTTAACCCCGTCAGCAAGCTGACAAGGTAAGGATGTCATCTGTGGGATGACTCCACGCCCTGCTACATACTCCCCCGTCAACAGAAAGAACGTCCCGGGCCACATAGTAGGGCACTGAGGCTTATTTTGCTCAAATTTAATATGAACGTGCTCAGCCCCACGTTGGGCGCCAATGTAGCGGCCATGGGATTCGAACCACGGACCTTCTGATCCGAGGTCGGACGCCTTGTCTACATGACCAAAGAGGTTAACCCCGTCAGCTAGCTGACAAGGTAAGGATGTCATCGGGGAGGGGGGGGGGGGGGGGGGGGGGGGGCTCCATGGACGCCCTCCTCTTACTCTATGTGTCACTAATTAGATCTAAACTAGCCTACGGCTGTGCCATTTACAACACCCTAAACAACTCTCTCATTAAAAAAAAGACTTAATCCAGTATCAGGCTCTAAAACTAATCACACGAACTCAACATGGTACCTCCAGCACATCACTCCAGGCCTTAACAGGAGAAATGCTACTTAAACTACGTAGGGAACAACTAACCCTAAACTTCTAGGCCGCGTCCCAAACCCTCTAATCCAAAACATAATAAACAACAATATTAGCGCCAGAAACCAAGCCCTAGCCCGGAAACATCCACTACTTACTCCAATGTCCCAAAGAATAATCAATTACCTAAATGAACACAAAATAAGTAATCTCAAACAAAAGAGTTAAACAACCAAATATCTTCACCCCAAAACTTAAAATACCTAAGATAGACACAACACTAGCCAATACACTAAATAAATAAACTGACCCTAACATCGCTAAAACCACCACACTAGCACACATTCAAGAAAATTGGCCAAATTGGTGTCACATATACACAGACGGATCCTCAGATCCGATCTCCAAACACACAGGTTTCGGAGTCCACATCGCACAACCAACTTAAATCACCCAATCCTACCGACTCCCAAACAACCAATCCATATTCATGGCAGAACTAATGGGCATGGCCTCAGCCCTGCACAATCAGCGATCTAAAAAAAAATCCTTATTCTAACCGACTCCCTCAGTGGACTGCAAGCCCTCAAAAATAAAAACACAAAAACCGCCCCAAACTAATAAACCAAATACTCAAAAGCTCAAACTACTTAACTATGGCAGGCAAACAAATAGAATTCATTTGGATCCCCGCCCACGTATGAATCTTTTTCAATGAAAACGCCGATAAAGCAGCCAAATTATCCCTTAAACTCCCAGAAATAAGCTAAACCTACCTATTTCAAAATCAGAAATTAAAAGTGTCAATAAACAAAAAATCACCAAAAAATGGCAAAATATAAACCTAAACTCAAATAGTCAAATCAGAAAAGTTCTTTAAAAAGCCCTAACTAAACCAAAAATACTACACCCATCCAAAAAAATCGACAGAATAATCACTAAACTACAAACAGGCCACACCAAACTAAATAACCACCTTAAAATAGCTAAACTACACGCAACAGGAACCTGCCCACACTGCAAACAACAAGAAACACCAGATCACGTATTCATCCACTGCACACACTACCAAACACACCGAACAACACTACAAACCACCCTAAATCTTAATACTGCACTTACACTAGAATCAATCCTAAAGCCACAAAATAGATTAGAAAAATTCAAAGTCTTAGGCATATACTTAATTAAAACAGGACTAATTAGTCGCATTTAAACCCCAAATAAACTAATAAAACCAAAATCACATAAACTAACAAACCACCCACCACACACAGCTCCCTTAGTTCGCCCCCTACCCACTTTTGGCATTCATTCCAAATCTCAAAATCTCAAAATTACTATATAAGCAACCCTTAAACCCCCCTCCTGGGTTGCACCACCACTTCCTTTTCCCCCTTTCGGAAACACATTAAATGGCCTGGCGGGCCCGTGGGCGACATACGCTTGCAGTCGGAAAGCGCACGTAAAATCTCCAATAAAAGAAGTAAGTAAGATGATACAGTAAGGTTAATCCGTGTCCACACGGTTATCTCCCAAAACCCCTACATCCCATTTCCCCTACAACCCAGTTCCCCTACAATTAGTTAAAACAACACGCGGCATTTACCTGTCTGGCATTATGAACTCACCTAAAGGAGAGATTAAGGTCTGGAGTAGAGGTAGTAGAAATGAAAGGGGTAGAGCTTTATGGGATAAGGGGACTTAAAGGAAAGTTTAAAAAAAAGAAGAATTATTGTAAGTGTAATGAAAGATGCCTGTATGATGAGAAGATCCTGAAGTCTGCAAGAAGAGCAGCTGGCCTACCCCTACTCCCCAAGAACAATATCCCATTTGAGATGAAATTTATTATAATGTCTTATGAATTTCTCAATCTATTCGTGTTTCTTGGGTTGTTCCATTGTATGAAATAGGTAACAGACTAGGGATTAGCAGTGCCATGGACCGCGAACTTTGTTGTCTTAAGCTGTAGGGGGAATGGGATGTAGGGGTTTTGGGAGGTTACCGTCCACACGTACAGTCTCAGTTGGCTAACGTCACATCTCCCATCAAGTCAGCTCTAATTCTAATGCATAATTTAATTTATGACAGTTTGAATGAAAGGAATTAAAAAATGACATTTAACAAACCTACATATTACCAAATACAAACATTTATACACCCGTTCTACATTTCGTTCCAATAGACCTGGGTCATTCAACTCGCTCGCGAAGGTCGAAGGTCGTATACGTCTTTGAAGTGAATACATTTACAGTGTACATGTATATGTATAACTTTTAACTGTATCGTATATATTCATGATAAGCAATTATATGTATTATGTTGTTGAAATAATGTACCTCTGATGCCGCTGATAGTGCAAAATTAGCCAAATTTAGCTTGTAAAATCTAATGTGCAGTACGAAGCTGCCGTATGACTCGTATCGCAGGCAGACGAACACATGGCATGTGTTTGTTTCATGTTATGTTGAGGTTTTAATTGTTATTAAATTAATATCATGTTATAAATCCGTCACCACATGGAAAACAGCATTTGTAAGAAGTAATTAGTTCCCAATCACAAGGTAAACAAACCTCATCGGCTTCACATCGTAAGGATTTATCTCCCATTATTTGTACGGCAACCCATTCGCGCTATACGTTTTCATCATTACATTACATATTTTAATCGAAAAATTCACTATGTTCCCCTTATTAGAATTCCCTAGACTTTAATATGTGTAACGTACATGTGGCAGAGTAATATTTTGTACATACAAGTTAGGTTTTAATTCTATTTTAGCTATAGTTTTATACACATTCTATTTCATATTTGAATTAAGTAGTACAGAGTTTATTTACCTGTCTTACTTTTGCCATATAATTGTATTTCAGTTTAAACATTAATACCAAAGCTCATCGTTTGGAATTCCTTGCACTCAAGTGGGCGGTTTGTGAGAAATTCCATGACTACCTGTATGGAGCAAAGTTTACAGTTCTCACAGACAACAACCCCATGACATACGTGCTCACCAGTGCAAAGTTGGATGCCACAGGTCACAGGTGGTTGGCAGCCCTTGCAGCATATGACTTTGATGTTCAGTACCGGCCAGGATTGAAGAATACAGACGCGGACACCTTGTCAAGGCTTCTGGAACTAAGTAGCAACGCCCCCACAGAACAACTTTCCATGGAATCTGTGAAAGCCATTTGTGGAGTTCTACACACTCAGCCTTACGTAGAGTCTTTGTGCCTTTCTACAGCTGCAGTTGATGAGGAATTGCACCAAGAAGGGAAGGATCTGCAAGGAATGACAGACCGGGATTGGCGTATGACACAGGCTGCTGACGCAACCCTGTACCCATGGATCCAAGCAGTAAGAGCCAAGAGGAAACCCAGGAGACAAGACTATCCGCATACCCCAGCTGACACATCATTACATCGATGCTTCGACCACCTCACTCTCCAGCGTGGGATTCTATATCGCCAGATCAAGTCTGAAGGAGAGACAAAGTATCAGCTGGTGTTGCCATCACGATTTATCCCTGATGCATTACAAGGCTTGCACAACGAGATTGGACATCCAGGACGTGACCGAACACTATCACTCCTACGTGACAGGTTCTATTGGCCAGGGATGCAAGCTGACACAGAAGACTGGATCAGGAATTGCAACAGATGTTTGAAAAGGAAGACACCAACAAATGCACGTGCCCCTCTCGTTAGTATCACAAGTACCCAGCCTTTGGAATTAGTCTGTATGGACTTCCTTACTCTGGAGACTTCAAAGGGAGGATACCAACATCTGCTTGTGATAACTGACCACTTCACACGATACGCCCAGGCAATACCTACTCGTAACTTAACTGCCAAGACAACAGCAGAGGCGTTCTACAACAATTTCGTTATGCATTATGGGATGCCAATGCGGATCCACAGTGACCAGGGTGCAAACTTTGAAAGTAGACTTATGAAGGAGGTTTGTGACATTCTAGGCCTATCTAAGTCAAGGACCACACCGTACCATCCAATGGGAAATGGCATGACAGAAAGGTTTAACCGGACACTGCTTGACATGCTTGGTACTCTGCAGCCAAGTCAGAAGAAGGATTGGAAATCACACGTGAGACCATTAGTCAATGCCTACAATGCTACCAGGCACGAGTCGACTGGCTACACTCCTTTCTACTTGATGTATGGAAGAGAGCCGCGCCTACCTATTGATCTTGCATTTGGAATCGAAACGAACCGGGACAAGCACACTCTAACATCTTATGCTGAAGCCCTTAGACAGCGACTAGAACAGTCTTACAAGATTGCTTCTAAAGCATCAAGAACAGCCCAAGGTCAACAGAAAGCAGGCTATGATTTGAAGATCAGAGGTGCTATTGTGCAACCCGGAGAGAGAGTCCTTGTCAAGATTCTAGCCTTTGAAGGCAAGCATAAGCTTTCGGACAAATGGGAGGAGGACCCTTACATCGTTACTTCTCAGCCAAACATGGGCATTCCAGTGTTTGTTGTGCAGAAGGAAAACGGAGAAGGCAGAACAGGTACTCTGCACAGGAATCACCTCCTTCCCATAGGATCTTTGCCAAGGACAGCTGAGCCAGACAAGCCAGCCAGACCAATTCCAACTCCGAGACCACGTCGCAGGAAAGGACAAACATTTCCAGCCAAGGAGACAACAGAAGTGTCGGACCAGGATGAAATCAAGTCGGTTAGTACAGAGAGCTTGACAGCTGGAGTACCCATAGTGGCTGATGACATCACAATCATCAGTGAAGAGTCTATGGAAGATGGCGCTATCTCACAGTCTGAAGGTGACGACCTGACGACTGGAGGGGTAGACAGTGCAACTTCTGATGGTGACGGACATACACTGCAGGACGGAGATCCCCTCAGTACAGAAGTTGATGCTGGAGATGTAAGAACTGAAGAACAGGATCAGGAACCAGACTTACCTAGAGGAGCTCCCACCTCTTTGACACCTGATGTCCGACCAAAATCAAACCCACCACCAAGAACCTCTACCCGACAGAGAAGACCACCGGAATGGCAGCGCTCAGGGGACTATGTCATGAACCAGGCTACTGCAGAGGATTGGAGACGAAAGGCCAAACTCCTAGAGCAACTGGCAGGGGTTGGAGTCTTCGAGCAACTTGGTGGAGCCATGTCACAGATGATAGTTTCCCTACTGGATAAACCCGGCAAATGACGAGGACGTCATTTGTGTGGAGGGGGAAGTATGTGGCAGAGTAATATTTTGTACATACAAGTTAGGTTTTAATTCTATTTTAGCTATAGTTTTATACACATTCTATTTCATATTTGAATTAAGTAGTACAGAGTTTATTTACCTGTCTTACTTTTGCCATATAATTGTATTTCAGTTTAAACATTAATACCACAGCTTATCTGTTTCATTCAGTCTATTATTTATCCAGCCTTGACTAACCATACCACTGCATGCTTTTCACCCACAGCACTTAGTATCCCACCCCGCGCATAGAGTACTCTATTGTTCTCTGTGGTCAGCTGACACACCAGAAGACTTGTTGAAGTGGATATCCGAAGTCGGTCAGGTAAAGCAGGAACATGGTCAACATGGTCAAGCACAAGCAGGTTCAGAAGGTTCTTTCGTGCCTACTACTGTCACCCTGGCCCACACTCCACAGCTTCCATACTTTTCTGGTGACAGGAAGGGGGATGCCGATTTCGATCAATGGAGACACGAGTATACTTGTATGTCTACTCGTTACTCTTCAAAGATCGTTGCTGAAGCTGTTCGGCGCTCGTTACGTGGTAGAGCTGCTAGAGTGGCTATGCATGTAGACAAGGATGCCCCGTTGAAGACAATCATCTCCAAGCTTGCTAGCGTGTTTGGTGATGTTCACACGGAACACAACATTATGTCACAGTTCTACACAGCCAAGCAAGGGGATGAAGAAAGTGTAGCAGAGTGGTCATGCCGACTAGAGGATATTTTGAGCCAAGGAGTCACACTTGGAAAAGTACAGCCTGGACAAACAGAAGATTTACTAAGGACTACCTTGTGGACTGGACTTAGATCACAACTGAGGGACCTCACAAGTCACAAGTTTGATCAAGGTGGATCATTTGAAGACTTTCTTCGTTACATCAGGCAGGTGGAAGCTGACATCGAGGGGAGGAACCTAGTGTCTCAAAAGAAGCCTGATGCCACAAGTAAGGCCACATTCACTCAGGATTCAGAGCTTAAAGAAATCCGGGGAATCCTGAAGTCCATGTCAACAGAGATTGCTGCTCTCAAGAAACAGAATAAGGACGCCAAGGAATCAGACTCTTCACAGGCAAACACAGGAGCAGCAAGGTATAACCAAGGTCAAGGTCAATCATGGCAGATACCACCTCGACAGTGGATACGTCCACAACAGCCTAGAGAAAATCCGCAGTTTGGACGTGGTGGCCAACATAGATTCCAAGGACCACAGACCTTTTCTGATATTCCGGTTTGTTACCGATGCGGACAACCTGGACACATTAGGAGAGGATGAAGAGCCAGGATAGACAATGGTCCTTTAAACTTCAATCGGCCTATGGGGAGAGGCGGACCATGGGCCTAGACACACAGCATGTCAGCAGTCAACAGCAGTTGGTTGCAGAGTTAGTTGGTAAGCCTACTGAGACTAATATCATGGTCAATGGTGTTAGTTCCAGGGCTTTACTTGACACAGGAGCGACCATTTCTTCTATTTCCGAGTCTTACTACCAACAGAATTTCAGTGAGATTCCTATTGAGCCACTTAAACACATCCTTAACATCGAGTGTGCAGATGGAGAGTTTTTACAGTATAGTGGATACATTGTTGTGGACATTCAGGGAACAGGAAGTGCTTTATCTAAAGTCCGATGTTTACTTCTGGTAGTTCCTGACAGTTGCTACAACCAGACAGTTCCAATTACTCTAGGTACCAACGTTCTCTCTGTTTACATGCTCCAGTGCAAGGAGGAGTTCGGGGAAAGATTCCTTCAGAAAGCAGACCTCCATACTCCTTGGTATTTGGCTCTTCGTTCTATGTCCCTTCAGGAGAGAGAACTTGTCAAGAACAACTACTCCATAGGACGAATTAGAAGTTCAGAGCCAGGTCGCAAGATAATTCCAGCTAATTCTGAAATTGTTATTCGTGGACATGTGATACAGCCCCTACCTTACAGATCCACTTGCGCCATTATTCAGCCTACAAGAGGATCAGTCATCCCAGACGACCTTGACATTGAACCAACTTTAGTTTCATATGATGGAAGAGGACAGAAGATGTTTGTGGACATACATGTATCAAACCTCACAACTCGTTCTGTTTCCATTCCAAGTCGTGCTCTCTTATGCGAACTACAAGTTGTTAGCACAGAAGATGTACCGGAGATTCATCCTTTTACTCCAAGTAAGGACACAGATATTATGAATCTTATGGACTTTAAGGAAGCCAGTGTAACAGACAAGGAACTTCAACAAGGGAAACAAGTTATTTCCGACTACATCGACATCTTTTCAACAGGAGACACAGATGTTGGTCACACTTCTTCAGTGCAACATAGGATCGACTTAGTAGATGACACGCCATTTAAACAGCGACATCGTCGAGTCCCACCAGCCATGTATCAGGAAGTTAAGGATCACTTACATCATCTACTCCTTGCTAGTGTCATAAGACGTTCTCACTCTCCATGGTCATACAATGTTGTGCTTGTGCTAATACAAGTTAGGTTTTAATTCTATTTTAGCTATAGTTTTATACACATTCTATTTCATATTTGAATTAAGTAGTACAGAGTTTATTTACCTGTCTTACTTTTGCCATATAATTGTATTTCAGTTTAAACATTAATACCACAGCTATCTGTTTCATTCAGTCTATTATTTATCCAGCCTTGACTAACCATACCACTGCATGCTTTTCACCCACAGCACTTAGTATCCCACCCCGCGCATAGAGTACTCTATTGTTCTCTGTGGTCAGCCCCACGTTTGGCGCCAATGTAGCGGCCATAAAATTTCCGAGTCCCGTGATGGGATTCGAACCATGGACCTTCTGATCCGAGGTCGGACGCCTTGTCCACATGACCAAAGAGGTTAACCCCGTCAGCAAGCTGACAAGGTAAGGATGTCATCTGTGGGATGACTCCACGCCCGGCTACATACATATACACATTGAATGGCATCAGAAATTGTTTCTGTTGCAATTATTTGGAGGTTATAATGCACTGTCGGATATAAAAATAGTAACATTATACATAATAGAAAAAACATGGCTAATGATGTGACTTGAATTACAATGTTAGAATTGAGGGTTGGCAGATGTAAGAAACGGAACAATAAGGTGGTCAGACCCCTAGCCGCGCTTCTTCACCACATGTATGAGCGAAGACAACTGTGTCTTTCGTCTCTACCAACCTAGTTCCATGTATCTTAGTAACTGGTGATAACTGGTGATAACTCATTTTTATGTATATGTATGTACTGTGATATTTCTCATTTTCACTCATATGTATGTGACGTCCTGCGTGTCTCGAAGGCCATAATGGCCGGACACTGTACAAACTATTTGTGTATGTTTATTGTCACTGCTGTACAGTGTGTGACACGAAAATAAAATAATTTTCTTCTTCTTCTTCTTCTTCTTCTTCTTCTGTAAGAAATATACATGTACTTGCTAATGAAAAGTATTACCATGGTGAGGAAATAACAGAGAGAATAATAGACTGGATAAAGAAGTACACACATGACTGAGTAGGTAATGATACATGACGATATGGCTAGCGTAACTTTGCTCTGCACAAACTAAAATAATAAATTGCAATTTTGTGCAGAAACAACAATAACATGATGTAGGTAAAAATGATTTATTTACAACATTTTGGAGAATTGAGGGGGCTACTTCGGTTGCAGGAGGGTCGTAAACCCATGATTAGTATAAGGGTCGCAAACCCTGGGTTAGTAGACAAGAAAGGTCAGCTGTAGGTCGTGGATCCGCGGTTAGAAAGGCGATTGAAGTAACTTGTAGGTCGTTTACCCGTGGTTAGAAAGGCGAGTGAAGTAACTTGTAGGTCGTTTACCCGCGGGTAGAAAGGCGAGTGAAGTAACCTGTAGGTCGTTGACCCGCGGTTAGGAAGGCGAGTGAAGTAACCTGTAGGTCGTGGATCCGCGGTTAGAAAGGCGAGTGAAGTAACTTGTAGGTCGTTTACCCGTGGTTAGAAAGGCGAGAGAAGTAACCTGTAGGTCGTTGGCCCGTGGTTAGAAAGGCGAGTGAAGTAACCTGTAGGTCGTGGATCCGCGGGTAGAAAGGCGAGTGAAGTAACCTGTAGGTCGTTGACCCGCGGTTAGGAAGGCGAGTGAAATAACTTGTAGGTCGTTGACCCGCGGTTAGGAAGGCGAGTGAAATAACTTGTAGGTCGTTGACCCGCGGTTAGGAAGGCGATTGAAGTAACTTGTAGGTCGTTGACCCGCGGTTAGGAAGGCGAGTGAAATAACTTGTAGGTCGTTGACCCGCGGTTAGGAAGGCGAGTGAAGTAACTTGTAGATCGTTGACCCGCGGGTAGAAAGGCGAGTGAAATAACTTGTAGGTCGTTGACCCGCGGTTAGGAAGGCGAGTGAAGTAACTTGTAGGTCGTTGACCCGCGCCTAGGAAGGCGAGTGAAGTAACTTGTAGATCGTTGACCCGCGGTTAGAAAGGCGAGTGAAGTAACTTGTAGGTCGTTGACCCCGGTTAGGAAGGCGAGTAAAGTAACTTGTAGGTCGTTGACCCCCGGTTAGGAAGGCGAGTGAAGTAACTTGTAGGTCGTTGACCCGCGGTTAGGAAAGCGAGTAAAGTAACCTGTAGGTCATTGACCCGCGGTTAGGAAAGCGAGGACCTAACGGTGGGATTAGTTGCCTTAGGGTCGTGGACCCGGACATCCCTATGGACGGTTCCTGATCGTCAGGATCGGGAAGCCCATGTAGATAGTGTCCTGCCATATGAATCAGGGGTCAGTCAGCTTATTCTGTGCTTCCCGTACTGGCGATTAAAAGCACTGAATAATTTGAAGGCCAAAAGGAGACAGATCTGCCCAGATCTGTGTTTATTGAATAAACACATTGACTAATTTTCAGTGATATAACTAATTAAGATATTGTAGCTGCATGGCCGCCGCTACGCTTCATTGGTTTTGTGTTTTACAAATACATATGAATGTATATGCGGCCTCATTATGATGTACGATACATTTTTTCACACATGAATAAGTTGAACCTTGAGGTAAGTATGGTTATGTTCATGTGTATCAGTTTGCCCTAACAACTGTGTACAAAACAAGTGCATTATCTTAACTTGGCTAATCATGCATTTCGTCAGCTATTTTAATAATACAGTGCGTTGTCACAGCTGTGTACAAAACAAGTGCATTATCTTAACTTGGCTAATCATGCATTTCGTCAGCTAGTTTAATAATACAGTGCGTTGTCACAGCATGCCGTGTAGGTCTGTACAGCGCAATGTATTTTATTTATAAATCGGTCGATCCTGAGAGTTTATATATTTACGCTCAATCAGCAATATTTAAGCTGTTCACATATATTACAACTTTGTAAGTTACCTTTCCTTTCTAGAAATATCATAGAATCTACAGAAACTTCATTTATTCATTTTCAATATAATGTTTTAGTCATGTATATTTTACGAACATGACAATAAATTTGAGGAGCCTTGTAAAATTTGAGGGTCAGACATTTAGGCATCCCCATTGGCACCAATTGTGCTCCCTCTCTTGCGATCTGTTTCTATATGCATAGGAATCGGAATGTCTGCTCGGATTGGCAAAGTCAAAACAAGGTAATTTGGTTTAGAAGTTTAACTAAAGCTTCAGGTATATCGTTGATCTGATATCGTTTAATAACCACCAAATAGCCATTTTCCTTCCACTGATCTAGACCGCCTCCGTGGTCTAGTGGTAGAGCGTCCGCCCGGAGAGCGGAAGGTCCGGGGTTCGATCCCCGGCCGCGTCATACCAAAAGACGTTAAAAGATGGCACTTGTTGTTACCCTGTCTGGCGCTCGGCATTAAGGGGCTAAAACAAGGACTGGTCGGCTCGGAGTCAGTATACTGTGTCTGAGTGGGGTATTCATGTTAAACTGCGACATGGTATCTCAGTAAGCTAGCACTATAAATCGGCATCAGTCCGGACTAGTACAAGAAGCCACACAAACACACACACGTACATGCATGCACGTCGCTATATAAGTGCAATAATCTTGGACGCGACGTTAAACCCCATTTCACCTCACCTCACCTCCACTGATCTACCAACCTGAACTAGAAATATAGGAGACCAGTGAGACCGCCTCCCCTGTTTCATATTCTGATCTATGCATAAAGATTCAGAATGACAAAAGACTCTCGACAAGACTGTTTAACATGAGGTATGACTTCAACGTTCCAATAGTCAACTTTCTCTTCACGTCGCGCAACATTCCAGCGGCTCGAGGGGCTGTCGGGTAGCCTAGTGGTTAAAGCGTTCGCTCGTCACGCCGAAGACCCGGGTTCGATTCCCGACATGGGTACAATGTGTGAAGCCCATTTCTGGTGTCCCCCGCCGTGATATTGCTAAAAGCGGCGTAAAACCATACTCACTCACTCCAGCGGCTCGAGCCTTTGGTGTTTACATTTCATAACTTTTGAAATACAATCGTGCAAGCTCTTTCTACCAAGTTTTTAAAGAGCGTCATACAATCAATGTTACAACATTCAAGGTCTCAGTAAAACTTTCAAAAGGTGTTATGGTAGACATGTGGAGGAAATTTCCAAATTTGACACATCAATAACAAAAAAAGATGTCCGATACAATTCCTTATCTTGACTTGTACCATATGCTCCCGTATTTTTTTTCAGGTGAACAATTGACTTGCCTTTGCATGTGTTTGTGACGGGTGCCGCTGATGGGGTAGGATACGTTCACAGTTTCGCGAACACCTGGTATTGTCACTATTTGATAGTGATTCGTAAACACATCTCATGATCGACTGCATCGACTGCATCTATTTGCAGAATATGGAAATGGTTTTGTCGCTTCTATTTTAGCAACAATGGAATAATACGGACTAATGTACGGCTTAGTTGAAAAGAATATCAAATGTTAAAAGGATGATAATATTTATGATAATATAGGCACACATAGACACATAGTGTCGTGGCATCTGTTTTTTGGAAAATGATTGTGAGGCACCGTATGTTCGGATTTTAACCATTGTCTAATAGACAGGAGATGATAATGCGCGAATTATCTTAAGTCTTAGACTGATGTATAACGTTATACGTGCTTGGCGCCAAATCATATACTACAAAAACTAATTATATAAGGGAGTTTTGTTTTACGCTGACCTTCAGATACATTCGACCAAAGATATTGAAATGTATACACCAGCAAATACATATTTGCGATATACTTCCAAGGACCGGTTGATAGACCTGTGATTCCAGCATCAACATTGTATAAGGCTTCATGGACATCTATGACTGACTTATAACTTCATAACTGAAATGTGGCGCCTAATGAAAACTCGGCCACGAGTTGTTTTAACACAAAATATTCTTCACACGTTACAAACGATATCCATACATATTCAAAATGAATCAGGGATACACGTTATTAATGACATCCAGAAGAACGTTGGTCATGCAGCAACTTAATGGGATACAGTGACAATGGCCTATTCACGAAGCTGTCTTAGCTAAGAGAAATCTTAGCGACTTACGACAAAAATTACGACTGCCATAAGAGCTATTCTTGAAGCTGTCTTAAACCTATCGTAGCCGTGTCCCAGCTACGACAGCTGTCGCTGCTAAGTCAGGTAGCTCTCTTCTGTTGGAGATGAAAAGAGTCGGGTGTTTTTCCCGTGACGTCATAAGGGAATTCCCTTGACCTACATTGACGGGCAGACGACACCTGTCATCTGTGCGCCATGGACTCACCTCCGAAACATAAACGCATCAGGAAAGTAAACTGGATGCCTATTGAAGTGGACATATTTATTCAAGAAGTGGAGAAACATCATCACATTTTATTTTCGGCGTCTTGCAACACCGTGACAAATGTGCAAAAGAAGAAGATATGGACCAACATCGCTCAGAAGTAACTACTAGGCTACCCTAACTCACTGTGCGTTAACCAAGAATAATTAAGCTACCACTGTTTATTGTGTCATATAAAAGTGATTACATGTAGAGTAAATCTCAAACTCAGTATAGGTCCATGCACGACCTTTTTTCCTTGTTATTTGTCAGGCGACAGTGACTATTTATAGTCAGGGGAAAACCTGATTCCTCCCATGAGTCGTGTGTTTACATTTTGTTACATCAAGTGGCATTTCGGGGACACGTATCATTATGCCTTATGCCTTATCGCATTTTTTGTAATAATTTGTTTAGGATTTATATTACCCATGCTAACATGAGCTGAGGAATAGAAAATAAATGTGCAAACATTTTGTCAAGTAATTCATCTCTGTGCCTTATGATAAAGATTGTGTAAGTATTTTTGTATTTTTATGCAAGTAATTATTTTCCAATATATAACGTCATACATTATATATATATAGTACAGAGGTATCAATTTGTACAATGTGTAGTAATTAAGTATTAAAACAAAATTGTGATATTATTTGGTGACATTATGTAATTTTTTGTAATAGAATCTGTGCCAACAGCTTGGTCAAACAAGATGAGAAGGAGATCAAGAAGAAATGGACTGACATTAAGTAAGTGCATTGGCCATATCTGATGATGGTATGATATGTATTCAAAACAAAATGAACCCAGTACTGTTAACATTATATATATAAATATTCAAGAATTTTTTTAGCAGCATCAATCAATGTTTATGACATATTTCTGGCTGATATGAACATGTCAATAACTAATTTTGAATTGCCTATGTTTAGACAAATTTGCTAACTATATGAAAACATATACAATACTAAGAGTGTCAAGCGATGATGGAATACATTTATTAAACATTGACACTAATCCAATGTACTTTCTTGCAAATTCAAACTGTGATATAATCTGGTATTAAGAAGCCAAGCATTTAGGAAGGCTGCCTCACTAAAAAGAGAGATTTGTGCAAAAGGAGGAGGACCACCACCTCAACCACTTAATGAAGTTGAAGAGCGGGTAAATATGATTACATTGGCATATCAAAGATTACTATAACTTCTATGTAATCAGCCAGGCTAAATGACACATTCACAGCATATATTGTAATCACTTGTATGAATTGTTTTCACATTTGATACATATATTCACATCTATCATGAACAGGGTTACTACATAAAACATTATTAATGTTTCATTGTTATGTGTTACAAATCTTTGAAATTTACAATCTTCATAAAAAATTATTTACAGATTGTATCACTGATTCCCTCCTGTCAAATTGATGGTTGTGAAGGTGGATTGGAGAGTGATGTCAATGAATGTAAGTTAAAAAAATCTTAATTCAACATTAAATCTTATTTAATTATAAATGACCAGTGATAAAGATTCCACTTACAAATATATTCGACATTATGTCATTGAAACAATTGTAAGATGTTAGTGTAGTCAATGTCACACATAAATATGTCAGTTGCATGAAAACTTATACATTCTGATTGTTCATTTTCTTTCAGTTGTTCCTGAAGACCTGACAAATGCCTGTCTACCTGACGAGCAGTCAGTGTTCGTTATACCACCATCACCACCACAGCTGTGTCACAACAGAAACAGCAGTTGTTCAGACTGTACTAGCTGTGGAAGGTATTAAACATCATTGATCTGACAACTTGTCACGATAATTCAACTATATCACAGGTCTGACCATTCACACAAAGATTTATAACATGTAAGACAAGTGAAAAAATACTAAGTAAATAAAAAAATGTAGCTTTGTTGTCTAAAAAGATTTTCAACTCCTCTCACTTCTCATATGAATGTCACTTTTGTCAGTTCACTCAATATTATAAAACATGTTATAAGGTGAGAAAAAACAAATAATCTCCAAAATCTTTCACATATATATATTGTGTACTTTGATTATGGAAAAAGCATTTATTACCTTTATTCATGTTTCAATTTGATTTGATGTACTGAATATACTACTCATATTTTCAGGACACATTCCAACCACAAGAGACAAATTGATAGCTTTAGAGGAAAGGAAAGTGGAGATCCTGCAGCAGTTGCTGTCAGTAGAAATCCAGCGTCTCAGTATTGAGGAAAGAAATCTTGCTATAAATGAAAGAAATTTGAAAATAAATGAAGAAAAATTGTTGCTGAAACAAGCAGAAAAGAATGTTCAGTGCCTGTCTCCTCTTATTCCATTTCATCATTAAGTAATATTTCAGCTTTGTTGTCCTATTTAAATATATATGTTGTAATATTTGACTCTGCTTAGTCTATTTCAGGAGAGGGGCAGTGGGGTAGCATTGTGGTTAAAGAGTTTGCTCATCGCGCCAAACACCCAGGGTTCTAATCCCCACATGGGTTCAATGTGTGAAGCCCATTGCTGGTGTCCCCCGCTGTGATATTGCTGGAACATTGCGAAAAGCGGCATAAATACACACTCACTCACTCACTATTTGGAAGAAACATTTCAGTTCATGTCAGAATGTTTAATTTTTTTTAACATGTTCAGTATTGTTCACTGTCTTGAGAAAAATTGGCGGATTACACCATGCCTAGTTTGAAACCCATCACAAATAGGTCCAAGATATACTGTGTCATCACTGGCAACTTCATCAGCCTGGGAAGGTGGCAGTGGTATGTTCATGTCAAGGCACATATTGTGCAGCTGGGCTGCAGCATACACTACTTGACAGTAGAATCAGGACTTTTAGATTTGTGTGATGTAGGTGATGCAATCATGGCAGATAAGGGATTTACAATCTCCGACTTGACAACACCAAAAGGTATACTCCTAATAATTCCACCAAAGAAACATAAGAGGAAACAGCTGACTGCTGTAGAAATTGAACAAACTAGGAGAATAGCAAACTTGAGAATCCACGTAGAAAGGCACATGGAACGTGTCAAGAATTTCAAAATTTTGCAGGGTATAATTCCAATTTAAAATTTCAAAATCTGTAAAAAAAAATCTGGAAAATCTGTAATGCTTTGACTACTCTGCTCCCCCCCCTTAAACTCATGACCAATAAATTGATGACAATTACTTCTTTGATGACAGTTCCTTGCTTGCTCTGTAATAATTAGGATTAACATAATCTTATTGCAGCTCCAGATGTGAATGGTCACATGATCATGGTATCATGACAACAATTTTGTATTAAAAACATTGAGCCAAATAAGTCTAGCCAAATAAGTCTATTTTTGTCCATACTTTGTCCATTTTTGTCCAATATGACTATTGACATGACAACCTACTGGTTGTCTATTTTTGTTTTACTTATTGAATCAAAGCATTGATATAAAAATCCTGACTCTTCATATAAGTAGATAAACAATTTCATGTTTTAGCTGTGACAGCAGGATCATAGTCCCATGGTTCTAATTTTTGTAACAATAACTAAAAATGAAAGAAATAAACGCTTGATGATTTTCTTTAATGATGTTGTCCATGTTGTCATTTCAAGACGTTACAGAAAATATGTTAAGATATGTTATGGCTTAATAGAATGGTTTAAGAAATTACACGGAGAAGGAGATATCCTATGTCTAAGCGACATACTATCTGAATGGTCAGTCGCCGTGAATGCGGCGTTAAGTAACAATTCACCCACTGAATGGTAAGTATCTATGACTATCAAAGGAAGATATGATATGGTATTGAGTGAAACATTGAATTGACTGAGTCAGCGTAGGGTAAAACAACTGGTAAGATGGTAGTACAACGGTCAATCTAATACAGTGAAACACCTCGCTGGACACATCGGGTATATTTTTCAGGAATAATGGCTGACAGATAGAAACTGCGAGGCCTTGTGACCATCTGATGCCACTTGTTCTCGTCAAATGTAATCCTTTCAATGGAATCCCTTTGAGAGTCCACACCACAAAATCACACCAAGTTCTTTTGGTCAAGGCCATCTGTCCTTGTACTTGAAAGTAGTATGCATGGTTTCTTTTAGAGTCACATTATTGTCCACAATATCGCAGAAGAAGTTTGTATTTGATGCAGCCTCTTCTGGTGTTAGATCTCTGAAAACGGATGGACATTTAATCTCTACTAAGCCATGTTGATTACTACATGTACTACAATCTGTGCATGACACAAGTCCATCAGGGCTAGTTGCAAGGTAAGGGTAGTCTGTATTCACAATAAGTCCACACTGAGACACTTTCAACTGTGGATGAAGACCTGCCATTTTGTTGATATACTGCCGCCTTGCTGCCGATTCATGTGAAAGTCCCCATCTGGTATGTCTGTTACCAAATTCGCCCCGATATCCCATTAGGTCACAAACAAGTCTATCTGGAGCTGTAGATGTCTGTCGGATAAATACTTTGCCAAACTGTGAACTTGTTATCCTTTCCAATCTGGCTTCCTTCCAAAACTCTGTTTTATGTTGTCCTCTTGTCATTCTCTCTATTGACCTCACATCCTTTTCTGACACTTTCATGGAATCAAAATCATTTTGAAAGGTAGTTTGACAGGTTGGCGATTTAATATCAACATAGTCAGGAATACAACGATCAATGCATGGTATTTTTGGAAGTTCTGGCATAGGTTCAGGAGCTTGAGTTACAGTAGTTGTATTAACAACATATCCACATTTACTTTTTGTTTCATGACCAATTAACTTCTTATTAAATCTTGTGAGATTTATTGTTGTCCGCAGCATGTTGCTGTTGGCATGGTTGGGACACATTGATCTTTTGTTGATTGTTCTAGTACCTTGTGTAGTCCCAGTACCTTTTTGTTGACTCTTCCTGCCACTTGACATCAGGTTCAAGTCATCCAATTTCATTGGATCCAACTTCCTTTTTCTGGGAATTTTCCACTTGCACTCAAATGATGTGCATGAAAGCAAACCATCCTTTTTCTTCTGACTAATGTCTGCAAGGGCATGAAGCAGGGCTGATACATGATTACAAGCCTCCCCGGCACTGCAAAAACAAAATTAGTTATATTTATTAATATTATTTGGATTCTAGCTTTAATATTATGAAATAACAATCAAATGCATATAAAATGACAGTCATGTTTCCTCTATTTCACCCTAAATAATAATTATTTTTAATGTAATCAGCTAAAGATGTCACATATTAATAAGCAACAATATCAATAATCTGTTTATTTATTAATTATTATAAATTAACAAAAGTGAATGAGAGGTCCCTCAAAGAATGGCATTCGATATCCGCTTGGTGTGATGAGCTTCCGTTGCATAGATATAACGCCTTTACTGGGTTGTACTAAGGGTGTTGCATCCAAACGAAGTGCCCTAGCCCCTCTTGCTCGCGCTAAAACTTGTGCTCTTACCCCAGTCACCTTTTTATTTCGTTCCCGTAGGTATTCACGCAATTCTTTAACTGTCATTTGATTGAATTCATCATCAACGCCAATATTGTTATTTGCCGCCATTTTGAGGTTTACTCGGCGGAAGTGAACCAAGCTCCTTCCCAGCGTGTGACATCTCGGTAACATAGAGCTCCGGGAACGTACTTTCGCTGTGAGGAGCTTGGAAGTGAACGTGAAAAGGGGACATCACTCTAATTTTCTTTACAAAGGGAAATAACAACACACACGGGGCACAATGGGTCATGGTCAAGGTCAACTATGCGAGGCGGTAAATTTATCGGATCGTGGCGATGTATGAAATAGCAGTATGTATCTTTCTCATTCAATATACAATTTCATTACTATTACAAAACCGTGTACAATTACCGGAGATCAGCATCACATATTGCTTGAATATTGATGGCATGGTAACCCTTACGGCACACGTAAGCGACCTCCTCATCATGCGGTGGTCTAATAATAGCGATCACCCTATTACATTGGGGAACCCAGCTATGTCATAAAATCTTTCTTTTGTGTTTTGACGGGTTGTGGCATCGTTTGGAAAGTGTATCAAATTCAGATGTTTGCACAGTAGATTTATGGTTTTGTGTATCACCCTCGATACACTAGGTAGGTTGACTGACGCCGTGCAGGTCCCCGATTTCAGACTGAAAACCACCTTTTGCCAAGTACCGTAGATTTATCAAAACATGCATTTCGGGTGATAGAGGTACCGAACGCTTGGTCGGTCGTTCGAGGTAGGACCCCACACTCGCAATAATTTGTATGATGGCATGCCGATTTATGGCATGCGTGTCATCTAACGTGTCCAGCTGACTCGTCCTGTCACGGAATATTTTCTTCCTGGAAGGTGTTAGGGTTGATTGCTTTTCTCTATCGAGAAGCCCGAGCAATAGGTAGGACGCCATGATGGATACCTAAGACAGGTTTACGACAGGTCAGACCCTGTCTTATTTTTTGTCTTACGCCGTGCCAGTTATATTCGTACGATCCAAAATGGCCGCCGTTTGTTTACATATCGACTCGCTTTTAAAGAGCGTCATTTATTAATGAAAAAATTATCTACATACCTTAATACTTGGTAAGATCCCCTTTCATAGTCAGAACTTTAGATATCCGGCGTGGAATAGATTCATAAAGGCCACGAATAAAGTCTAGCTCAATGTCCTGCCAAGTGATAGGGATCGCTTCAAACAGCTGATCTTGGTTAGTGATGTCGTTTACGGTGTCCTGTAGTTTTTTCTTTAGTTTTAGCCAAACATTTTCTATAACATTTAAATCCGGTGATTGTGCTGGCCAATCCATCGTTTTTATGGCATTGTCGGCGATGAATTTTTTCACAATATTTGCCCTATGAACGGGCGCATTGTCGTCTTGAAATATATAGTTATTGTCTGGAAAATGTCTACAAATTACTGGCCACAAATTATTGTCCACAATTTCTATGTATTTCTGGGCATTGATGTTATTACCATTTACACGCACCAAAGTCGCCACACCATCATAACTGATACTCCCCCACACCACCAAACTCAACTTCCTGGTTCCAGGGGGACACACGCACTCGGGTCGATCGGCTTCATTTTCCTATCTCCAAATGTATACACGATTATTATTTCCAATAACCACCTGACTCTCATCAGTAAAGATAACATTCTTCCAAAAATAATTGACAGTTTTTTTCCTCATACTCCGACACCACAAGACACGTTTTCCCTAACAACCATCTTTTTTCGTGATGCGTCTGTAAAATCCTTCTCGGTGTAATTCCCTTTGAATTGTTCTTTTCGAGACAGATTGGTCTCTCACCGAATTGAAATTACCAGTGATATCCTTCAAAGGTCTCTGTCTATTATTTTTAACGAGTCTGAACAGCGCGGTGCGATCTCTGTCTGACAACTTTTTTTGTCTAGCTTGTCTCAGGATGTTTTCTACCGAACCCGTTCGCTTAACTTTAGCTAAAATACTACCCAAAGTAGACTTGGGAACCCCCAACAGGTCAGTAATCGCTCGATAACTTTCCCCCTCTTCTTTTAACTTTAACGCTATTCTTTTTAAATCACTACTCAATTCCTTAGATTTTCTCCCCATGTTTGCACTGATTATCGTATGTTTTGATCAAGCAGACGACACTTTGAAGCTAAGACAAAATTGTTATGGATGAGCAACTTCTTTATTTCAATTGGGCGACGTTTCGGTGTAGATTCTAACACCGTTATCAATAACAATGTTGTCTTAGTTACCATTCCAACTTCTAAATGCCACTCAAAGAAGAGACACTTTGAAGGACATCACGTGACGGTCACGTGATCAAAGTGACGTCATGTCAAATTTAACACGGTTCCGAGCATTATTGACGCTACGCGAAACATTATAAACCGTTATGGATCGTACGAATATAACTGGCACGGCTTAGTTTAGCGCTAAGACAGCTTCGAGAATAGACTTAACTAAGACGTTTTTCGCTACGACATATTTGCGCCAATCTTAGCGCTAAGACAGCTTCGTAAATAGGCCGCCATATATATATATAGCGATGTTGATATGCAGCGACAGTGTTTCCATCACCAGACTGAAATATGCCAATAACTTGGTAACACGTTACGAATCATGGGCTATTTCAGGCTGACAAAATACCTGATTCAATAAGGTTCAGTGTGATAAACAGATACCGTAACTGTTTTCAGAGACACGATCAAACACATTTTATCAGTAAGTATCACCGATTCATTGCATGTGCTGTATTCAAATTTAGAGATAGTTTTACAATATGTGGTGCCGCAAACGTGAATGAATGTCGTTAACATGAAATGACAATATTTGAGTTGAAAGGACGATATTAGCCTGAACACGTGTTTTGTATGAATACACAATGTCATTTAGAAAGTGGTCAAATGTAACAAATATTATATTTGGGATAACACCTTCTTAGTAAAGTACAGATTCGCGTACTTTTTTGGGGTGGAGTCCCGTCAGCGATCTTATCAACTCATCCACCGAGGCTTCCACACAAAAATGAAAGTTCGACAACTGGTAGCCTAGAACACGAACTTTGTGTACCTTTCTGACGAGTGTAAATTGGCACGTCTCCCATGGCCAAAAGCTATGAATACACTAAGAAAGTGTTATCCCAAATATAACATGTGTTACATTTGACCACTTTCAAAATGGCATTGTGTATTCATAGCATAGAGGGGGGCACGGGTGGCCCAGTCGTCTAAGGCGCCGCGATTCGCTGTGCAGAGTTGCGTCCCTTGGGCACGCCAGAAACCTATGATTGTGGGTTCGAATCCCGGTTCGCCCCGATTATGTTTCTAGGTTTGTCAGCACCATACCCGTGCTCGTGGGTTTCACCGAAGTGGTAAACGTCTGAGACCTGCATCACTTCGGGCTTTCCTCCCACATTAAGCTGACACGCCGTGATATAACTGGAATAATGTTAAAAGCGGCGTTAAACCCAACTCACTCACTCACTCACTCACTCATAGCATAGAGAGCAACTCTTGCAATCTCGAAATGTTGTAAACATATTCACTTTGACATGTAATTACATATTCCAGTCAAGAATGGCAGCAAACAGCATATTTATGAGCATTATTGTGCGTGAAATCCTATTTTAATAACGCCCATGTGCACAAGCATACTTCTACATCACAGTTCAACCTTGTATGAATACTTCGGCCGCTGAAATACAGTTCATGAAGTATAAATGCACCCCAGCATTCCCGCTTAGTGATCACTATCTAGACAAATATGGTTTGTTCGAAATATGCCATGTTAACCCAGCAGTGAATGGGTACCCGGTAGGATGAGATTGCGGCTGGTGGATGGTGGCTGTTAACCTTCTAGCGGCCCATAGGTAGTTCGGGTTGGTATTTTGACTGCTCGTCATACTGTGAGCAGTCTAGGATGAACAGAGCGAGGAGTTGGCTTTTATGTTCTTAAACCGTATTAGGCATACAAAATACATTTTCAGTCACTCTTTCAACAGATAAATTTCTTTCTCTGAAGGTAGAAGCCGAATGAAGTTTTTTCTCACAGACATCCAGCATGTCCATCGAACATGTTTTGGCAACATTACTGAAACAAAGAAAATAAATTCACCGGTAGTATATTGTTGCGAAACCATCGCGATATGTTTACGAAACGTACGCAAAATGATCGTTCAATTACCGTTGTACGTTTGCGGTTTGGATGCGGGGTACCGTGGTACGTTCAATTTGTCTAATTGCTGTTTCGTACCGCTATGGTCGTTTGCAGTAGCTAGTCTTTGACAATCAGCGGTTCTGCTCGTAAAATGAAAATGATAAATTGATAGAATATGCATTTAGTGACAGTTAATAATAAAGAGTACTTAAGTGTTTGTTACTTTGCAAGGTGTGTGATACTACCAGCAATATATTTGCTGACAAAGATCGATATCAGTCTCTACTTTACTGGAATCCTGGATAAACTATAGGCCCGTATGGATGAAATGATATTGATAGCACGCATTTATATCGATATAAATGCGAGTTAAACGTTTACAATGACTCGAGAGTGTTTAATGAATTTGTGGCTTCCAATTTGTGTTTATGGCAGAAATAAAGGTAAAACGCCGATGTATTGATATTCTGTTAGGACGGGGGACATAGGTTATTGTTAATTTGTATGTAAAGATTTGCATACACCAAGAGAATAATACGACTGTACATATATTTCATGTAAATATGATAAGCATGCATCGGATTCACGTCTTTCAAATCGAGGCATTTAAATGTCCTGACAACGTACTACAGCTGGAATATACAACCGGGGAAAAGAGAGTATACGCTTGAAAATTACAAACGTTATTAAAACGTCAGTAGGCTGAAAACTTGAGGTCCACAACACAACTATGATACCCGTATCAAATACACCACCTTCGAATAACCATTTCTTGTTTGTTTCATTTTAAGCCTCCGACCATGGGCGCATAATTTTTTGGCCCGGCAGTTTATATGCTTTTGTTACCTGAATATGTACAGGCATATTTCAATTTTAATCTACTTATGAAAATGTTAACTTTAATTAATTTGCAAATTAATCCCAATTATAACAAATAGGGGAGAAAAAAAATGTCCCCGCATTTTATTGAATTTGTAAACGAGTTGAGTTTTGTAAAACGTGGTATTAAGTATGGCAACTCGATTGTTGTACTTATCACATATTGAGTTTATAAACTTTGATCATTTGCTGTTTGCTATCCTGGCATTTCAATTGTCACATCGACTAGATAGACCCCTGTACGGTGAGCGGAAGGTCGTTGGTTCGATCCCCTGGCCACATCATACCAAAATACGTTAAAATATGGTATTTGTTGTTATCCCACTTGTCGCTCGACACTAAGGGGATGAAACAAGGACTGGTCATGTGGAGTCAGTATACTGTGTCTGAGTGGGGCAGTCATGTTAACCTGATATCTCCGTGGGGTAGCTCAATGAACTGGCGTTATTTCGGACCATTACAATCTGCCACACACATGTGCATGAACGTCGCTATATAAATGCAGTAATCTTAAACCCGACGTTAAACCTCACCTCACCTCACCTCACCTCACCTCACCTCACCTCACCTTCAGTTCTCACAGAATATATATGATAATGGATTTTGTTGAGAGTTATGAACCAGAAAATACCAACGCGTTGAGACGGTCACCGTTGCTACATTTTGAATACTGTACATATACGTTCGTGTCATTACTCTTAAGGTGCACGTGAATAATCAATAAATAAATTATAGATAAGCATTTACATCGAAGTCAGACATATTATTTCATCTGTTTTAATTATTTGGAGTGGGTTTTTGTTGACGCGTATATTACATACATGACAATTGTGTATCAGAATGATTTCACTGGAATCATTGTCCGGATTAATGTGGTTTCACATTATTCTTAATATCCATCGCCGTGTCCTTGCCATGGATATGTACCATTGTTTAATTAATTATTTGAAAATAAACCTTTTGGGCCTTAATATAGAATCAGTTTCAAATATGTACATTATTTCCATACATCAAAAAATAAATAAACAAAACACTTTCCTAAACCATAAGAAATCTCCACTAAAAGCAGAGTCAATTGTACAATTCCGACAATATCACAAGCATGTGTCTATGAATCACTATCAAATAGTGATTATACCAGTTGTTTGGGACAAATTAAGCGTATCCTGCCCCCTCAAATTTTGTCACAAACTCATGCAAAGGCAAGTCATGTGTTCGCCTCAACACGGGAACATATAGTACAAATCAAAGTAGGGAAATGAATTTGACATCATTTTGGTCATTGCTGCGTCAAATTTGGAATTGTCGTCTACATGTCTACCATAAAACGTCTTGAAGGGATGATTGTACGTGTGTATGTTGTTTTACGCCGCAGACAGCAATATTCCAGTTAGTTTATCTCGGCGTTCTGAAAGAATCGAATCTGAACCAGTTATTAATGATGGTATTAAACGCAAAGTCATTTACAGTCGGTGTACGATGACAACCAATCACCAATGTCACTCATTGTAACCATCGTGTATTTGGGTGCAGGGGACGTAGGCATAACCGGTTCCTCATGGGGTGACTAGTTTAAGTACTTGATAGTCAACGTTTGAATATAAGACGTCACTATTGAATTAGTATTATGCGTGTTTATTGTAAAGTGTCACCAAATATCTTCATCTTCACCTAATATGAAGTTTGCATGTTCACTGGATTCACACTTTATTTGAATACATCAATCGCCCGTTTCAGTTGCTTCTATCTATTGAGATGTGATGATAAAACAGTTTGTCACAGTGCATTTATTCTGATATCAATATTAAGAATGTTCGAACTGTATTTTCGAACCAGAATAACCACGATAAATAAGAGCTGGACATAGTTTCATTGCATGCTTTTGATAACTCAGGATTGATTGAGGATCAATGCAAAGCGTCTACTAGCATCATCGCCTAGAACATGAATAATTTTATTCAGTGATAAATGTCAACTTGAAATATGGGAGCAGTGCACATTGCTTGACATCAATTAATTGCGTTTGTCGCTTTCACTACAGGTATTTCAGTCGCCCATATAGAATTGATCTAACTGTCTCAAAGTGTAATATGAGTATGTGGAATTGATCGTAGGCAAAGAAGCTCCAAAGAGGGTTCGCTGAATATGCCACTCCCGGAATACTAATATGTGTTCTTTTTTCAAATCAAACGGTTTCTTTTCAAAAGGATTTTTCACCGAACTTACAGAAATATTATTTATTGGTTAATATTACTCTTTGGCATCCGTAAAAATAACAACTGATTAGTATATAAGGCGACGCGCAACGTGATAAACGGCTTTCGCTCCGGTCGAGTAATTTGCTTTCAAAAAGGAAGAGAAACAGCGAATCGAGCCCAGGCGAAGAGAGCACTACGGACGTAAGTACTATCGTGTAAATGTAAATTGTTCTTGAACGCTGCAATCTTCCAGTTTTATGACTGTGCCTGGTATATAATCTAGCCTGAAGCAGAAATTATGAAACCCTTGTAGATCCGGGTTAGAATAGGTCTTCAGCAACTCAGCAACGTAAGAGGTGACTAACGCGATCGGGTGGTTCGCTGACTTGGTTGACGCGTGTAACCGTATCCCTATTGCGTTGATCGATGCTTATGATGTCAATCACTGGGTTGTCTGGTCCAGACTCGATTATTTACAGACCGCCGCTGGATTATCGCTGGAGTACAGGGTTAAACAACAAACAAACAAAAGAAGTTATGAATAGTGAATGCATGTTATTAGTTGACGACGAGAACAACAACAACCCAGCTATAGAACGTTGGAAGTTAAATAAATCATCCTGGACATGTGACTGACAACATGGACAGTGTATGTCTCGAAGAGCTGACTGAAAAGAAAAATATGGCAAATGATGACGTTACTAACATCTGCACCGAAATGTCGCATTGAAAGAAAATACATGTTGACATCCATTGTACAACTCGTTGATTGACACTACAGTTTCTAAACTGCGCTAAAAGATATAACCAGTTCTCATGGGATCCGGATATATGTTAGTTCGAACGATGTAACAGACGATGTCGTCCGGATAAACGGGGATGTACTGTTAATCGCTAGTAATTAGTTGCGCGGTCTTTCGTACACACATATTTGATGTGATGTGGTGAGGTAAAATGGGGTTTAAAGCCGCGTCCAAGATTATTGCACTTATATAACGACGTGCATGTGTGTCTGTGTGTGTGACTGCTTGTGCTAGTCCGGACTGATGCCGATTTAGATACAATGCCGCAGTTTAACATGAATACTCCACTCAGACACAGTATACTGACTCCGAGTCGACCAGTCCTTGTTTTAGCCCCTTAATGCCGAGCGCCAAACAGGGTAACAACAAGTACCATCTTTTGGTATGTCGCGTCCTGGGATCGAACCCCGGACTTTCCGCTCTACGGGCAGACGCTCTTCCACTAGACCGCGGAGGCGGTTCTGCGGTGAGGTGAGGTGAAAGGGATTAAACGTCGCGTTCAAGATTGTTGCACTTATATAGCGACGTGCATTCGAGCGCTCGCGCGTGTGTGTGTGTGTGTGTGTGTGTGTGTGTGTGTGTGTGAGAGAGAGAGAGTGAGAGAGAGAGAGAGAGAGAGAGTATGTCTGTCTGTCTACTTGTACGTGTCCAAACTAATGCCGCTTTTATAGTGCTAGCCCACTGAGATACCATGCCGCAGTTTAACACGAATACCTCACTCAGACTCAATACACTGACTCCGAGCCGACCAGTCCTTTTTTTAGCCCCTCAATTTCTGGTGCCAGGCAGGGTAACAACACGTACCATCTTTGACGTCTTTTGGTATGACGAGACCTGGGATCGAACCCAAGACCTTCCTCCCCGAGAGACGCTCTACTACTAGACCACGGATGCGGTCTCTATATCTATCGGGTTCCCTTGCTCGAGGCCTTTGACCTCGGAGGCGGTTCCCATCTGTGATGTAGGCGCCTATACATAAAACAATAAACACAAGTCATTGCTATGCCGGGCGGTCGGGTAGCCTGGTGGTTAAAGCTTTCGCTCGTCACGCCGAAGACCCGGGTTCGATTCCCGACATGGGTACAATGTGTGAAGCCCATTTCTGGTGTGCCCCGCCGTGATATTGCTGCAATATTGCTAAAAGCGGCGTAAGACCATACTCACTAACTCACTCACTCATTGCTATGCCGTTTGTTCCCAAATTGTAAGACTGTGATCTACATATAAACGACCGGACAAAAAATAGTATATACCCATGTTTGATGGTGGCTAATATGAAACCAACAACAAATGTCATTCGATGGTGTTTTGGGGTTTGTGGGTTTGAACTTAAGTTTGCAAATGTATACTTCCTTTTGCCAGGCAGTTCAGAAATCAATACATAGTTTTCAGTTTGTGTTATCGTCCAAGGAAATATCGACATCGAACGACACGTTTCATTTGAGTGAAGCTCGCTTCTTCGACAATAGATAACAAAGACTATTTGGAATTAATGGTGTGTTGTGCAAACCAACAGATGATCCCCGAAGAAGTGTTATTAGATGACGTCACGCCGGCACTCCCACTGTGTCAAACAAGACGAATGTAAAGGTCTGGACTAGCTTGATCAAGTCTAGGGGGGTTTACTGTTTAACAGGGGCGGTCGGGTAGCCCAGTGGTTGAAGCGTTCGCTCGTCATGCCGATGACCCGGATTCTATTCCTGACATGGGTACAATGTGTGAAGCCAATTTCTGGTGTCTGCCGCCGTGATACTGCTGGAATATTGCTCAAAGCGGCGTAAAAACAATACACACTCACTCACTGTTTAACATAACTCAAGTTGACACCCTCGACAATTACACTCTATCGCTTTGCACGGAACGACACAAAAGGTGAAATCTTTTACCGTAACTGTCGAGTGCAAATAGTTATATTTTATACTGAATATTGGATGTTTGTATGCGTGTGAGTGTACATTTTCGTTTTAGTTTATCAACATACGTCATTACGTGTGGGTGTGTAAATTAAGATTAAAAAGTAGCATGGACAGGGCTCTACGACAGAAACAACAACTAAAAGATATTTTAAGTTAGTTGTTACAAATATTGAAATTGGATAACATTGAAATCCGCAAGGCTATCATGAATAGGTAAGTTTTCAACTGACAAGGAAACAGAATTTGATACATTCGACAACAGAAAAGTATTTCTTTTTAACATAAAGTTCTTCCACAGTTTGGGGCGGTCGGGTAGCCTAGTTGTTAAAGCGTTCGCTCGTCACGCTGAAGACCCGGTTTCGATTCCCGACACGGGTACAATGTGTTAACCCATTTCTGGTGTCCTCCCACCGTGATATTGCTAAAAGCGGCGTAAACCAATAGTCACTCATTCACTCTTCCTCAGTTATGTTTGGTGCCTCACACATTTCTACACTACCGCATGTCCATCCCCTTCTACTTTCGTTTTCACTGTTTCAGAAGATGAGATACCTACTGTTCAGTGCACTGTTGCTGGCAGCACTGGGGGCATGCAGTGCGTTCACAGTCGACATAAATGGCGGTCGTGTACGCATGCGGAGAGAGGTAAACGTATTTGTGTACATTATATTTCCACTCAGTGATTATTTGTGAGGGTGAAGTAAACTGTTGGTTAAAAGAAAGTATACACCCATGTTTGATGGTGGGTAAAACTGAAACAAACAAGAATTGGTTATTCAATGGTAACGTATTTGATACGATTATCTATTTTTCTTCTTTTTTTTCTTCTTTTTTTTGTTTTGTTTTGTTTTGTTTTTTTGGTGTGTTTTTTGTTTTTGTTTGCTTGTTTGTTGTTGTTTTTTGGGGTGTTTTTTGTTTGTTTGTTTTTTAGGGGGGTATGTTGGGTTGTTGTTGTTTTGTTTTTGTTTTGTTTTTGTTTTGTTTGTTTGTTGTTGTTTTTTTTTGGGGGGGGCGCGTTTGCAGTGTTTTGGCAACTAGTTAGCAGTTGTCATATTTTGGTCAAATTCAATTTTCAAATGTATACTTCCTTTTGTCCGGCAGTTGAGAACATCAAATGACGTGATTGAAATACATGTATGACGTTCTGAGGAGTACATGAAACCTTTACCAAACCATAGTTATTTAACTTTACGGACAAACACTACGAATATTGAAAAAACAACTATTTTATCAGCAGTTTCGAACCTATGTTCGACAGTTGTAAGATTCATTTGAACTCGAATGGAATTGTTTTACATCTTAGTCCATTCTACCAATGTAATCCCTTTGGTGGAGGTCGTGGGTGGTGTCCATTAAAGTGACTGAGTGGTTGAATTCAGGGATCAATGATGATGAATATTAACATGTGAGTGTTTGCGTTCGTATACCAAGACCAAGCTAACAAAACGACATTATTATAACTTTAACATAACTTTACAAAACATCATCCAACACAGAAAAAAAGTAAGTACATGTACTAGTGAAATCGCCCTTCCGTAGGAAAAGTAAATGACCCTTGTCATGCGACGTTCAGTTGAACCTACATTTTACCACTAGTATATAACTCTGTGACGCGGAGGGCATGACGTACATGTAGGTGTGTCTTATACAGTTGCTCTGACGACATCATTCATCTTTACACTACACTTCCTTATTGTTCATCTGGTTTCCGTCTGAGGTGTAATGTCTTGTTTGCTTTCAATAATCTGTCAAGGTCTAAAAGGTTACATCAGTATCTATAGTTGCCTAACTATCTGGTAAGATTAATACATGCTTTCAAAAAAATAGTTTCGTCGTGGTGATGCTTTATCAGCAAATTCATTGTCTGAATGCAAAAATCTAAAATCTTGCACACAAAAAAATACGTACTTTCTCTTGGCGATATTTTGTACTTCTTTAAAAAACTATTTGTTATGTAACTTGGGATCAGGCAGAGGACGCTGGTGATGAAACTGGCACTGGAAGCGGGTCTGTCGAATCACAGAGTACCGGCGACACAGCTGCTTCCGACACGTCTGAAACTGAAAGTTCTGACAAAACAGCTGAAACCGAAAGTACTGACACAACAGCCGAAACCGGAAGTGCTGACAAAACAGCTGAAACCGAAAGTACGGAGAAATCAGCCGAAACCGAAAGTACTGACAAAACAGCCGAATCCGAAAGTGCTGACAAAACAGCTGAAACCGAAAGTACGGAGAAATCAGCCGAAACCGAAAGTACTGACAAAACAGCCGAATCCGAAAGTGCTGACAAAACAGCTGAAACCGAAAGTACGGACAAATCAGCCGAAACCGAAAGTGCTGACAAAACAGCTGAAACCGAAAGTACTAACAAAACAGCCGAATCCGAAAGTGCTGACAAAACAGCTGAAACCGAAAATACCGAAACCACAGAATCAGGGGGTGAAGGTGCTGCGGCAAGTTCGGCAGGTTCTGCTGCTCCTGAATCTCCTGAAGCTAAGCTAGAGGTGGCGGTCAAAGAGGACGATCCAAGTGCATCATCTTCTAAGGAAACCAAAGAAGAAAAACTTCCAAAGTCTGAAACAGTTAAGACAGAGGAAGCTGGGGAAGATGACACGGGGAAGGCAGATCCCGTGGAGGAAGCTGGGAAGGGGAAGGGAGCTTCTGGAGATGGGTCAGGCCTGGCGGAAGAGGAAGATGAACCGACGGCTGTTAATGAGAACGGCGTGATCAATTATCGTCCAGCCAACACGGTTAGTAGTATTTGTAGCACGGTTTGCGAGCAGTACCTTTGATCTTACCCGTGCTGTATCATGGTAGTAAGAGCACGGTTTGTTAAAGATTATTACCATTGGCTGATGCCAAGATCAGCAAGCCCCGCCTACTAGCTTGAGAAATTTCAAACTTACAATGTTTCTTTAGTGCTGTACACAGTGTTCAAGAGTAATAACGTAAAAAAAACCAAAAAAAACAATAGAAATGTTTATAACTTAATTAAAAGATAACAATGTAACTGTCAAACATAAAAACAACTGGACACAGAACGCATTTTGCTAAATTCGGAAATTAATAGTTGACATTTCTAATGTGCCTTTGAAAATTCCAAAGTTTACACTTGATTTACCAATTAGATTAAAAGTTAAACGTTAATGTTAAAAGTTAACGTCATATTATACGTCACTAAATTTTACACAAACTCGCGCAATTTTGGAATGACCGTCGCACTTACACTTTGACAGACAAAAGGATCACCTCGGGGCTCCGCCCGTCGGTCCTTTTGTCTGTCAATCAAATGCCAAGCCAAACCGTGCTCATACTGCCCAAACAACTCGTCTTGGTGTGTTGTAACTATAACATATGTAAGTCTTCTCATGAACTTTACGAACAATGTACATATTTTCCTCCTTCAGGAGCAAAACACAATTCATTCATCATGAATGCTGACAATGATATATCAATAATGACTCTAGTTGTTATATAGATGTTGTTATATAGCGTGTAAGTAACACATTGTCGGATGGAGCTCTAAGATTAATCCAAGTAACCGATTCCGTTATATCCACAGTTTTATACACAGTTACATTCCACTTTGTTATATCCACAGTAATATCCACTGCTACACCGGACTTCGTTATATCCACAGTCATATACACAATTATATGCGACTTTGTTATATCCAAAGTAATATACACAGTTACACCCGACTTTGTTATATATACAGTTATATACACAATTATACCCGACTTTGTTATATCCACAGTGATATACACAGTTACACCCGGTTTTGTTATATCCATAGTTATATACACAGTTACATCCCACTTTGTTATATCCACAGTAATATCCACTGCTATCCCCGACTTCGTTATATCCACAGTTATATACACAATTATATGCGACTTTGTTATATCCACAGTGATATACACAGTTACACCCGGTTTTGTTATATCCATAGTTATATACACAGTTACATCCCACTTTGTTATATCCACAGTAATATCCACTGCTATCCCCGACTTCGTTATATCCACAGTCATATACACAGTTACACCCGACTTTGTTATATCCACAGTTATATACACAATTATACCCGACTTTGTTATGTCCACAGTAATATAAACAGTTACACCCGGTTTTGTTATATCCACAGTTATATACACAATTATACCCGACTTTGTTATATCCACAGTATTATAAACAGTTACACCCGGTTTTGTTATATCCACAGTTACACCCGACTTCGTTATATCCACAGTTATATACACAATTATATGCGACTTTGTTATATCCACAGTAATATACACAGTTACATCCCACTTTGTTATATCCACAGTTATATACACAATTATACCCGACTTTGTTATATCCACAGTAATATAAACAGTTACACCCGGTTTTGTTATATCCACAGTTACACCCGACTTCGTTATATCCACAGTTATATACACAATTATATGCGACTTTGTTATATCCACAGTAATATACACAGTTACATCCCACTTTGTTATATCCACAGTTATATACACAATTATACCCGACTTTGTTATATCCACAGTAATATAAACAGTTACACCCGGTTTTGTTATATCCACAGTTATATACACAATTATACCCGACTTTGTTATATCCACAGTAATATAAACAGTTACACCCGGTTTTGTTATATCCACAGTTATATACACAATTATACCCGACTTTGTTATATCCACAGTAATATAAACAGTTACACCCGGTTTTGTTATATCCACAGTTATATACACAATTATACCCGACTTTGTTATATCCACAGTAATATAAACAGTTACACCCGGTTTTGTTATATCCACAGTTATATACACAATTATACCCGACTTTGTTATATCCACAGTAATATAAACAGTTACACCCGGTTTTGTTATATCCACAGTTATATACACAATTATACCCGACTTTGTTATATCCACAGTAATATAAACAGTTACACCCGGTTTTGTTATATCCACAGTTACACCCGACTTCGTTATCCACTGTGATTTACAGTTATACCTGTTACATATATATACACTCCTACACCTGACTACGTTATATCAGTAGAATTATACACTGCTACACCCGACTTCGTCACATCCACAGTAATATACACAGTTACACCCGACTTCGTTATATTCACAGTAGTACACACCGCTACATTACTTTGATATATCCGCAGGAAATACCTCCAGTTATATCCGACTTCGTTATATTCGCAGTAATATACACAGCTACACACGATTTCGATATATCCGCAGTAATATAAACAGTAAATTGGACTCCGTGATGTCCGGGGTAATATACACAGCTACATCCAAATTCGAAATATCCACAGTAATAACTCTAGTTATATCCGACTTTGTTATATCAATATGATATACATCCCGTATGTCAACGTTTCAGGAAACAGTCGCGTCAAAGGAAACGAATACGGAGACTAAGGTCCAGGCCCAGGAGCTGTCGAAGCTGATGACGGGAGAAGACCTGGAGGACCCCAAAGGTGGCGATGAAGACGGCGATAGAAACGAAGACGAAGACAAGAAGACGGACGAAGAAGATTCATCATCTGGTTAGAAAAGCGTCCTTTTCAATTTTATAATTCATTTAGGAAGTTTGTGACTGTACAGCATGTTCAGACATAGTGTTATCATGTACATTATCAGGGCATGTATGTGACTGTGTAATTCAGACAAAGTGCATAGTATCCACTGCACCGACTAACATGCATATTTCTTAATATTTAAACAGACGCTTTCCTTATTAAAATATGTCTGTAAAAGTAAAATAATGAAACAACTTAATTGATGGTGTCCAGCTGTTATGTATATTAAAAAGAACAGAACGGTAACGAATGTCATATTTCGGATAACCCTTTCATAGTAAAGTACAGATTCTCGTACTTTTTCTATATTTTTTTATCCCAAATATGACATTTGTTACATTTGACCACTTACTAAATGGCTTTGTTTGTTCCCAACAGAAAGGTACTCAGTGTATGACATGTACGCATGTTAGGGCAGATGCTCATGACAAAAACAACTATGTGGTTTGTTTCTGTTTCTCAGGGGGCAGTGCAGAGGCTGAGAAAGGACAGGTAGTTGCTGAGTCGGATGATGGAGCTGCCACAAGTGCCGCAGGTGCTTATCATAAACAAACAGAGCACTCTAACCATTTTAATTGGTTTTCGTAATGTAAGCACACACATGACGTTGGAGGATTGTGTGACTGTGCCCCCTACACAAACACCAGGGCCTATTGTGAGCTACGGGAATAATGGGGAATAATGATTTCTGCGTTTCTCGAGTGTTATTCTGCATAGTCTCATATTGCTTATTATCACCAACAGGCAGCAGTGCTGAAACTACAGATGATGTAAACGTTGTTGCTGAATCTGACGAGGGTGATGAAACAGGTGTGTTTGCGTGTGTTCATTCATTCGTTTCATCGTTCGTTTGTTTGTTCTCTCTCTCTCTCTCCTCTCTCTCTCTCTCTCTCTCTCTCTCTCTCTCTCTCTCTCTCTCTCTCTCTGGTTCCCCCTCTCTCTCTATCACACCTTATCAAAGTTTAGACTGGAATAAAACAAGATTCCTTTAACTTAACACTATCATATTTTTTAAAGCAACGCGCTATTCTGCGTACATTCATTGTCATTCTGGACACAGAATTGATTTGTCTGACAAGATGCATGTTTTCACCAACAGGCAGCAGTGCTGAAGCTACAGATGATGTAAAGGTTACTGCTGAATCTGATGAGGGTGATGAAACAGGTGTGTTTACGTGTGTTCGTTCATTCGTTTGTTTATTCGATCGTTTGCTCTCTCTCTCTCTCACTCTCTCTCTCTTTCTCCCCCCTCTCTCTCTCTCTCCCCCCCCTCTCTCTCTCTCTCTCTCTCTCTCCCTCTCTCTCTCTCTCTCTCTCTCTCTCTCTCTCTCTCTCTCTCTCTCTCTCTCTCTCACCCTATCAAAGTTTGGTCTGGAATAAACCAAGATTCCCGAACCTTAACATGATCATAATTTATAAAGCCACGCGCTATTCTGCGTACATCCACTGTCATTCCGGACACAGAATTGATTTGTCTGACAAGATAAGGTCATCACGTGATAAGTTTTAACAATGCTGCACAATGGCCTCATATATATTACTTCTGTTGGTAAATCGATGCTTGCTATTAAACGCAGATTGGAGAGTTAATATTGGTTATATGTCAACTGTTCTTATGTGTAATGATTTACTCTACTGCGATTATTATCATATATGCGGGATAATTCCGATATCGTTTGAATTGTTGTACTGACGCTAGATTAATATACACAATAATTACTGAATGTATTTTTTACTTGAGAAATTAACAAATATGTTAAGGGACTGGTCATTTATTATAGGGGAAGGGGTTTGTGAGAAAAGTGACAATTCGAAAGAAGGAGGTTGCCAAACTTTTTTCACAATTGTATAGGGGGGCATGAAAAAATAAAACAATTATAGATCTATTTTTCAAATAAAAAGTTATAAATCTGAAGAGTATTTAGACTCACGAAAATATATGACATGTAGGGGACGGGGAGGAGGTGGGAGGGGGGTTGATTGAAAATGGATGGATAATGATATTCTTTTGAATGTGTACGCAAGGATATAAAGAGGGTAATACGGCAAAAATATATATTCTACCATGAATTTGGACAAAATGCGATAACAACCTCTGACAGAAACAGGTGAATTGATCATCGCGGGAGGTAATATTTAAGGAAAGAACTTCTTTCTCAATCATTGTTCGTTTGACATTATGAGATGAATAATTGTAGGTTGTAAAATACAGACTTTCGGTTGCTGCGATATTCACAGTTTGTGTGATGATAGATGTTGGAAGGATGTAGGAACATGAAAGAAACCGTCGGAAAGAGTGTATTTCCAGTCTCAGGGACAACAGTGGACTGGAAGTTTGGCACCTTTGTCCGACAGTTACGTCATATGCCTCACACTGAGTAGTTGGACGTCATAATGCCTGCAAGGCCTGTTTTGCTTTCTTTAGGGGCAACAACCTTATGATAGCTTACGAAATAGGTTTGCTACCCAGTTCCAGTCCCTGAGTGAGTGGGTGAGTGGGTTTTACGCCGCTTTAAGCAATATTCCAGCAATATCACGGCGGGGGACACCAGAAATGGGCTTCACACATTGTACCCATGTCGGGAATCGAACTCGGGTCTTCGGCGTGACGAGCGAACGCTTTAACCACTAGGCTACCCGACCGCCCCTTCAGTGTCTGAAATATACACGAGTAAGGTATAATAATGTAAACAACATTATGTGAGCATGAACAGCGCCGTTCTTTGTCAGGCTAGCGTCAGTGTTTCCTTACATCAAATCGAAAACTCACTCAAAACACAGGCAATATCACTTCATATATCTATGCTAACACCGAAGCCTTACCGAATTATTTTTGCCCTGGTAGAATGGCAATAGACATACTGTGTTGTGACTGCAGAGCTAGGTTACCTTTAGTTTCTCGTTAGACTGCACATTCAATTTAGTGTGGTAATCTATCTCTAAATTGAAAACGTTCATCTCTTAATTTTACGACCTAATTGATATTAACGACATGATGGCCCATTTCAGGAAAAAGTGGTGAAGGTGAAAAGAAAGCGGACACTAGTGCGGAATCTGACAAAGGTTTGTGCTGCAGAACCCATCACTGATTAAATAATGAATTAAAAAAAAATAACCTAAAAATGTTTTATAATATTGTCGCTGGGACTAGGCAGTATTATTATGTTTCGAAGAAATGCTATTTGGCCATGCAGTGCGGGAAATTAACATTGTAAGAAGATTTTAAATCTAATTAACAATCACACCATGTTTTTGTTATATTTGGCATGGATATCAGAGGTATCCACGAAGAATGAATGACAAAAGATAAATTATCCAGCTGTCCTCACTTTTTGTTGGGATTAAACTGTATATCAGTGGCATGTGAATGTGAATGCGTTTGACAGGTGACAGCAGTGGAGGAGAAGTTAATCTGAGCGTAGAGTCAGGTGACAACACCGAAGGAGACAGTTCTGAATCCACGAGCGAAACATCTGGCACAGAGGAATCAGCTGCGGCAACCGAGACCACGGAAACAGACGCATCTGGTACGGAAGAATCAGCTGCGGCAACAGAGACCACGGAAACAGACGCATCTGGCACAGGGGAATCTGCTGCGGCAACCGAGACCACAGATACAGACGCATCTGGTACAGAAGAATCAGCTGCGACAACAGGGACCACAGAAACAGACGCATCTGGTACAGGGGAATCTGCTGCGGCAACCGAGACCACAGAATCAGACGCATCTGGTACAGGGGAATCTGCTGCGGCAACAGAGACCACAGATACAGACGCATCTGGCACAGAGGAATCAGCTGCGACAACCGAGACCACAGATACAGACGCATCTGGCACAGAGGAATCAGCTGCGACAACCGAGACCACGGAAACAGACGCATCTGGCACAGACAGTGGTAGTGATTCAGATACCTCATCTCTGACAGCCGAGACTGACGAACCAGATACTTCTGAGCCCGAAACATCAGACGCCAGCAAAGAAGAGGATGACGACGACGATGATGATGATGATGAATCCGATGATGATGAATCATCCAAGGTGATTCCTTAACTGAATTACACATTTGTAAGCCTGTTCCATTATTGCCGTTATCATTACGAAGCGAAAGAGTGAAGTGTTTGTCGAACTGTTCTGTTCTGTATTAAGAACGCATATTAAGCTTATATCATGGTTTGATTGTCCGACAACTTTCGCAGTCTGTTTACATCTTCTCTTCTCAAACCAGTGCACCGATGATTATCATGGCCGTTATCATTAGCATTAGCATTAGCATTAGACACAAACGTGTAGCATCATATACCGGCATCATATACCGTACTATTTGTTGCAGACCTCTGGCAAACGAAGAAGGAAAAGACTAGCCCTGTCAAACCCCAAGTACAAATGGCCCAAGGCAATCTTCCCTTTCAAATTCCAGGAAGAGCTCGGTGAGATGACAAAAACGCTTTCATTTCTTCTGTAGTGAGTGAATTAGATTTAACTCCGCTCTGCACAGCATTTCAGTTATGCCACGGCGTATCAGCTTGGTGTAGCGGGGTAGCCAGAAGTGTTGCCGACTTTGACATTCAGCCCTTGAAGCCCATGATAACGGGTATGAAACTGACAAATCTAAAAACTTCAAGGTTCCCCAGTATTCGGACCCCTCGGACCCACAGGTATCCGGCATGCCCAAGGGACGCAACTTTGCAAATATTGGGGCGCCTTAGACGCTTTGTCAATTTTGCCACCAACGATTCAGATGGGACTGCATGAACCATCTTAATTTAAGCCGATGTTACTTTATAGTCCTAGCAGAACATTGCACGCTCGCCCGTCTCGAAACACAGATAGCACGACATACTTTCTTGGATCACAAGGACTTCGAAATAATGAATTTTCTCTGTGCATATTCATCAATGTTTGTACTGCTACCTGTTATATGCCTTGCTGACTCCATGCCACTGTTGTAGCGCCTAAAATCAAGCTTGAAGCTACGGCTGCTATGGGCTATCTCACCCGCCACACCTGTATGGAGTTTGTCCCCTACGAAGGCCCACAGACCAACGAAGAGCTCGAACTGAACCACCGTGGACATCTGATCTTCGACAACTATGGAGGGTAGGTACAACATGGAGGTAGGTACAACATGGAGGTAGGTACAACATGGAGGTAGGTACAACATGGAGGTAGGTACAGCACGGGAGGTAGGTACAACATGGGAGGTAGGTACAGCATGGAGGTAGGTACAGCATGGAGGTAGGTACAACATGGAGGTAGGTACAACATGGTGGTAGGTACAACAGTGAGGTAGGTACAACAGTGAGGTAGGTACAACATGGGGGATAGGTACAGCATGGAGGTAGGTACACTATTGGAGGTAGGTACACTATTGGAGGTAGGTACACCATGGGAGGTAGGTACAGCATGGAGGTAGGTACAGCATGGAGGTAGGTACAGCATGGAGGTAGGTACAACATGGGAGGTAGGTACAACATGGAGGTAGGTACAACATGGGAGGTGGGTACAACATGGAGGTAGGTACAACATGGGAGGTGGGTACAACATGGGAGGTAGGTACAACATGGAGGTAGGTACAACATGGGAGGTGGGTACAACATGGGAGGTAGGTACAACATGGGAGGTAGGTACAACATGGAGGTAGGTACAGCATGGAGGTAGGTACAACACGGGGGGTAGGTACAACATGGGAGGTAGGTACAACATGGAGGTAGGTACAACATGGAGGATAGGTACAACATGGAGGATAGGTACAACATGGAGGTAGGTACAACATGGAGGATAGGTACACTATTGGAGGTAGGTACACTATTGGAGGTAGGTACACCATGGGAGGTAGGTACAGCATGGAGGTAGGTACAACATGGGAGGTAGGTACAACATGGAGGTAGGTACAACATGGGAGGTAGGTACAACATGGAGGTAGGTACAACATGGGAGGTAGGTACAACATGGAGGTAGGTACAACATGGGAGGTAGGTACAACATGGGAGGTAGGTACAGCATGGAGGTAGGTACAACATGGGAGGTAGGTACAACATGGAGGTAGGTACAACATGGAGGATAGGTACACTATTGGAGGTAGGTACAACATGGGAGGTAGGTACAACATGGAGGTAGGTACAACATTGGAGGTATGTACAACATGGGAGGTAGGTACAACATGGGAGGTAGGTACAACATGGGAGGTAGGTACAACATGGGAGGTAGGTACAACATGGAGGTAGGTACAACATGGGAGGTAGGTACAACATGGGAGGTAGGTACAGCATGGAGGTAGGTACAGCATGGAGGTAGGTACAACATGGGAGGTAGGTACAACATGGAGGTAGGTACAACATGGAGGTAGGTACAACATGGAGGTAGGTACAACATGGGAGGTAGGTACAGCATGGAGGTAGGTACAGCATGGAGGTAGGTACAACATGGAGGATAGGTACAACATGGACGTAGGTACAACATGGAGGTAGGTACAACATGGACGTAGGTACAACATGGAGGTAGGTACAACATGGAGGTAGGTACAACATGGGAGGTAGGTACAGCATGGGGGTAGGTACAACATGGGAGGTAGGTACAACATGGGAGGTAGGTACAACATGGAGGTAGGTACAACATGGAGGTAGGTACAACATGGGAGGTAGGTACAACATGGAGGTAGGTACAACATGGAGGTAGGTACAACATGGGAGGTAGGTACAACATGGAGGTAGGTACAACATGGAGGTAGGTACAACATGGAGGGAGGTACAACATGGGAGGTAGGTACAACACGAGGTAGGTACAACACGAGGTAGGTACAACATGGGAGGTAGGTACAGCATGGAGGTAGGTACAGCATGGAGGTAGGTACAACATGGAGGTAGGTACAACATGGGAGGTAGGTACAACACGAGGTAGGTACAACATGGAGGTAGGTACAACATGGGAGGTAGGTACAACATGGAGGTAGGTACAGCATGGAGGTAGGTACAACATGGAGGTAGGTACAACATGGAGGTAGGTACAACATGTTGGGGTAGCTGGAGCTTAAGCCATCTAGTCAGTTCCGGACATTTTTGCTGCAGATTTCCCTGCACTGAAATATATGTTGTTGTTTCCAGATGCTGGTCTTATGTCGGACTGATGGACAGGAAGAGGGGCCAGACAGTATCCTGCATGTCCCGAGTATGTATCCACCTTTTCAACTGTATAGGAGGGACACGGATGGCTTAGCCTTTAAAGGCGCATCAATTTACTGTGCACAATTGTGTCCCTTAGGCAGACCACGATCCTTCGACCGTGGGTTAACGTCCTTAATCCAGATTAACCCTGATCCTATTTTTGTCAGTACCGGAGTCGTGTTGTGGGTTACGCCATTGAAGTAAACGTCTACGACTGCCTTCACTGTGCCTTGACTTCCACATAAGTGAGTGAGTTGGCTTTAACGCCGCTTTAAACTGTATTTCAGTTATATCACGGCGTGTCAGCGTGACGTGGGAGGTGAGCCCTAAGTGATGCAGGTCTTAGATGTTTATCTCTTCAGCGAAACACATGAGCACAGGTATGGTGCTGACAAACCTAGAAACATAATCGGATTCTTACCAATTTGCCATGGAGCAATATTGGACGAACGTTACTGTGTCTGTATCAACGTGTTTCACGAACGGGGGGAATACTGGACAAACATTACTGCAAATCAGTGTGAACCGGTATTCGACCCCCATCGAAGCTCTGTTTAGCGAATTGCAGCGTCCTAGATGAGCCATATGTGCCCCTTGTTCTTCATTCAGCTGACACCCAGTCATATAATCATAACAGCATATATAACTAGTGGGGATTCCGGGTAAAATTGGTCCCCAGCAACCTATGTTGGTCGTAAAAGGCGTGATGAGCTGTTCCTGAAGGCTCGATGACGGCGCGGACCGTTTCTGGCAGTATCAATCACTGGATTGTCTGGTCCAGATTGTAATATGTACAGGACGCCGTCATATCGCTGGAATATTGCTGACTATAGGGTTAAACAACAAACAAACAAACTAACAAACAAAATAACTTATGAATAGTGGATGCATGTTATTAGTTGACGACACGAACAGCAACATCCTAGCTATAGAACGTTGGAAGTTAAATATACGATCCTGGACATGTGACTTAAAACATGAACAGTGTATGTCTCGAACAGCTGACTGAAAAATATTCTGTCTATGGCAAATGATGAAGTTACTAACATCTGTACCAAAATGTCGCATTGAAAGAAAATACATGTTGACATCCATTGTACAACTCGTTGATTGACACTACAGTTTCTAAACTGCCACTTAAAGATATTACCAGTTCTCGTGGGATCCTGTTAGGGCTGGGACGAGTCCAAATTTACTATCCGGGTACCCACCCACCTATTACCCGACCCTACCCGGGTACCCACTGTTGGTCTCAAGAGATAGGTACAAAATGTCCGATTGGGAATAGTTTGACTGTAGCCCTGGACACAATGTATTTAGATACACGTATAAATCGATCTGGTCATGCATACACTGACGTTGACTGAAGTTTTATCTTTATTCAAACATATAAAAGTCAGGGTGCATAGTCAGAAAGAAATGCGAACATTAGTGACTTGTAGTGTGACCATATAGTTAAAGATCATTTTTGTCATTGAACATATATCACATGACCAACAACAGGTCCGGGTAGTTCTGTGGGTACCCGGGTCCTTCTCAGTACCCACCTGATCCGAGTACCCGAATTACCCGCCCCAGACCTAGATCCGGTGTAACTGCCACTATGTTTTCCTCTCTGTAGTCGGTGTTTATTCATGAGATCGGCCACTCCGCCTTCTTGGTGCACGAACAGAACGGTGACAACAGGAAGGGACTGATCAGAATCAACTACGACAACATTCAAGACGGTAAGTGAAATATTTCTACCCCTACGATTTGTTCGGTTGCGTTAAGGCTCAAGATATATTTGTCATTAGGTATGCTATACATATGCTGAAGAAACGAGTAAGGGATAAAGAAACACGTGATTCACAATCCACATGAAACTGTGTGCTGGGTCTTCACTACAAAGCAAAATATCCAAAAACATATTCATTATTTTAAACTTTTTTTCAGCATATTCAAGTGTGAGTTACACGTGTGACATTATTGCGTCAGATACATGTGTTTTAAACATTCGTGTGAGATATAAGTGTGGCACATAAGTATGAGATATAAATGTGCCACATAATATGAGACACATATGTGAGACATACGTGTTAGATAAATGTATGATATAATTTTGCTCCATATGTGTGGGATATGTGTTTGGAATATTTCATGTAATATCGCCTATGATACCCATATCAAATATATCACCATCGATATTCATTTATTGTTTCTTTCATTGTTTAGCTACCATAAAAGAACGGAAGTTTATTTTATGAATAATATTACCATTTTATAGGCTAACGTATGACAACATCGGCAATTAATGTGTTTGAAATATTTGTGAGCTATACGTGTGATTAATGTGTACGAGCTGAATATAAGCAACAAAGTGTCCAAGTGTGAGATATGTGTTTGAAATATTAGAGTGAGATATAACTGAGAGATGAATGTGTGAAATATGAGAGTGAGATATAACTGAGAGATGAATGTGTGAAATATGAGAGTGAGATATAACTGAGAGATGAATGTGTGAAATATGAGAGTGAGATATACCTGAGTGAGTGAGTGAGGTTTTACGCCGCTTTTAGCAATATTCCAGCAATATCACGGCGGGGGACACCAGAAATGGGCTTCACACATTGTACCCATGTCGAACCGGGGTCTTTGGTGTGACGTGCGAACCCTTTAACCACTAGGCTACCCGACCGCCCGAAATATATCTGAGCGACCAATGTGTGAACTATGATTGTGAGATATAAGTGTGAAATCAATGTGTGAAATATGAGTCTGAGATATACCTCAGAGATCATAGTGTGAAATATGAGCGTGAAATATACGCGTGAAATCAATGCGTGAAGTATGAGAGTGAGATATACCTGAGCGACCAATGTGTGAACTATGATTGTGAGATATAAGTGTGAAATCAATGTGTGAAATATGAGTCTGAGATATACCTGAGAGATCATAGTGTGAAATATGAGAATGAAATATACGTGTGAGATCACTGTGTGAAGTCTGAGTGTGAGATATACCTGAGTAGAAGTAGAAGTTTATTTCTTTTTTGTAGGCAGAATACCTGAGCGACCAATGTGAGAAGTATGACAGTGAGATATAAGTGTGAAATCAATGTGTGAAATATGAATGTGAGATATACCTGAGAGATCAATGTGTGAAACATGAGAATGAAATATTCGTGTGAGATCAATGTGTGAACTATGAGTGTGAGATATACCTGAGAGATCATTGTGTGAACTATGAATGTGAGATATACCTGAGAGATCAATGTGTGAACTATGAATGTGAGATATACCTGAGAGATCAATGTGTGAAACATGAGAATGAAATATTCGTGTGAGATCAATGTGTGAACTATGAGTGTGAGATATGCCTGAGAGATCATTGTGTGAACTATGAATGTGAGACATAAGTGTGAAATCAATGTGTGAAATATGAGAGTGGGATATACCTGAGAGAGCATAGTGTGAAATATAGGCTTGAGATCAATGTATGAAGTATGAGAATGAGATACACGTGTGAGATGTTAAAGTTCTCACTGTATGTTTATTGCAGCCCTCAAAGACCAGTACATCCAGCTACCCTCCAGTCAGACTCTCAACTACACCGGATATGACGTGTCGTCGCTCATCCACTACCCTATCGGAGTAAGTTAGATGTTACAACGACACGAGCTTCTGGACTGTGTTTGGGGAAAAACAGATAGAACACTTTAATTCGATTTTGTGGAGACCGCCTCCGTGGTCTAGTAGTAGAGCGTCCGCCTGGAGAGCGAAAGATCCGGGGCTCGATCCCCGGCCGCGTCATACCAAAAGACGCTGAAAGATGGTACTTGTGCATGCACGTCGCTATATCAGTGCAATAATCTTGGACGCGACGTTAAACCCCATTTCACCTCACCGATTTTGTGGAAGCGTCTATATTGTAAAATTATAAAATTGTTAATATTCAAGTAAACCATATGTTATCGTGCGCAGGTTTACATCAGTAAAGAATAGACTAGGGCTATCTGCAGGTAATGTTATGTTCTGCACTTTCGAAATGTGTTTTCCAGTGGGGCCAGTTTAAAACCAGAGAAACGTTTCTTCTTCGTACAGGATCCGTTAATCAGCCAGTCTGAATCAGTCTGGGCTCTCCTCTCACGGAGAAATACTTTTTCAAAGCGGTATTAATACAAACTTACTCACGTGCTCACAAGTTAATGTGATTTTGTAAAGTCTTTCAAAATCACACACAACCACATGACGTTATTGTGAGGAAAACTTTAGTTTTTTAACAGCTTTTACAAATCCTCAGATTCCAAAGTCCCCAAATTTATAAAACTCTGGGTCCATTTTGATTTGTATTTTTTTATGTTGGAGATATATATTTCAAAATACGAAAACTTTATTTCTGAGACTAAAAGTAAGTCTAGGGCACAATGGGCAATTCAAATTTGAACAAAGCAAAACCTTTGTGGCCTTCAACATTTTTTCTGGTCCCACTATAGGTGTTTCTTATCGGTATAAAAGGGGAGAGAGCGGAGCCTGGGAATATATTGAAAATACTAATCTACAAATCATCTGAAAATGATGGAAAAAATATTTTGTCCCCAAAATCCCTTTGAGAGGTGTGAGTAGTATATTCGTCCGTTTATAGATGAACAGCAAGAACGGCAAGCAGACCATGTCCATCCTGTACGAGGCACCAGACTTCCATGTCGGGGGACATCTGTATTATGTTGCTGCTGAACTCAACATCGGCTACGACTGTAAAGGTTTGTGTAACTCCTCACTGCCCCCTACCGCCCGGCACCAAACACACGACACTCTGCTCTGGACCATCGACACGCGACACGCGACACACGACACCCGACACGCGACACCCGACATCCGACACGCGACACACGACACCCGACGCCCGACACTCGACACCCGACACTTGACACAGGACACGCGACACTCGACACCCGACACCCGACACGCGACACGCGACACACGACACCAGCAACCCGGTACTCCACACACCACACACCACACACCACACACCACACACCTCACACCACACATCACACACCACACATCACACACCACACATCACATACAACACACCACACACCACAATCCACAAACCACAAACCACACACCACAAACCACAAACCACACACCACACCCAGCACCGTTCCCTTCGACAAATTGTTCCAGAGATCTAGAGGCAGTTGGGTAGCCTAGTGATCAAAGCGTTCGCTCGTCACGCCGAAGGCCTGGGTTTGATTCCCCACATGGGTACAATGTGTGAAGGCAATTACTAGTGTTCCCCGCCGTGATATTGCTGGGATATTGCTAAAAGCGGTGTAAAACCATACTCACTCACTCTACATAGATCTTCAGGTTATTCATACCGCTATTTTGAAGACGTACCCTTTAGCATTAACAACTTCTTTATTGTTTGTTACGACTTTGCAGGACTACTTCATGCACCTTCATTAGGTGAAATGCACTTACATAGTGACTCTGATACATGTATATATGACCGCCTCCGTGGTCTAGTGGTAGAGCGTCCGCCCGGAGAGCGGAAGGTCCGAGGTTCGATCCCCAGCCGCGTCATACCAAAAGACGTTAAAAGATGGTACTTGTTGTTACCCTGTCTGGCGCTCGGCATTAAGGGGCTAAAACAAGGACTGGTCGGCTCGGAGTCAGTATACTGTGTCTGAGTGGGGTATTCATGTTAAACTGCGGCATGGTATCTCAGTGAGCTAGCACTATAACTCGGTATCAGTCCGGACTAGTACAAGCAGCCACACAAACACACACACGTACATGCACGTCGCAATAATCTTGGACGCGACGTTAAACCCAATTTCACCTCACCTCACCTCACCTCACATGTATATATATATACTAGTGGTCTGCTCTATTTCACAGAAAAGAGTTGCCCAGACTTTGCCACTAAATGTGTGAAGGACAGCTACGTGGTGAAAAGGGACGGCAAATGCAGGTGTGAGTGTACACGAGGTGTAGACTCAGAATCCGGCTGTGCCGAGCCAAAGAAAGCACGTAAGTGTTCACAGTGTTCGCTTAGCGATTGCCAAGTCTCTTAGTAAATCTAATCAAGCATGTGACGAGGACAGTTTCGAAGTATTAACAATCGTTCCAACATGAAATTATATCGGGACTTGAAGACAAATACTTCAGTTCCTGTTGTTAACAAGATCAGTTTTGACACATACGTTAATCAGCAGTGGTCAAGGGACACACTCAACCATGACTTTGGAACATACTAGATTCTTCTTGGACCATATAATTTAATGATAATAAATATCATCATCATCTCAATCATCGTAATGACTTTCGAACATACTCGATACTGATGGGACAATTCAATTCAAAAATATTAAAAATCATCATCATCGTCGTCATCGTAATGACTTTCGAACATACTCGCTCTGATTGGACAATTCAATTCAAAAATAATAAAAATCATCATCGTCGTCGTCATCGTAATGACCTTCGAACATACTCGATACTGATTGGACATTTCAATTCAAAAATAATAAAAATCATCATCATCGTCGTCATCGTAGTAGTAGTAGTAGTAGTAGCAACAGTAGTAGTAGTTGTAGTAGTAGTAGTAGTAGTAGTAGTAGTAGTAGTAGCAGTACTGTTGTTATTGTTATTATGATTTTATCATCATCATCATCATCATCATGAAAACGATGGCTACATGTATTTATTCCTCATAGCCTCCAAGGTCGCCGGCTGGGGTCCCGGCAAGCTGTCGATGCTGAAACCCAAGGATGGCTGCCCCGAGGGGATGAAGGAGCGGGTGATAGAGCACGAAGGGGATGCCGCCGGGTCAGCGTCCTCAGTGTTCCACATGGCGGCTGAGATGGGAGCCAAGAGTACCCTCCCTCTTTGCGTCAGTGAAGGAGGGGAGGGCAAGTGGCCTATGGGAAGATATTGCCTGATCAATGAAAAAGATAGCTGTCCGAAAGGTACATCCAGAACTCATGATTATAGTGCCTTTTTGGTTTAGTTGCTTTGTTCACGTTCTTTTAAGTTTTATGTTTAAGGGTATGGTGTAAAACATGTAACATATATAAAGTATGTTTGAAAGTGATTTTTAAAAAAAAACATATTTCTATACGTTCTGAATATCGAACCTTAATTGGGGCTACCTCTTGTGTAAACTAACCAATACAAGTGTGTTTTGTAAAGATGTTACGCATGCAATACTCTCAATAACTGTTCTGTCTTATTATATGACTTGTCTTACCGATGTTTATCTCACTGAAATACGCTGGTTAGTGACGTAATTTCCTAGAGTCCCTGTGATATAGCGCGAGGGCGCGAATGGCTCAGTCGCCAGTAGCCGCAATTCGCTGTGCAGAGTTGTGTCCCTTGGGCACGCCAGAAACTCATGATCGTGGATTCGAATCCAGGTTCGCACCGATTATGTTTCTAGGTTTGTCCGCACCATACCTGTGCTCGTGGGTTTCACCGAAGTGGTAAACGTCTGAAACATGCACCACTTCAGGCTTTCCTCCCACATTAAGCTAACACGCCGTGATATAACTGGAATATTGTTCAAAGCGGCGTTAAACCAAACACACTCACTATAATATAACATGTCCTTTCAAGAGTCTCTCGTCTAGCCTGAGAGTTAAAGTCCAGACCTTAACGTGTTATTTCACTGTCACAGGCTTTGAGAGCGGGAGCTTCACACTTGGACAGAAGAGCGGCGACAACACGGTTCTCAACTTTTGCTGCAAAGACGATGGATTTAACTTCGAGGAGATTCCGATCAAGAATGAGAAACCCTTCACTCTCTTCCGTCTGCACAAGTCTTGCCAAAATGTTGAAGGTGCGTTGCTTGTACACTATAAATGACAGTTTCAATATTAAGATCATTTCAAGCTCGTAACAATGTAAAACTACAATATCTGTACTTGCCCTCCGCATAGATATTGCTGGAATATTGCTAATTGCGGCGTACATCCATACACTCTCGCTTATTCTTTATTATTACTTGCCGTGTTATATACACAATTCTAACCATTACCAGTATAATGCATAGTATCGATAAAAGGATGTCACAGTAGGTTTCCCAATAAAGGGATGCCACAGTAGGTCTCCCAATAAAGGGTTTCCTTAGTGGGCTTCCCGGTAAAGAGATGTTAAGTAAGTTTCCCAATAAAGGGATGTCACAGTAGGTATCCTAATAAAGGATGCCGCAGTAGGTTTCTCGGTAAAAGGTTTCCTCGGTAGGTTTCCTAATAAAGGGATGCCGCTCTATGTTTCCTAATCAAGGGATGCCATAGTTGGTTTCCCAATAAAGGGATGCCACAGTAGGTTTGCCAATAAGGGGATGCTGCAGTAGGTTTCCCAATCAAGGGATGACACAGTAGGTTTCCCAACAAAGGGATGCCACAATAGGTTTCCCAAATCAAGGGATGCCATAGTTGGTTTCCCAATCAAGGGATGACACAGTAGGTTTTCCAACAAAGGGATGCCACAATAGGTTTCCCAATAAAGGGATGTCACAGTAGGTTTCCCAATAAAGGGATGCCACAGTAGGTTTCCCAATAAAGGGATGCTATAGTTGGTTTCCAAAAAAAGGGATGCCACAGTAGGTTTCCCAATAAAGGGATGCCACAGTAGGTTTCCCAATAAAGGGATGTCACAGTATGTTTCCCAATAAAGGGATGCCACAGTAGGTTTCCCAATAAAGAGATGCCACAATAGGTTTCCCAATAAAGGGATGCTATAGTTGGTTTCCCAATAAAGGGATGCCACAGTAGGTTTCCCAATAAAGAGATGCCATAGTAGGTTTCGGATATCAGGTTCAACAGAAGGTTTCCTCGGTAGGTTACCAGATATGAGTTCCCAATAAACTGTCCATGTCAGTATTCGACCCTGACCACGTCCCTGAAGAAACATGTCAACGTAATGTTACCCACCCCCCATTATTCACTGTGTTATATCCCCTTCATATACTATGATGTATACCATGGAACATTACGCCACCGACGTTTCGTTTCGGAAATGACGTCACCATCTCTAACTTGGCACAGAATTTCTCTCGCTCATGATTGTATTTTTGGCTTCATGTTCTCCCAAGCTGCATGTAATTGAATCGGGTTCACAACGAATGTACTGGGGCGAAAAGGGCCATGGTGTGAAATATTTATAGAACTGAGACAGTGAAATGGATAATCGAAGATGATTGCACCCTTAGTGGGTAAGGGTTCTAGAGGGTGAAATGGGGTTTAATCCTGCGTCCAAGATTATTGCACTTATGTAGCGATTTGCATGCATTTGTGTGTGTGGCTGTGTGTACTAATCTGGATTAATGCCGGTTTCACAGTGCTAGCCCACTGAGATACCATGCTGCAGTTTATAATGAATACCCCACTCAGACACAGTATACTGACTCCGAACACCCCACTTCCTGTTTTATCTCCTACCCTTTTGGTAATAATCTTCTATTCTGCTGGGATCGAACCCTCGACCTCCCGCTATCCACCATGGCTAGGAGTGAGCCAGTGACTATGGTTTTACGCCGCCTTTAGCAATATTCCAGCAATAATACGACGGGGGACTCCAGAAATTGGTTTCACAATTTGTTACCATGTGGGGAATCGAACCCGAGCCTTCGGCGTGATGAGCGAACGCTTGACCGCTAGGCTACCACACCGACCCTCAATGGCTAGGAACGCTATATGTATTGTGTCCAACCATATATTTTGGACAATGAACAACATTCCCTTCTTGTTTCAGACATGTACACTTATGAGGAGAGGATAACTTTAGACAGCAACACAAAGATAGTTGCCGAAGGCAAAACCCCGGTCAGCCAAATCCGAGGAACAGATCACGCCCTGTCACTGTTCGTCTGTTACTACGTGCCTTTGAAATATGGTAAGTGGTGAAATACAGGACACGAAACTATTGGCATCTGGTGAATTGGAAACTTCCACATCAGAGAATTATCTCTAATATCTACCGAAACAGATTCCATTGGGCGTAAAAGGTAAATCGGGTGGAATTATTCTATTATGTGAATAGAGGAACAGTGATAAAGAGACCCCGAAACGCCGTTACATTCAATAACAAAGCTGCTTTCCGTGAAAGGTTTGTCTCCATGTTGTCCCAACGTCTGAATGCCAAACAAGGACTTAAGTTGAAACATTACCGCGTCATATTCGGTTAAATTGAACTTCGCCCGCCAATGTTCATGTGCGTGAATGTATGGTAATGTTTGAATCTTGTGAGGGAAATATGCAGTAAAAAAGACTTCCTGAATCTACATGTCCTATTTGCCCAAATATAGATAATTATTAATTAATTAGACTTGTATACCTGCAAGGTCAATGTCACAAAGTTGTAAAAGCGAGTTCATTACCCCTGATAATGGCATTGAATTCTTTTGGTTACATTCCTAAAGAAAGCATTGCTAAAGCACTAACTATTCATCAGACTGTATGTAAGGCTCACTTGAAACCAGTAAATAACGAACACTTAATGATACCACGGAAATTAATAATATATCACACACATATTATATATCACCATACAAAGTGTCAGATTTCCGCTGACCAAAAACCTACTAAAACATTCAGGGAACATGCATACGTTCCGGATACCTGTCCATAGATTCGTCGATGCGGGATCATTACCTTTTATTAAAGGGATAAACCTATATAATGTATGGTGTTCAATCAAGTTGTTAATTAATCTCAAAAGTAGGTGTTAATACCCTGTAGGTGTGCTGTATGTCGGATTGTATGGTCATGGGGTGGTGACTTTCAATGTCAGTACGTGAGGCTAAGGGATCGAGCATGCATTTAATTTATGTTTACTTGATGTTTGTTCAGGATGCGGAAAGGCGATTGACCTGACCCCCGAAAACCCGACAGGAAGTTTAAGCACCCCCAACTACCCACAGAATTACCCGAAGAGCACAGAGTGCACGTGGCTCGTGACGGTAAGGCAACATTAAAACGAAAACAGAATTTGTCTTTATTTGTACATCTGTGGAAGGAAATTAAATAGATTGAGTGAGTTGGGTTTAACACATCTCTGCACAGTTGTTGGGCTTCTTGTAACCTAGTTTTAGAGTGAATTCAGTTTACACGCAGAACAAATTTTATTGTATATTGTTATAGCAACACAATCAAATTTTCAGGGATCTGAGAAAGACTCTGTGATCGTGATTGACTTTGACGACAAAACATTTTGTCTGGCATCTGGAGACCACGTGGACGTGCACTACAACAAGATCGGGCAGCCAAGTCTCAGGTAGTCTTTTACAGGTCCTCGGGTAGTCTCACGTAGTCTCAAATAGGGCCAACCAAGCCTCGTGAAAAATTGTGCACTTTGTGATAAAAGCTTGAAACTTGGCACAGTTGTAGGTATTGACATTCCAATTTTTTCAGATATGTGGTCACCCTAAAAAATCCAATATGGCCGCTACAGAGGAATGAAATTCTCGTATATCTCATGTCAGCATGACCCACAACCTAAATAAATTGTAAAAAATGAACATTTTGGAATGCATTTACTCAACACGACATCTTTAAATTAAATAATTATATATTATAGTAGACTATATGTTTTGATTTAGGTAATCGAATGTGTCAAAAACTTAAAAGAATGTGCATTTCTTTACTTTTTGGCGTATCTTTAAGCCACTCATTAAAGCCAGTTAAAAATACCAATATTGTACTCATGGTATATAACAAAAATATATAAAGAACAAACTTTGTATATATTGAAATATGCTTGTACATGGCTCATGTATTGGTTGGCTATTGGCAATTAAATGTGATCACATTTCCAAAATGGTGTACCAATCTAATGTGGCACAACACAGTCACACCTTGCTCTGCACCCTCTCCAATGCTTACAACTACATCTCAGTAGCTCTTGGCATGACTCAGAAGCTAGTGGCAGTGGAGGCCACAAAGGCCGATAGCGATTTCTGCTGATGTTGCCCATCCTCCTTCAGTTGGTGTGGAAAGGTCTGTTTCGGCCTCCAGACTTCGTCGCCATGAGTGGCCAGCTTGACATGCAGCGCTTTTGCCATGTAGGAGGAATGGAATCTGTTGATCTACCTGTCTTAGTGAATAAGTCTTTGCATGCCTCATCAACTCTTGTACAGATACTGTGAGGATAAAAAATTATATGCACTTCCGGCAAACAGGTTCCATGTAACAAAGGGTCGGATGTTGTCAATAATCTGCATCCATGTTCAGATGAAGAAACACAAGACACAAGACTCATTTTGCACAAGTCTGATACTGCCATACAGGGTCATGATAGGAACAGTTGATACTGATGCCATTGTCCTGGCTATTGCATTGTTTGACAAAATAGATGTCGTTCACATCTGGATAGGACCCATGAAAATCCCGGTGTAGAATAGGTCTTCAGCAACGCAACCCATACTTGCCGTAAAAGGCGACTATGCTTGTCGTAAAAGGCGACTAACGGGATCGGGTGGTCAGTCTCGCTGACTTGGTTGATACATGTCATCGATCCCAATTGCGTTGATCGATGCTCATGATATTAATCACTGGATTGTCTGGTCCAGACTCGATATTTTTACAGACCGCCGTCATATAGCTGGAATATTGCTGTGTGCGGCGTTAAATAACAAACAAACAAACAAACCCATCTGGATAGCTTTTGGAACTGGCAAACAATTAAGATCAGTGTCTGTTCATGTCCGTGCCGGATTCCATTGACCAGAGGAAGACTGTTCACTTCGAACTTTCATGGCTGTGACCAGACATCTTTCTTTGTGGAAAAGGAATAAAAACAGCGTTGGAAACATCTTAGGTGTATGATGAGTGAGTGAGTGAGTGAGTTGGGTTTAACGCCGCTTTTAACAATATTCCAATTATATCGCGGCGTGTCAGCTTAATGTGGGAGGAAAGCCCGAAGTGATGCAGGTCTCAGACGTTTACCACTTCGGTGAAACCCACGAGCACGGGTATAGTGCTGACAAACCTAGAAACATAATCGGGATGAACCGGGATTCGAACCCACAATCATAGGTTTCTGGTGTGCCCAAGGGACGCAACTCTGCATAGCGAATTGCGGTGGTGTATGATGAAGCAACAGAGGCTTTCAATCTCATTGATGATGGACCAACCAAACAGGATATGATGATCATGATGTCAGTCACTCAGCATTTTGTGGTCTTAATGTATGATCGGGCTGGTATCTGCACAAGAGTTTATGAGGCATTGTACCAACATGTCAAAAGAGTTCATCTCTAGCTGGCCTGTGTTGCTGACGGAGCCTGGAGACCGAAACAGACCTTTCCACATCAACTGAGAGAGGATGGATAAATTCAGTAGAACATGGCATCAGTCTTTGTGGACGACACTGCCACAAGCTTCTGAGTCATGCCAAGAGCTTCAGAGATGTAGTTGTAAGTCTGAGAGAGGGTGTTGTGACACATTTAATTGGTACACCACTTTGCAAATGCAGTTGGAACTGTGATCACATTTAAATTTGACCAACCCAAACCATGAGCCATTTACTGCATATTTCAACAGACACAAATTTGGTTCTTTAAATATTCTGTTGTCATTGTATTCAACATATGAGTATACACTATTGGTATAGTAAATTGGCCTTCATGGAGTATGTCTTAAAGATATGCCAAAAGTAAGAAATGCATATTTGTATATTTTTAAAATAAGTTACTTTATAGATGTAGTGTTGGGTACATATGTTCCAAAATGTTCATTTTTCTTTATATATTTAGGTTGTAGGTCATGTTCACATGAGAGATAGGAGAATTTCATTCCTCCAAGGCGGCCCTATTGGATGTTTTGGGTTGGCCCCATGTCTAAAAATATTTGGAATGCCAATACCTACAACTGTGCCAAGTTTCATGTTTTTATCAATAACTGCGCAATTGACTCTATATCTGTCACGAAAAGGCTCCACTAATAGGGCCATCCAAGCCTCGGTAAGTGTCATCTAGGGCCATCTAAGCCTCGGGTAGTGTCATCTAGGGCCAGCCAACTCTCAGGTAGTGCCATCTAGGACCACCCAAGCCTCAAGTAGTGTCATCTAGGGCCATCTAAGGCCCTAAGGCCAGGTGGTGTCATATAGGCCAGCCAACTCTCAGGTAGTGTCACTTTAGCAGGTAGTCACTGCATTGTCACGAATAATTGACCATGACGTCATCGTTGTTTATGACGTAACGCTTTACAAGTGACGTCTTCAGAGTGAGACTATTTTTAAGTTCTACATATCTCAAACACTATATTTAAAGAAATTGTCGTTAGCATAACCTCTGGATTTAAATCCGTTGCAGAAACACCGGGAAGGGGTACAAGCCAAGTGTGGTGACTTTGTACAACAATGTGAAGATCCAGTTCAGGTCAGATCTCGAAACGGAGTGTTCCGGATTTACGGCCAAAGTCAGGATGGTCACAAGTAGGTAGTTCACCGTTGTAAATAGTTTAAGAATAACCTTCGGGGGATGAGGTATTACGGATTATTATATACTTAAGTGTGACAGACTGAGTTTTCCGAAGTTGAGAAAAATCATATTTTCATTGCAGTGAACATAACAATTGATATTTCACTGCTGTGAACATAACTCTTTGACGGAAATGTTGTCCTACAAGGGTGGCCTCCCCTCAAATTGTCTCCCTTTATCATAAGTTTCTGGCCCGTACACAAACTGTTGACTTCACTTTTACGTTAGTTCCACATTGGCAAGGCAAAAAAATGACAGATGGTCATTTGTGAAGTTAATATCGCTTCATGCCTTTTGATAGTCTCTTGAAATTTTTTTGTTACAAAGCATGAATTTCTCCTTTAACTCGTCAATTGCGAGTGCCTTTTTTGTATCTTGACAAGCGTGTATTCTTTCGCTTCCAACTGCGGTTTCGTAGTTTTTAGGTATATTTTTTGTTAAAGTCGATTTTGTATATAATCATATCTGTATGTATCTTTCAGAATTTTTGTGATCCTAAATATTTTTGTTACTTTGGTTTATGTTTATTTAAGATTTTGCAAACACGAAACTACTTTTTTAGTCGCAAATACAAGGGGTGGTGAACCGTCCCTCTGTGTCAGGTAGGGAGAATTTACGTTTCAAGGTTTCACAGTTGTTATGAAATAATTTAATTTTCCGGTAGACAACTACGTCATATTCTATGTGTCGAGTGAAATATCATGTTTCTCTCATCACGCGGTTCGTTTACATATTCCAGAGGAAGAACAAGCCTTCAATGTCAACGATGAAGGCAAGAGTTACCGCGGCACCATCGACTTCACCCACAACACCATACCCTGCTTGCCATGGAGAGAGATGTCAGAATGTCCACATCACCCGTTTGCTCCCGGGTAGATACTTTTCTCACGATATATCCAATGTAACAAGTAATGTAAGTAAGGTTTAACGCCGTTTTCAGCACGTCAGTATATTATTTATTTTATTGCATGTCAACTGAATATGACGCAGGTCGAAGAAATTTTCACTTTGGTAAACCACATGAGCACTGGTGCGTACGTTGACAATAAAACAAGGATTATCACCGATGCAGTCAGTTGACACAGACACAGAAAAGGGGCAAAATCAGACTGCAAACCACATGTGTCCCTCATAGCTTAATAAAAAAAATCATAATCATAATCATAATAATGGGAGGACGTGGTTTGATTAACGTTGGGGCTCTTCATGATAGAATTTTTTTGTGCACTTTTGCACACGTTTATTTGTCTGTTGATCCTCTTGTGAAGCATGTCAAGAGACATGATGGTGTAGCTCGATCATTTTATTACCGTCTTCGCCATGCTTGTGGTTTTGACACAGAGGTCCACCCATGGTACGACCCGGAATATGTAGAGGGCGTCATGGAAAATGATAAAGACAAAATTCTTTGTAATAGGCCCATTTACAGCCTCAGACGTATCCAGGCCAACAAACATGATCTTGTCCTTTATGATAAATCCAATGAAATCATTTATATCATTGCATTTTCTGTCCTCTTTGACACCAATGCGATTGACAAGATTGAGGAAAACATGGCAAATATGCTATCGAAATGTCACGCTTGCATCCCAAGTACCAAGTTGTCCGACTCCCCATTGTTCTCGGTGCCTTAGGTTTGGTACCTCCCAATCTGTTGACTGACATTGGGAGAGTACCCGGTTTGCTACCAGGAATACAGCCCTTTTGACAATCTGGGTAATGCAGAAGGCTGCAGTGTTGGGGAGTCTTCACATTCTCCGAAAAGTTCTGGGTGGGTTTGACTAGGCAGCGCTTCCTGGGAGAAGTCCCATTCGCTGTCTGGGCCGCGTGTAGAGGGGACAAGGGCCCTGAGCTGATGATGAGCCGAACCAGCCTGACTGTGCCAGGGTCACCCAAATCCTCTTTGCTGCATTTTTTTAATTTTAATCTGTAAATAATAATAACAAGATTTCCATATATAACTCAATGCTTCGTCTACGAGTGTATCTCTGTTTGCAGTGACTATGGTGATGGCCTGGAGTCCAACTACTGCCGTAACCCTGGTGACGGCATCGCGCCCTGGTGCTATGTGTCGCACGACAACTGCGAGAGAAACTACTGTGACGTCAGTCTCATTGGTAAGAGCTGTCAACCCACACATTAACGAATACATATCACCATCCAACACTCCATTGGGGATTCCGAGTTTGGATAAAGGTAATCAGCAACGTGTGCTGGTCGTAAGAGGCAACTTAATCGACCATGTGCTCAAGCGATTTTAACTTGAAAGATCATGTGTCGCCATACCCCGACGGCGTTGAACATTGCTCATAATAACAACCGCTGGTTTGGGTGATCCAAACTCAATTATTTACAGGCGGCCATCAAATACGATGCGAACATTACTGACAGTTCATGAAATTGAAAAAGCCCTGACAATACCCCGATTATTAATAATACCAAGACGACTGATTACGGTATTTAAAAGGACATTCCTACCATACAAAAGAACACCTTGTCATGTAAATCACTGGACTTCGCGGTTGTTTTCGTAAATACATGATTGCATCGAATAGAATATATGAAAACATTTAATATCAATGAGTGTTTCCTTAATGCGTGATTGCATCATTCAGAACAAATTACTGACGTATTTTTGTTTTCCAAAATTCGTGATTGAATCATATTGAACAATATAGATGCGTCATATTCAATGAATATTTTCCTTAATGCATGATTGCTTCATATTGAACAAATTATAGGCGTAATTGTCAATGAGTGTTTTCCCTAATGCGTGATTTAATCATATTGAAGAAATTATAGGCATTATTGTCAATGAGTGTTTTCCTTAATGCGTGATTTAATCATATTGAAGAAATTATAGGCGTAATTGTTAATGAGTGTTTTCCTTAATGCGTTATTTAATCATATCGAAGAAATTATAGGTGTAATTGTCAATGAGTGTTTTCCTTAATGCGTGATTTAATCATATTGAATAAATTATTGGCATAAGTGTCAATTATTGTGTTTTTCCTTCACTAATGTATCTTTCTCCGCCAGGTCGCCCTGCTGACAACTTCCCGGACTGCGCCGAGCTCATTGCGGCGAACAGCGACTTCTGCAAGGATCAGACGCAGGCAGTTAGAGGGTGTTTCAAGTCCTGTCTCAGTGACATCAAATATGATAACAAACCCAAAAAAGGTGACAAAACGGAAGCATGTCCACATGTGATGTTACCTTTGTACATGTTCATATATAATTGGCGCGGTTGGGTAACATGGTGGTTAAAGCATTCGCGCGTCTCACCGACGGCCCGGGTTAGATTCGCAGCATGTGTGAAGACAATTATGGTGTCCCCCCGACGGGATATTGGTAAAAGCGATGCAAATCCGACTCAATTACGCACACATCTCTAACTCTTTACACAACACGTCCAGTCTATGCTCTGTCATTAATACAGTGTTCCGAAGTGTTGATTACCACAAGGGGGCACGGGTGGCACAGTCGTATAAGGCGCCGCAATTCGCTGTGCAGAGTTGCTTCCTTTGGCACGCCAGAAAGCTGTGCTTCTTGGTTCGAATCCCGGTTCACCCCGACTATGTTTCTAGGTTTGTCAGCACCATATCCGTGCTGATGGGTTTCCCCGAAGTGGTAACGTCTGACACCTGCATCACTTCGGGCTTTCCTCCCACATTAAGCTGACACGCCGTGATATAACTGGAATACTGTTAAAGCGGCGTTAAACCCAACTCACTCACACTGATTACTACAATAAGATGGAGAATGTTTGTTCCTTCTGTATAAGAATATCAACATATAATAGTGTGTACACGTTCTCTGTAAGAATATCAACGTATAATAGTGCGTGCGCGTTCCCTGTAAGAATATCAACATATAATAGTGCGTGCGCGTTCTCTGTAAGAATAGCAATATATAATAGTGCGTGCGCGTTCTCTGTTAGAATAGCAACATATATTAGTGCGTACACAGTCTCTGTAAGAATATCAACATATAGTAGTGCGTACACAGTCTCTGTAAGAATATCAACATATAATAGTGCGTAAACAGTCTCTGTAAGAATATCAACATATAATAGTGCGGACGCATTCTCTATGAGAATATCAACATATGATATTGCGTAATAGTGCGTACACAGTCTCTGTAAGAATATCAATATATAATAGTGCGTACGCGTTCTCTATGAGAATATCAACATATGATATTGCGTAATAGTGCGTACACAGTCTCTGTAAGAATATCAACATATAGTAGTGCGTACACAGTCTCTGTAAGAATATCAACATATAATAGTGCGTAAACAGTCTCTGTAAGAATATCAACATATAATAGTGCGTACGCATTCTCTATGAGAATATCAACATATGATATTGCGTAATAGTGCGTACACAGTCTCTGTAAGAATATCAACATATAATAGTGCGTGCACGTTCTCTGTGAGAATATCAACATGTAATAGTGCGTACACGTTCTCTATGAGAATATCAACATATGATATTGCGTAATGAATGAAGCAATGAAAGCAGTAATGTTTCTTTCATGCTGCTATAGGGTGTAGGAATATGTTCTGGTGTGAGATAACAATTTAATTTTCAAGGCAACTGTCTCCCTTTCAGTGACGGAGGTTACATGTCCAAAGCCTGATGCTATAGACGGTGCCGAGATAGTTGATGCCAAGGACTCCTACAAGATGGGCGAGAAAGCTGTATATGAGTGCACCTCCGGCGAGGGAGATTTGACCAGGACATGCACCTCTAATGGCGATTGGACACCTGGTGGCTATGTGTGTGGTGGTAAGTGACCTATAGGACAGGTAACTTTAATGGCAACAGGTATTTGTATTAATGGCCATTGTGTCCTACAGGTGACACCCCTGTCCTAAGGTTGATCTGCCTGTCATATAAATGTACATGTACATATGTAGTTGACCAACCTGTCCTGTAGTTGATGTCCCCGTCATATAGCGGACCTACCTGTCCTAAAGGTGACCCACTTGTTCTACAGTTGATCCACCCGTCCTACAGTTTATCCACCTGTCTTACAGTTTATCCACCTGTCTTACAGTTGATCCACCTGTCCCACAGTTGACCCACGTGTATATAATTGTTCCAGTTGTCCCACTTGTTCTACAGTTGATCCACCTGTCCTACAGTTGATCCACCTGTCCTACAGTTAATCCAGTTGTTCTACGGTTGATCCACCTATCCTACAGTTGATACACGTGTCCCACAGTTGATCCACCTGTCCTACGATGACCCACGTGTATACAGTTGATCCACATGTCCTACAGTTGATCCTCCTGTCCTACAGTTGATCCACATGTCCTACAGTTGATCCACCTGTCCTACGATGACCCACGTGTATACAGTTGATCCACATGTCCTACAGTTGATCCTCCTGTCCCACAGTTGATCCACCTGTCCTACGATGACCCACGTGTATACAGTTGATCCACATGTCCTACAGTTGATCCTCCCGTCCTACAGTTGATCCACCTGTCCTACAGGTGATCCACCTGTCCCACAGTTGACCCTCGTATTTACAGTTGAGCCCCCTGTACTACAGTAGACCCATCTGTCCTGTAGTTGATGTCCCCGTCATAGAGCGGACCTACCTGTCCTACAGTTGATCCTCCTGTTCTACAGTTGATCCTCCTGTTCTACAGTTGATCCACCTGTCCTACAGTTGACCCACGTGTCTACAGTTGATACAGTTGTCCTACAGTTGAGCCCCCGTCCTACAGTTATCCACATGTCTTACAGTTGATCCACCTGTCCCACATAATACATTCTATTGGACATCCGACAAGAAAACCGCAAGAATAACATCGTCATCTTTCTCCCAACTAAGATATACACTTACATATTTAATAGATTTCCTTTGTGGAACATTCATATCGCCAATTGATACATTAGTGGTTTGAACCTTATTGTTTGGGCATCCAAAGTATAGAACTGCACTCTCACTTACATTATATTTTAGCTGCCACATATGAGCATAGTTATGTAGCGACATCAAGATGATTTTGCAGGCCTTTAGTGTCGTCAGCAAGAATTCCAGGGCATCTACCCCTACTACCAGAATCTGAGTTTCCAAGTTCATATAGGAGGTCATTAATAATTAGCGTCAAAGGCCAGGCGGACATTACTCGCACCTTGACCTACGCCTTGATTCACGGGGAATGCAACCGACTTAAATCCTTCAAAGCATACAAATGATTCCATAGAGCTGTAGGAGAGCCTTAATATTCTCCATAGTTTACCCGTTATTCCAATACCACACAGTTTAATAAATAATCCATCAAGCCATACCTGATCAAATGCTTTTTCGTTATCTAAGAATGCACAGTACACAGGCGACATCCTTTCATTGTAATGCGCAATATTTTCTGCAGATTCAGCACCATAGAGACGTCTAAATCCCAATTGCAAAGGATGGGGAAATTCTATGTTGTTATCTGTCCACGACTTTTCGAGCCTATTGTTGGTATATCCGTCCTACTAGGACTACCCCTTTGCCATATTTGTTAATTCTTCTAAGTGTTTGGGGGTATTACATGAAGCTATATGTTGACAATTTCAGATTGCCCCACCGACTGGATCCCCCATCAAGGCTATTGCTATCATTTCTTCGACATCCCTTCGTCCTATGCCGAGGCCGAGGACACATGCCATTCGTACGACGCATTCGTCGTTGCCATCAAGAGCAAGGAGGAATCTGACTTCCTTGAAAAAATTTCGTAAGTTAAAAGTGTTTTGACTTCAACTTTTCCATTGTCAACTTTTCCTTTAAATACATGACACTTTTTATGGATAGCAACTTCTTTTATTCTTTGTTACGACGTTTCAGAGCTGTTTCTTGCTCGTTCATCAGGTGAATGCTGAGTAAGTGCATGGAGTTAAACTTCTAAATGCCGAACAAAGAGGTAACTTTCCCTTTATGTCGAGCAATATTCCAGCAGCTCAAGCCTTTGGTGTCTGCATTACACAACTTTTCAACCTAGCATACTCTTTTTACGAAGACTTCAAAGAATGTCTGATCGAGGTTACCACATTCAAGGCCTCGGTAAAGCTTTCAAAACGTGTTTTATGGTAGACATGTGGATGACATTTTCACTTGTACTCCATGGTAGCGTGTTTTTGTCAGGTGAACAATTTACTTGCCGTTGCATGTGTTTATGAGTGCCACCGGTAGGGAAATATAAGCTCGCCTGTTCGCCAGCACCTGGTATCAGCACAATTTGATATTAATGATTCATAGCCACATGCGCATGATAGTCAGACTCGATAATAAACTCTGCTTTTAGTATAGATTTCTTGTGGCTATGGAAGGTTTTTTTTGATAATCCCGATAATACAAGTTTCACTCAAAACGTAAACAGATAATTGTCATATTCCAAATTATTGCATGACGTCACGATACTTTTGACAGAGAGGCTGTTCCTCAGGTACATAATATACACTCAAAATTGAAATGCGATCTGCTTTCTGCATAACACGCACATACTTTGAATGAAGGAACCGAATTCCGTTTGAACGAATTCCGTGTGGTTTCCGATTCAGAACTACACGCCTAGTATAGTACTCAGCAAAGCAATCTATGCGTGTTCACGCATGTCGTACAAGGCGACTAAACAGATCGGGTGGTCGGATTTGCTGACACCTTCAGTGTAAATCTGTAAACTTAAAACGCACCTGGCTGCAGCTGTGCGGTGTGTAAAGCGGAGAGATCAGGAAATTGACCAGACTGTTTCCCTAGAATTCCTTTTACAACCGCTTCGTTTACTTTCGGGCTAACACATCCGAGTGATTCATGTTGTCAATAGGAGTAAATGTCGTCTAACGCCGCATGAGGAATATGCACATTGTAATGGTGTTTTGCAAAACATACTGAGATGCAAATTTAAATAATATTTTGATTCTAAAATATAGATATATTTTCGGCAAGTCATGGCTTTCTGGTGACTTTGATGAGCTGAAGGTATGACCCATTGACATGGCGGAGTGCACAGTGTCTCAAAGCTTGTTGGTATGACACACAGACATGGCGGAGTGAACAGTGTCCCAGTGCCTATTGTTATGACCAATAGACATGGCGGAGTGGATAGTGTCTCAATGTCTGTTGTTATGACCGATAGTCATGGCGGAGTGGACAGTGTTTCCCCATTACTGTTGTTATGACCAAAAGATAAGGCGGAGTGGACAATGTCCCAATGCCTGTTGTTATGACCAATAGACAGGGCGGAGTGGACAGTGTCCCAATAACTGTTGTTATGACCGATAGACATGGCGGAGTGGACAGTGTCCCAATAACTGTTGTTATGACCAAAAGATATGGCGGAGTGGACAGTGTCCCAGTAACTGTTGTTATGACCAATAGACATGGCGGAGTGGACAGTGTCTCAATGTCTGTTGTTATGACCAATAGTCATGGCGGAGTAGACAGTGTCCCAATAACTGTTGTTATGACCAAAAGATATGGCGGAGTGGACAGTGTCCCAATAACTGTTGTTATGACCAATAGACATGGCGGAGTGGACAGTGTCTCAATGTCTGTTGTTATGACCAATAGTCATGGCGGAGTAGACAGTGTCTCAATGCCTGTTGTTATGACCAATAGACAAGGCGGAGTAGGCAGTGTCTCAATGCCTGTTGTTATGACCAATAGACATGGCCGAGTGGACAGTATCTCAACGCATGTTGTTATGACCAATAGACATGGCGGAGTAGACAGTGTCCCAATGTCTGTTGTTATCACCAATAAGCATGGCGGAGTGGACAGTGCCCCAGTGCCTGTTGTTATGACCAATAGTCATGGCGGAGTGGACAATGTCCCAATGCCTGTTGTTATGACCAATAGACATGGCGGAGTGGACAGTGTCCCAATGTCTGTTGTTATGACCAATAGACATGGCGGAGTGGACAGTGTCCCAATGTCTGTTGTTATCACCAATGGACATTGCGGAGTAGACAGTGCCCCAATGCCTGTTGTTATGACCAATATACATGGCGGAGTGGACTGTGTCCCAATGTCTGTTGTTATGACCAATAGACATGGCGGAGTGGACAGTGTCCCAATGTCTGTTGTTATCACCAATAGACATGGCGGAGTAGACAGTGCCCCAATGCCTGTTGTTATGACCAATAGTCATGGCGGAGTAGACAGTGTCTCAATGCCTGTTGTTATGACCAATAGTCATGGCGGAGTGGACAGTGTCCCAATGTATGTTGTTATCACCCATAGACATGGCGGAGTGGACAGTGTCCCAATGCCTGTTGTTATGACCAATAGACATTGCGGAGTGGACAGTGTCCCAATGTCTGTTGTTATCACCAACAGACATGGCGGAGTGGACAGTGTCCCAATGCCTGTTGTTATCACCAATAGACATGGCGGAGTAGGCAGTGTCTCAATGCCTGTTGTTATGACCAATAGACATGGCGGAGTGGACAGTGTCCCAATGCCTGTTGTTATGACCAAAAGACACGGCGGAGTGGACAGTGTCCCAGTGCCTGTTGTTATGACCAATAGACATGGCGGAGTAGACAGTGTCTCAATGCCTGTTGTTATCACCAATGGACATGGCGGAGTAGACAGTGTCTCAATGCCTGTTGTTATCACCAATCGACATGGCGGAGTGGGCAGTGTCTCAATGCCTGTTGTTATGACCAATAGACATGGCGGAGTGGACAGTGTCTCAATGCCTGTTGTTATCACCAATAGACACGGTGGAGTGGACAGTGTCCCAGTGCCTGTTGTTATGACCAGTAGACATGGCGGAGTGGACAGTGTCTCAATGTCTGTTGTTATGACCAATAGACACGGCGGAGTGGACAGTATCTCAATGTCTGTTGTTATGACCAATAGACATGGCGGAGTGGACAGTGTCCCAATGCCTGTTGTTATCACCAATAGACACGGCGGAGTGGACAGTGTCTCAATGCCTGTTGTTATCACCAATAGACATGGCTGAGTGGACAGTGTCTCAATGCCTGTTGTTATGACCAAAAGACATGGCGGAGTGGACAGTGTCTCCATGCCTGTTGTTATCACCAATAGACATGGCGGAGTGGACAGTGTCTCAATGCCTGTTGTTATGACCAATAGACATGGCGGAGTGGACAGTGTCCCAATGCCTGTTGTTATGACCAAAAGACATGGCGGAGTGGACAGTGTCTCCATGCCTGTTGTTATCACCAATAGACATGGCGGAGTAGACAGTGTCTCAATGCCTGTTGTTATGACCAATAGACATGGCGGAGTAGGCAGTGTCTCAATGCCTGTTGTTATGACCAATAGACACGGCGGAGTGGACAGTGTCCCAAAGCCTGTTGTTATGACCAATAGACATGGCGGAGTGGACAGTGTCCCAATGCCTGTTGTTATGACCAATAGACACGGCGGAGTGGACAGTGTCCCAATGCCTGTTGTTATGACCAAAAGACATGGCGGAGTGGACAGTATCCCAATGCCTGTTGTTATGACCAAAAGACATGGCGGAGTGGACAGTGTCTCAATGCCTGTTGTTATCACCAATAGACATGGCGGAGTAGACAGTGTCTCAATGCCTGTTGTTATGACCAATAGACATGGCGGAGTAGGCAGTGTCTCAATGTCTGTTGTTATGACCAATAGACAAGGCGGAGTGGACAGTGTCCCAATGCCTGTTGTTATGACCAATAGTCATGGCGGAGTGGACAGTGTCCCGATGCCTGTTGTTATGGCCAGTAGACATGGCGGAGTGAACAGTGTCCCAGTGCCTGTTGTTATGACCAACAGACATGGCGGAGTGGACAGTGTCCCAGTGCCTGTTGTTATGGCCAGTAGACATGGCGGAGTGGACAGTGTCCCAATGTCCCAGTGCACAGAACATTTGTCTGATGGTAGTATTGTTCAGACGGCCAACTTCTCCCCACTGCACAGAACACTTTACTTTAGTTATCTGATGATATGTTTTTCCAGGCGACCAACGTCACCCCAGTGGCTGGGTATGAAGAGAAAGGGGAACAGTAGGACTGACTATGAATGGGATATGGACAAAACGCTTGTGGGTGCAAATGGATACTCCAACTGGTACAAGGGTAAGTGAATGCGTGGCTTGTGGTTTTTGATGGATATTCCAACTTGTGAAACCGCGAATGTATTTGTTGCTTGTGTGTTTCAATGGATCTTCCAACTGCTGCAATGGCGGGTGTTGTTTGTGAGTTCCAATACTATTCCCACTTGTATAACGGTGAGTGTAAACGCTGTGTGTGGGTTTAAATGGATATTCCAACTGGTGTGGCGTCGTGTGCATGTATTACTGGTGGGTATCAATGGAAATTCCACCTACTGCAAAGGCGGGTGTATACGTTGTTTGTAGGTATCAATGGAAATTCCATCTATAGCAAAGGCGGGTGTATACGTTGTTTGTGGGTATCAATGGATATTCCAGCTATAGCAAAGGCGGGTGTATACGTTGTTTGTAGGTATCAATGGAAAATCCATCTATAGCAAAGGAGGGTGTATACGTTGTTTGTGGGTATCAATGGATATTCCAGCTATAGCAAAGGCGGGTGTGTACGTTGTTTGTAGGTATCAATGGAAATTCCACCTACTGCAAAGGCGGGTGTATACGTTGTTTGTAGGTATCAATGGAAATTTCATCTATAGCAAAGGCGGGTGTATACGTTGTTTGTAGGTATCAATGGAAATTCCATCTATAGCAAAGGCGGGTGTATACGTTGTTTGTGGGTTTCAATGTATATTCCAACTATTGCAAAGGCGGGTGTATACGTTGTTTGTAGGTATCAATGGAAATTCCATCTATAGCAAAGGCGGGTGTATACGTTGTTTGTAGGTATCAATGGATATTCCAGCTATAGCAAAGGAGGGTGTATACGTTGTTTGTGGGTTTCAATGTATATTCCAACTATTGAAAAGGCGGGTGTATACGTTGCTTGTGGATTTCAATGGATATTCTAACGGGTGAACTTCCGATTGTATGCGTTGCTTATGCGCTTCAATGGAGGCACCGGAATAAAAAAAACATTCATACGACAAGTGCTTGGGTTCAATTTTGCGGGGAATTACATGTATAATATGACTGCACATTCATTCAAGTTCATTGTATACTGAGAGCTAAGAATCGCAGAAGTGGATTTAACACTGTGCTTTCAACATGACGTATCCACGTACATTATCTTTCCAAGGAAAATTATATCCGAAATGCTAAATCATAAGTTCATGTTATGAAACTCGGCTTTCAACATGTCCTATCTACAAGTATATATTTTATCAATCCAAGGTTAAAGCATGTCCGTCGTGTTTGATAAGAGGTCACCTGCTCTGGGTTGACAATCGAGTGTTACAATGGTTAATCAATATAAACTGTTGGGCAAAATAAAGTGCACACGCATGTTTGATGGTAGCGAAAATGAAACATCCGCAAAATTGATGTTCGATTGTGATGCATTGATACGGGTAACATAGTTGTGTTTTGAACCCTAGGCTTGTATCGTCGACTGTTTTGAGGCTAATAACGTTTTAATAACGTTAATTATGTTTTTGTCAAATTCAATTTTCAAGTCTGTGCGCTTTTGCAAGGCAGTTTACTTAATACTGTATCAAAATCAAATGTGTCATTTTTGCACCAAACCTTTGTCCCAGGCACGCCACATCACAACAAAAAGAGAAAGAATGCCTATTGTCGTGGAAGCAACCAACAGATGACATGGCGAGCTCAGAGATCTAAGAGCCACAAGCCATTTTTCCCATTTACATGTCAGAAGGCAATTCCAGGTAAACACAACAACAATTAAACTTGTAAAACTTTCAAAGAAGATGATCGTCACGATATGGCTGAGATATTGCCGATGTGACGTTAAGCTTTAACACACTCACTCAAAGAAGATGATGTTGAGTCACTTACAATGTCACAATTCAATATATTCGCTGCACTTCAAATTACAGGCTTAAAATGCTCTACTTACTTTCGGACATAATTTTTCCGTAACACCCTTCATCAGTTGTGGAGATGTTTTTGTTGCATTGGTTAAATGCTGTCAATAACCACTGTATTTCGGACATGAGGTTTCCGAAGGATACATAATAAGGTTTATAAATGAGTGAGTGAGTGAGTTGGGTTTAACGACACTTTTAACAGTATTACAGTTATATCACGGCGTGTCAGGTTAATGTGGGAGGAAAGCCCGAAGTGATGCAGGTCTCAGACGTTTACCGCTTCGGTGAAACCCAGGACCACGGTATGGTGCTGACAAACCTAGAAATATAATTGGGACGAACCGGGATTCGAACCCACGATCAAGGTTTCTGGCGTGCCTAAGTGACGCAAATCTGCACAGAGTACCCCTGGCCCCGATTGAGATGAACGTGTTAGTATATAAGTGAATAGTATACAGATTTCGTTAATCCGGACATCTTTCCCAAGGGTATGGTAAAATGGGGTTTAACGTCATATTGGTGTTGTTTCCAAAGGATGTATAATAATTTGACTATCTATCAATGTTCCTAAGAAAACATCCCGTGTGTTGACCGACTGCCAAACTGTGAGGCTGTCGTTGTCGAGACGCCCGAGGTCTGCCAGAACTACACCGAGTCCGGCTGGGGGGAGCAACAGTGCAGGAAGACGTGCGGAGCCTGCGGGGACACAGCCGGTGAGTAGATGCAGGTGGATTCCTTTCTTTCTTCCGTAACCCAGCAACACGCCATCCGTAGCTGTATGACGTCGGCCTGTCAATAATCATGTCTGGACCAGACATCCCAGTGATTGGCATCATGGACATCGATACATTGGGATACATCATGTCTGTTATAGCACGGCGTGTTTACTTTGATGTGCGCAGCTATTTTGATTTCAGGGGAAGTGTTCATTTTAATCTGGTATTTGTGAGCTGATACGGTTAATTGCCGCGTATTTCAGGTATTTCAGTTGCATCACGGCGTGTCAACTTAAAGTTGGAGGTGATGCCGGTACCTGTTCACAACAGATGTAATTCAAATTAACACATCGTTTTTAGTTTTAACAAAATCAGTTAACCCGGTGTCGTGTCACTGGATTGTCTGGTCCATCACTTGATTATCTGGTCAAGATTCGATTATTACAGACCGCCTTCGTTTGGCAGGAAGATAGTACTACTGCCGTGTAACGTCAGGCTAAAAAAAATGACTTTTTATGCAAATTATGCGAGTGGTGGGTATTATTGGTAAAGCAGGACATATTTACCCTTTCAGCAAACACCTGGTGTTATCCCTGATTTTCAGTGAGCCATACGTAAAGTTTTCTTAGCTATTTTGCCCTTTACGCTCAATGAAATCTGTTAAGGCGGATAATCGAGACTGGTTTTACTCTGACTTTGACGTTTCATATTTAACCATGGCAGTATGTTTCTTCGTGCTTAATCAGTCATAGGTAATGAATTATTCTGTTGTTCTGTTGACAGAGTGTACAGTCCCTGCTGCTGGGGGTCACGCCGAGCTTCTGACCACAGGGTCAGTGCACACAGGGGAGGTGGCGTACTACGAGTGTGAGGAGGGCTACACTGTCAGCAAGGGGAGTCTTATTATGGCGTGTCTTCCGTCAGGCAAAATGACCTCCGAAGCCCCAGAATGTGTTGGTGAGTCTGTCCATGAGTGTAACACACTATCTGGGGGATTGTTTATGGAAGCTGATACCGTAAATACTGAAAAAACATATGTGTTCTCAGGGAATCGTTCACTGGATATCTAGAATGTTCTGACAAAATATTGACATTTGACTTGAAAAATAATTAATTTTTTTCTGCACCCTTCCAAAAACTAAAATTGTATGTCGTGACTGATAATAAAATATTAACTCTCAAAATATAAATGCGTCAAACATTCAGACGTTTACCAATTTGGTAAAGGGGCGGTCGGGTAACCTTGTGGTTAAAGCGTTCGTTCGTCACGCCGAAGAATCGGGTTCGATTCCAGACATGGGTATAATGTATGAAGTCAATTTCTGGTGTCCCCCGCCGTGATGTAGCTGGAATATTGCTAAAAGCGGCGTAAAACCATACTCACACACTCACTCACTTTGGTGAAACCCACGATCACACATATGATGCTGACAATTCTAGAAAGATAATAGAGGCGAATCGGGATTCGATACATTGTAGTGACAGAAGGGTTACACGTTATTTAGATTCCACTCTTCTCTCAATAGATTTGTTACACCCTAAAGCATTTTAACAAAATCCGCCATTTGTTAACATGTCGGACGCCATGCCTCTTGAAACACAGTTTGTGGTGTGACGGGGCTATCATAGGCACGTGACCCTGGTTAGGTTCCCAATAGTACTGAGGTAAGTTTACAAGTTCAGAATCATTCTAGCATGTGTTATTGCAGAGAAAGGAAGCGTTATAAGGCCAAGTAATAACAATGACATCCGACCCAGAGGCGGCACCTTCGGTTGCTACGTCTCCTTCACTGGCAACGACGACATGTACGTGATTGATGCCCCCGGCAAGGTCATTGCCTGGGAGTTCTACCTTCTGTTTGCTGGAACAACTGTCTTCCAAATATGGCGGCCTACCGATGACCCTGCTGTGTAAGTTGATAACGCCCTCGTTTGTTTGTTTGTCTTTTGTTTAACGCCGCACTCAGCAATATTCCAGCTATATGACGGCCGTCTGTAAATAATCCAGTGATTGACATCTTGAGGCATCAACCTGGTCAGCGAGCCTGACATCCGGGTCCCGCCAGTCGCCTCTTGCGACAAGCAAGGGTTGCTGAAGACCAACTTTTGAAGAAAGAATAAATGAGTTCCAGCAGTATCACGGTTTTCGGACCCTAGAAATACGGGGAATCGAAACTGGACCTTGACAAGCTAACCTTTAAACTACAAGGATGCCTCATATATCATCACCATTCCCATGACATCATCATTTCATTACATTCACTTGGTATAACGTACTGTGAATATATATTCCCTCAGAACAACGCAATTACTTCTCTTCACGAGAATAAAACATTAATGAATTTCATGAATATGTTTTCGCCCAGTTAAACATATCATGAACTATATATTTACTGGAAATAATGTATTAATGTATCTAAATGAATACATTTTCACTTGATATAACGCATGATTATATATTCATTCGGATTAAAGTATTAACTTCCCTTAATGAATATTATTTTCCATTTTCACTTGGTATAACGCATTATGAATATATATCTACTCGGAATAACGTATTAACTTCCCCTTACCACCATACTTATTTTTACACAGACTGACGCTCGTTGGCCAGAATTCGATATCCGCGAAGGCTGTCCGCCCACACGTTGTCAACATTCCCGCTGGAGAACAGATTGAAGTGGAGGCTGGAGACAGAATCGGTGGGTTCGACCACGTGGTGGCGAGTGAGTGAGTGAGTGAGTGAGCTGGAGACAGAATCGGTGGGTTCGACCACGTGGTGGCGAGTGAGTGAGTGAGTGAGCTGGAGACAGAATCGGTGGGTTCGACCACGTGGTGGCGAGTGAGTGAGTGAGTGAGCTGGAGACAGAATCGGTGGGTTCGACCACGTGGTGGCGAGTGAGTGAGTGAGTGAGTGGGTGGGTGAGTGAGTGAGTGAGTGAGTGAGTGGGTGGGTGGGTGAGTGAGTGAGTGAGTGGGTGAGTGAGTGAGTGAGTGAGTGGGTGAGTGTGTGAGTGAGTGAGTGATTGAGTGAGGTTTAACGCCGCTTTGAAGCGTATTCCAAGGATATATATTATCACGGTTACATTACATCATTCCTTTACTTGGTTGGAATTGCGAAGCCTAATGCCAACCGTGCACCCTATTCTATACAAAAGTACTTAACAAAATTACGGGTTATATATTTGGTGACCTTAACTTTCCTCTTGAGGTCAATCACTGGACTGTCTTGTACAGACTCGATTATTTACATACCGCCGTTATATAGCTGGAACATTGTTGAGTGCGGTAATGAGTAACAAGCAAACAAACAATAATCGTTCCATTGATTTAATTTTTGCTCATTTCAGGTGTGTATAACCCGTATGAGCGAGCGGGTATTGCGTATGACACGAACAAGGCGCAGGGTGATGGCAGTCTCAAACTGGCCTCGAATGTGTGGTATGCCAGTGATTTCGTCGTCAACAATGACTACGAGTTCAAAGCAAGCAGCCCTTTGAGGATAATGTCCTTCAGGGCTATCCTTGGACCCAAATAATGCAAGGTGAGGACAAGAGTAAGTGAGTGAGGTTTTACGCCGCTTTTAGCAATATTCAAGCAACATAACGGCGGGGGACACCAGAAATGGGCTTCACACACTGTACCCATGTCGGGAATCGAACCCGGGTCTTCGGCGTGACGAGCGAACGCTTTAACCACTAGGTTACCCGACCGGCCCGGTGAGGATAAGAACTGGACCTGCATATACATGTGTATACACCCGGAAAAAAGATTTCCAGTGATCCATTCATCTAATTTTCACAACTATTTTTATCTTTACGCCAAATGTAATCTGTATCGGCAGATAATCTAGACTGGTTATTCTCTTGCATTGATTCTTTATATTTATGACATACGTTGTAAGTTATTTGAATTCCCGACCGCCTCCGTGGTCTAAGAGCATATGACACATTATCACCACAAAATATGTTTGTAAAAAAGGTGTAACATGATTATTACTCGTGTTTCGTGTTGAACTTTATTAACGGGCAATGAAGAACATTATGCATGTTAATAGTGCCGTCAATGTATTGGTACCTTTCAAATATTGGAGACCCGTGAAGATTCCGGGGTAGAATAGGTCTTCAGCAACCCATACTTGCCGTAAAAGGCAACTATGCTTGTCGTAAAAGGCGACTAACGGGATCGGGTGGTCAGGCTCGCTGACTTGGTTGATGCATGTCATCGATCCCCATTGCGTAGATCGATGCTCATGATGTCAATAACTGGTTGTCTGGTCCAGACTCGATTATTTTACGGACTGTCGTCATATAGCTGGAATATTGCTGAGTGCGGCGTTAAACAACAAACAAACAAACAAACAAATATTGGATACTATAAATTTTATTTTTTCAGATTCACCTGACATATCTCGTTACGAACATACACTCCGATAGTGTCCCAAAACGAACACGACCCGTCTACAACTGATACTGTTTTGAAATTAATTTCTCATTTCCTTCTGTCGATCATGATACATTATTCATACGCATACTGATTATCGTTCTATGTGAACCAATAATGCAAGATCTCATACGTTCTAATAGGGTGATATCTCCATTAAGTCCGCTCTACGAATACAAACGAGTTATATTCTGATTAGGAATATATTGGATTCATGTGTTAGGTTAACTTGATGTTGCTTTATTTATGTTGTTATGTATAATGCCCCGCTTTTTATTGACCTTGGTTTGTATGTTCACTGTGCTTCTGAATACTTATGCAGCGCTAAATAAACTTTATGCAAGTAGATACTTTGGGTTGTTTCTCACTTTTTCACTGTTATGGTTGAGTCCGGAAACTCACATAAATGAGATCGATAACGTTCTCAGAAGGATCACACGACCATTACAAGGAGATGGATGAGGCTGACAACCCCATTGTCGTACGCCGGATGCCGAGCCCTGTTAAGAGGTATTCCAGATCTAGATGCGGCTGTCCTGCACGCTGGATGCCATGAAATGTTTTTTTTCTGGTTCGCAGACGCCAATATTTCGATGATGAAATTATTTTATAATTTTCGTCCTTTTTCTTGTAAAGATTGAAAATCAATTAAATATATAGTCCAATGCTTATGAGTTCGAATGGCCATGCATTCTATGTGGAAATCCCAGTCTAATTACTTCTACAGCTGTGTACACTGATATGACTCAAGAGTTGTTGAAAAGAATGCCAAGATAAATGAACTCAGTCTGGTATGCAAGTTGCTTAAAGAGGGGGGCGGTCGGGTAGCCTTGAGATTAAAGCGTTCGCTTGTTACGCCGAAGACCCATGTTCGAGTCCCGACAATGTGTGAAGCCCATTTATGGTGTCCCCCGCCGTGATAGTGCGGGAATATTGCTAAAGGCGGAGTAAAACCAAACTCACTCACTCGCTTAAAGAGGGGTGGGGGGTGGTGGTATCCGGGAGGATGAGATGACATTATGGTTGTTAACCTGAGTGATGAGGAAATATGCGCAATATCAATAGCCTATTATGATTATGATTCTAATAGCTAACACTTCTACAAACAGTAAACAACAAGTTACATGCGAACAACAAACACACCGAGGGGATTCCTCAGTTCGACGTGAAACAACAAACAAACACGAAACACAAACAGCAAACGAAACGCTCATTATTGGACCAACGTTAATTGTCAACTTTTGATTAAATATGGTCTGAATTAGCCACGAATTGAAGTCGTTGTGATTAAATAACAAAGCCAAGTGTTACCAGCTGGAGTGCTAATTGAAGGTATGAAATGATGATATGTAACCAACATGGGATATATCGAAATGTTTTTGGTCTCCTACAGAAAATGATCAGGTTCGATTATCTGCCGACAAATATATCATTGAAATTCAGTGATAGCACCTGGTGTTCGCGTGGCGGATAGCATGTCCTTCTATATCGCTTCAACCCTCCAGACACAAGTTTCATAAAAGAAAGTGCCAGACATTAAGGAGGTGTGAAACTCGAGTGAGTGAGTGAGTTTTGTTTAACGCCGCTTTTCATAGTATTCCAGTTATATCACGGCGTGTCAGCTTAATGTTGGAGGAACGCCCGAAGTGATACAGGTCTCAGACGTTTACCACTTTGGTGAAACCCACGAGCACGGATATGGTGCTGACAAACCTAGAAACATAATCGGGGGAACCGGGATTCGAACCCACAATCATAGGATTCTGGCGTGCCCAAGGGACGCAACTCTGCACAGCGAATCGCGGCGCCTTAGACGACTGGGCCACCCGTGACCCCTGTGAAACTCGGAGATGAGGTCATATAACGGGATTACATCGCATATCATGTTGGGTAGGGACGCGTTATAGTTAGTTATTACCTCTGAATGTTTGCCATACCATTTCTAGAATGACTTAACCAGACCGTTTACGGTAAAACGATAATTGTTATGCTCAGTTGTGAGTTGAGGGTTGACATCCCTATCAGTACACTATCCTGGGGAATACATTTATATAGGGAAGCGGAGTGCGGAGCGATATTCGACCATAGTGACGATACGGACTTTGCCTGGACTTTTAATATCATCATATCAAACGATACATCGAGAACATTTGGTTCGAGTTAACGAATGAATATGGTTTTCTCCTCTTTTTCAACCCGAACTTAAAATTATTCAATTCAAAATCCACCATCGAATATTTAAATGTCTATCAAAACGACCACAATTTTCTATCGGATCGATATTTTATCGATACACTATTCATGAATCAGGGCCACCTACCCCAGAGTGCGCATGTTTAGATATTTGATAAATACATGCACTTACATTAAAGATATACAGACAGTAATATTTTTTACTTTCATAATTTCATGGGTAGATTGTTCCACGAAATACATGGACGTAAAGACCATAGTGATTCACAGACACGTGTGATTGACATAGTCGGAATCGTACAAAGAACTCTGCTTTTAGCATCGATTTCTTATGCATATTGAAAGGATGTTGTCGCTTTATGATATGACTAATTTTATAGTATATTCATTAGTGTTAGATAGAATATTGATAAATTTATGAAATGATTGTTCTACATATAAATATATGTATGTTTTAGCTAGTTAGGTGTTCATGGTTAAGTTCTAATGCATGTCTATTTATGCACCAATAATGCCACAGTGTTATATCAATCCATTACCAATAACACAATATATCAGCATCGAGTGGCTGAGTACCATTGCTAGTACAGTATGGCCCACTATCCCCATCCCTATCTCTGATAAGTAAAACTCTCCAATCCCATTGCGTCAGCTAATGAGGAACACATGTCCAATATCGATAGATCGATTCATCAAACCATTCTAAATAAACAGGGTTGAGCCAAAAATCAATCAACAATACGGAAACAATCTGTTTCTCATTTTACTGGTTGGTCTGGTGACGATTGAAGAAAGTGACAATAACTTCCAAACAGTGACGGATATTGCCCCAAGTTGCGAATTAATAAATCGACTAAATCATAAAAGCAGAACAATACTTGCATATTGCAGCACTTAACACGCCAGGAGGAGGTCAATAGTCATGTTGGATTTATCGAGTAGTCACAGACCGATAGATGGTGAGCCCCGTCACGGGTTTTGGTTGCTAGAATTAATCGTGAAGTTCAGCTTCACAGACCTTCATACAACAACGTCAATTAGAACTAAGGGACGTAACATCATGACGTTACTATACGTTGTCTACCTTCTGATGGTGGGGTGTTCGGCGACGCTGTATCAGGGGCTGTTTTCCGGGGCGCCATCCTGCAGGAAACAACACGTGTTTGATGAAGTCATTGTTGGGATTGTACCAGTGTCCACTCTCGCTGAGTGTGTCCTGGAGTGTCTGGGGTACCCCAAGTGCCTGTCCTTCAACTACTGCACGGTCGACAGCGTCACCACGTGTCAACTCTCCACAGAACCTACCGACGGCACGTGTGATCAACTCAAGCCTAAACCTGGATGTAACTATTACGAGAAGGCAGGTAATAATAATTCTACTGCACCAGGTACCATTCACAAGACCCGGAAGTTATTGCGAGTCAGTACGCAAGGAAAGTTAAAACGTTATTCCGAGTCATGTATACTATCATACATTGCCCCTTATCTCAATGTATAATATATATGGACGGTTGACATTTAACGACTAACGGGATTTGGAGGTCAGGATCGCTGTCTTGGTTGATGCATGTCATCGTATCCCAATTGCGTAGTTCGATGTTCGTGATGTCAATCACTGGATTGTTTGGTCCAGACTCGATTATTCACAGACCGCCATCAAATAGCTGGAATTGCTGAGTGCGGCATTAAACAACAAACAAACATAAATAGCATTCACTATGTTTAATATGATCACACATAACACAGCAAAAACACATTGGTTTCCGGAATATGGATACCAACAAGAAACCAAATGGAAAGTTAAGTATCTTGATGGGTTCGTTTGGTTAACAATTTCTCTTTAATTATTAATTAATGGTTTCCGTGATTTGGTCTGAGAAACAAATGAAAACGTTTTCTGTTGGTTCACGGCGATAATTCTATCGATTTCTAATCTCACTAAAATCAGAACGTAGTTCTCGCTAACGCTAAACAAAGATCTGAGGACATCCCATTACGGGTCACGTCAGAAAGACCGTTCATCCGACCGATCAAAGCGTCGCTTACCAGATCATGAAAGTGACAGTTGGAATGTGTTTTCTAATCATGCGACCTCGAAAACGTTAACACGGGGTATTCCGAACGACAGTTACGGCCCGTACGACCGATTCCGTCAAAATGATCGTCTATCTCTCGCTTCCGTGGGATAAACATTTGAACGGAGGAGGCGTTGCACAGTGCGTAGGAAGCGCTGCCATACAATCGCAACCATATATTAGACATTCCGGAATGTTCTTTTGTTCAGTTTTCAAAATTTTAATCGAGAACAGTGTCACCATAGTTTTCAAGCGTAGTCTGAAATGGAAGTTACCAAGTTGAAACGAGTGCCGTAAAGCTCGAGAAAACTGCTTTCTAATTGGCTGATGTCGACTTCTTGTTTGTCAGTGGTCGGTCAAAGTTCGCGAAAGGTCGTTCTGGCGTGACCCGTAATGGGATGTCCTCAGATCTTTGTTTTAGCGGCAGCGAGAACTAAGATCTGATTCTAATTAGAGTAATCGATTTCGTGCATTCCGTTTGGCTTTGGCCAAAACGTAAATATATATATATTCTGGAAGGTTTGCCAATAGAAGGGGTCGTAGCTAGCAAGATACTGCTGCTGAATGAGATGCGTTTACATCTGACGCCTTGAAGAGTGCGTGATGATGACAGCTCGCGATCCGATGTAGTTTGTTCAGTAGTGCTCATACCTCTCGTGTTATATCTACTGTTACGCAACTCTTTTGTTTATCACAGGTGATCATATCCGTGAATCACCTGTCTTACAATAGAAGTAACACATGCTCAGGTGTTCATACACGTGAATAGGTGTTCATACAGACAAGACGTGAAAGTTTATTCCGCTTCTGCCAGTGTGTAAATTAGTTAATAACCTTGACCTTGAGGATCACGTCAGATGAACACCCGAGTACGTGCATTGCACCTTGACCCTCGAGGTCAGGGCTGGAACATGTTACTCATTACTCCAACGTGTTTTGTTCCAGCTGTGAGTATGGTGTCCACTGCTAAAGTGTCAAAGTACAGCCTGCATTGAAGACAAGGCCATGGCCGTTAGCTGGAGCAGACGACAGTTGGCGGAAACAGCTGGATCTGTAAATATGTGTGTTTATAACAGAAGTACATTGTGTATATCAATCCTCATTAGCAACGGGGCGGTCGGGTAGCCTAGTGGTTAAAGCGTTCGCTCGTCACGCCGAAGACCCGGGTTCGATTCCCGATATGGGTATAATGTCTGAAGCCCATTTCTGGTGTGCCCCGCCGTGATATTGCTGGAATATTGTTAAAAGCGGCGTAATACCATACTCATTCATTAGGAACACGCATTAAAAATGAAGTTTTCTAACTACTGTGGATACTCTTAAGAAACATCGGCATGAACATCGCGTCTTTGGACGGAAGACAATGGACGGTCCACCTGAAGAGGAAGAATCCATGGAACAGAGGTCTGTGGTGGAGTCATTTGTGACCAACTCGTGTTATTCCGGGACAAGCCGAATAGTGACTCGTGCCCCTATCGTGGCCGTTTGTGCGACGGGGTTCCGTCTAAGAGCAAAGGGGCATAGCTAAAAGAATTGTCAACTCGTTGCGTATATTCACGTATATTTTCCCCATGTATTATTATATATAACATGTAATTTAAAGCACATCGGGACATGCGGTATTATACAGTATGACTGAACACATTTAACTGTATCTTGGGTATAATTCTAGATGCAAAGCATATGTAAATATATAAAAATAATCTTGAGGGATTCTTTGACCGAAGAACTACGCGCATTTTGATTTGTTGTCGTATTTTCGCACATAACATTCATATTAAAACCCTGTTTTTCAGGAACACCCAGCGGGCACATACTGTTGCGTAGATATACATAAGACATAAAACAGACAAGATATATTCAGTAATTAGGGTCGTCGGTCCAAATGTAAATATGTAAATAATAACAATAATTTCAATAATTTATATTTAATTGATCATAAATGAAAATAGCATAATCTAAGGTTCTGAGAAAACCCAGTTGCCATTCTGATACTTTTATCTGCTGATGACATAAAACTACGAGGTACTGACTCCTAGTGGTCGTATATCGTTCATATATCATAAAAACGAAAACAAAAAATTTCAACAAAACACATCAATCACTGGATTGTCTGGTCCAGACTCGATTATTTACAGACCGCCGTCATATAGCTGGAATATTGCTGAGTGTGGCGTAAAACAACAAACCAACCAACCAACAAAACATCTCTCATGAAAATAGCAACATATGCTAAGTCTATTTGATAAGGAATATTTAAGTATGTACCACCAACCTAAAATAATCACACCTGTACTTTGATAATAGTTTGATTAAATACATGGGCATGCCATACGATAGGGAGGGATTTAATAAATATTTCAACCTTTGTTATGTCTGCATTGTGATGGTTGATCAATGCTAAGATGTCAGTTTTATATTAGACAATAAAGGAATCTTTGTTTGCTTTTTAAAAGGAAAAGATTGCCGTCACCAACATTTTGTGTTATCGAACACGAACACGAACACGAAAACAAAATGCATAGAAAATATTTCTCATATGACACAGTGCCCATGGTGTTTTTCCATAATCATCCAAAGATCATATAAGACTGATATAGAAGTAAAAAAAGCCATTAAATACGTACCCATAATCCATTAATCAGGAAACCCGTTAATCGGTCAATTCCACTGTCGTCGGAACCCCCGTACATGTGACCCCGTGCAGCTAAACATTTCCATGGATACCATTTTGTTAATGTGCACGTGCAAGTGTTTCTAGTTGTAACGATAATCAGTGGGAGTATTAGAAACGACGTGTCTGCAGATACACCTCTGTAAATATCAGTAATAAAGACTTCACAATCCTGTTGTCATGGTTACCACATTTTGCGACCACAGACTGTGTTTACAGATAAATATGCGAGAGAAAATCAGTGTTCATCCACACACACACCTACCTTGGCTTTCCCTGCTCTTTAAACACCAGTGTACATTGCGGTGAGTGAGTGAGTGAGTGTGTGAGTGAGTGAGTGAACAGTAATATTCATTCTAGGACATTGAACCCCGGCCAGTGGTTGATAGCATGAGCTGTTAATCAAGACCGTTTGGCTAGAAGATACACTTTTGATTTCAGGGGTACTTTTTATTGTACACCAGCAGCGACAGATTAGTGAGTGGATGGGCTGGTTTACCACCGCTTTATATTAAACCGTTTTTTCGTTTTATCAGCTCGATGTGATACAGGTCTTAGACACTAACGACTTAGGTGCTTACAAACCTAGAAACATAATCACGGCGAATCTGGGATTCGAACTCACACATGAGGTTCTGATGCACCTAAGAGACCCCATCCCCGGGAAGACACAAAAAAAAGTACTGTTTCCAATGAAGAATTTTGGTGCAGTCCAGTGCTGTTTAATTAGCTGTACACTCGGCTGTCTTTGATTATCATCATCATCATAATCATCATCATCATCATAATCATCATCATTATTATTATTATTATTATTAGCATTATGTGACGTCATCATTGTTGGTATTACATTGCCAGGAAACATTATGCTGGTTGGAGTCAGTGTGAAGCGCCTGTTCCCTGAGTAATCATGACACGGACCAGTCCGATTGCCGTCATATTTCAGAGTAGACTTTGTTTCCCTTGCCGCACCGAAACACGAACAGCAACCCTGTCTGTAACAAGAGGGAAAGTGAGTGAGTTTAGTTAAGCGCCGCTTCGTACAATATTTCAGTTATATAAGTTATATCACGGCGTTTCAGTCTGATGTGGGATGAGGGCGAATCAGGGATTCGAACCCACGATCAAAGGGTTCTCTGCGGAAAGAATGCGCCTTATAGTTAGACGATGCAAGTCTTACTTAAGTACTTTATGCTTTGGTGTAACCAACGAACATGGTGCTGACAAATCAAGAAACAGGCGAATCCGAGATTTGAACCCACTACAAATGTGTCTGGTAGCGGTATGGAAGCTTCGTGTCTGTTATTGAAAAAGAAACGAAAGTTCCCCCTCAAATTTTATTGTCCTTACTGTATATCTAGCGCGTGAAATATGTTTCCAGAGCCTTTCTCATGCCTCGCTCTTTGACGATTTCGAGATTTTTTGGTTAGATTATCAACAAATCACAAAATTGTGAATACGAACATGACAGCAATACGTTAGCCCTTGAATATATGTAGTTTGCATATATGTTGTTGCGTGGAACCCTCTAGCATACAGACCATTAACGTAAGTTCTTTAATCAGATCAAATGCGTTTTAATCGATGTCTTGATATTCGTTATTGTAATTGTAAAACGCTGCATCAATAATTGACTGAATCGCCATTGTCGAGCTGTCTCTGAGCGTGCATTAGTGTTGACTCATAGCAATGCGATCGATATATAGATATTTCTAAGTGTTGATACGAGTACCATTTTAGATTTTAGGGATTAGTTTAGATCGACGATTGTCGGGAAACTGGGACTGCTGCAATGTCGGTTTGAATTGGAATAGGTTAATTGAACGACTGGATAGCTAAGTAGCTGGATGCTAAAGGCATTATTAATCACTCTAAAATTGGAAGTTCTACAGCCTCTATTCATCCTGCATATGTCTGTGAAGGTAGGCACATCTACTTTCTATTTGTACACTCACGTGACGTGCCACCTTCATCACCCACACACACCCGTGTCAACAATACTAAGTCAAATTAAAAACTTCACATTTTTAAAAGTAATCCCATATATGATATACAACGGACAAATGTATAAGAGAAGGTAATTTTTAATCATTAATGTCCAAAGAAGGATTTTATTAACGGTGGTAACCATAATTTGTTCCAAGCACCTACGGTATTCGGTAATAACATCAATAGTTTAAATCAAAAGTCCCAAGCACAAGAATCTGATGGCACACAAGATCAGTAGCGTGTATGGCCACCATGTGCGTTGACAACTGCCACACAACGCCTCCGCATAGACCTTGTGATGCTTGTGAACACATGATTGGGAAGACGACGCCATTGTTGCTGCAAAATGGTGCCAAGATCTTTCAAATTCTGTGGTTGGTTCTGGAGAGTGCGCAGACTTCTGCCAAGAGCATCCCAGACGTGTTCGATGGGATTGAGGTCGGGAGACCTTGACGGCCAGTCTATGACGTTGACTCCCGCATTCTGAAGGAAATTCCTTGTCAAAATTGCTGTGTGGGGTCTGGCATTGTCGTGTTGGAAGATCAAACCGGGTCCATGTGCTGCCATAAAAGGCAGAAGTTCTGGTGCCAGTACCTGGTCGCGGTAAGCAGCAGCGTTGAGGTTGCCACGGATGACAAGAAGCCTGGAACGTGCATTGCCGCAGAAAGCACCCAACACCATGACACTTCCGCCTCGAAATCTGTCAACTTCCTGTACACAACACTGGGCATAAGTTCATGACGGCGCCTCCACACCCTCGCCCTACCATCAGCAAATCGAAGATTAAATCGGGATTCATCATTGAAGACGACTTGAGTCCAGACGTTGACGTGTGTGTAATTGAGTCAGATTCGGCCCGCAGTATGGCCGTCGTGCTTTAAGGTGAGCAGTTCTCAGACGGTTTCGAACAGTTTGCGAACTCAGTCTACCCATAAACAGTTCATTTCTGGTTGATGTAGCCGTCAAAAATCGGTTACGGAGGTGACGTAAGACAATCTGACGATCCTCTGCATGTGACGTCTCACGTTGTCGACCTGGCCGAGGGCGATCAGCGGTGCTACCCGTTTGCTGTAGACGCGTCTGTAAATCATAAACAGTCCGTCGACTTCAACCCATATCGTCCTTGCGACTTCAGCTACGGACGTTCCCGTCTGCAACATGCCGATGGCACGTTCACGTTGCACATTTGAAAGGCGTGGCATGACAAATGGCCGTAAAGACTTTTGTTTTCTTGTGTTTTTCTTTTTTTGTAAATGACTGCTATGAAGTATGGCTGAAAACACGTGCGGTATTATGGCCACGTGACCAGTTGCACGTGAAAAACCACTTTTGCCAATATAGTGCTGTGCACATGATTTTGATCGATTCACCTGCACAAAAACGGGTGTTATCTGAAGACAATACGTGCCCATTACTGTTTAAATACACAATAAGGGCCCACAATGATAACTGGTCAAAATGTTAAAATTTTAGGATTGTGAAGTTTTTAATTTGGTTCAGTATACATGACACACACACGTGACGTGTCACCTTCATGACATACACACACATACACACACACATACGTATCACCTACATGACACACACACAAGTGATGTGTCACCAAAAATTATACACACGTGGCGTGTCATCTACATCACACACACACGTGATGTGTCACGAAGAATCACACACACACGTTGTCACAACAATCAGTCACGTGACACCTACATGTATGGCTCCGAACACGGAGTACCAGAAGCTGTAGTTAGGAAGTAGTTCAGCTCCCGATGCCTTCCGTACAAACTTCTGGAAGATTACCCCTCCGACGATGTACAGGATCACACAACCTGAAATTCTGTCGAATAAACATCGTGCATTTGTCGTTAGTATTCCATGTCTCTTCAGTACCATTTTACATTGCAATAGTTTCAGGACAATTCTACATCAGGACAGGGATGTTATGTCATAAGTGAGTGAATTTTCAAAAACTTAATATTCTCATTATGTGGTCGGATGATATAAACATGGTCAACGAGTGATTGAAATGTGAAATGTACCTACATATCCACACTATATGTCGGATGACCAAAACATCGTTGAACTTCAGATCGCGAGTGAGTGAGTGAGTGAATTGGGTTTAACGCCGCTTTTAACATTATTCCAGTTATTTCACGGCGTGTCAGCTTAATGTGGGAGGAAAGCCCGAAGTGATGCAGGTCTCAGACGTTTACAACTTCGGTGAAACCCACGAGCACGGGTATGGTGCTGACAAACCTAGAAACATAATCGGGGCGAACCGGGATTCGAACCCACAATCAGAGGTTTCTTGCATGCCCAAGGGACGCAACTCTGCACAGCGAATCGATTAGACGACTGGGCCACGCGTGTCCCCACTTCAGATCGTGACTGAGCTGGTTTTAATCTCTCCATTAAAAGTATAATATTATATATTTTAACTACGTGTCAGATAAAGATAAAATAAGAAAATCCCTTAATTACACAGATCGTAGACATTTTACTACATTTGTGAAACTCAAGATCACGTGTAAGATACAGAGACCAAGGATCCTGGCACGACAAAGGGCCGCAACTCTGAATGGTGCCGTGGTGGATGCATTCTGGGTTTAATTAAAGGTAAATTAAGTTGTCAACTTACGCAATAACGACGACGGTTCCTATTGAAACAGGACCCGACCCCTCTCCCCCTCCGCTCCCTGGACAGGCGTGTTTACTGTGAAGCGTTAAGTACTGAAACAGACACGCAGTCCATGACACTGTGTGTTTCGAGGTTATTTGCAAATTAAACGCAGAGGTACAGAAATAAATTATGAAATATATTGACTATGTAGATCAATAAATAACTCATAAGTATGAAACACACAGGTTGAGGTATCAAACAAGACCATAACATGGGTCAAATTAGTGTCAGCAGCAAAAAGGAACCGGTCCTAGAATTAGTGTAAGTGCTCTCATGAATATTCTGAATTTTGTCACGGTCGACTGCCCTGAAACAGCCTTTGGGAAGTCGGATCAGGTCGTAAAAGGCATCAGCCTTCTAGAAACTGTCTCATCCCGAAACTCCTCGACCGACCACGACTGTCGTGTTTGTCGAATTCAAAGGAAGGTAATACTTCCTGTAACAATCTGTACCACTAGACATTTTACCAGCCCTTAAATCATTTCACTACAGGTGAGTTACAACAAACTGCCACAGACAAATTGAACAATTACACTGTTATGTGTGCATTCATGCATACACCATCACATGCATACACACGTCACTGTAATATGTTATAAGCTCTCTACATGATAGTTTACATACATATTGCTGGCTCCTGGCCGGTTTTTCCCCCGTCACGTCAAGTTTACCGGTCACTTTTTTATCACACTTCAACGTCACGTAGAGCGTTCTGTAAATTGAAATTAAACATCACAAGTAAGGGGCGGCGGATGATATGATAGCAGGAACGTCAGTCGAACACACAACAACACCGTGTTCGATTTCTCCTTCCATGGGACCTTCCTAATATGAGTGAGTGAGTGAGAGAGTTGGTCAGATCAGGTGTGTGGTGTGGTGGCGAGGTGAGGTGAAATGGGGTTTAACGTCGCGTCCAAGATTATTGCACGTATATAGCGACTTGCATGTACGTGTGTGTGTTTGTGTGGCTGCTTGTACTAGTCCGGACTGATGCCGATTTATAGTGCTAGCTCACTGAGATACCATGCCTCAGTTTAACATGAATACCCCACTCAGACACAGTATACTGACTCCGAGCCGACCAGTCCTTGTTTTAGCTCCTAAATGCCGAGCGCCAGACAGGGTAACAACAAGTACCATCTTTGAACGTCTTTTGGTATGACGCGGTCAGGGATCGAACCCCGGACCTTCCGCTCTCCGGGCGGACGCTCTACCACTAGACCACGGAGGCGGTCAGGTGTGTATGTGTGAGTGAGTGAGTGGGTCGGGTGGGAGTGAGTGAGTGAGTGAGTGAGTGAGTGAGTGAGTGAGTGAGCATTGGACGGATGGTTTAGTTGAATGAATGGGTGAGTAAGTCAGTGACTGCGAAGAGTTTCACTCCGCTTTTAACAATATCCCAGTGATATCACCACGGGGTACATCAGAAATGAGCTGCAAACAGTGTACACATATGGAGAATCGAACCCGGAACTTCGGCGTCACGAGCAAATGCTTTAACCATACTACTGACTCACCTGTCCTGTATCTGCCCTCCGTTATGTCATTGATTTGACTCACCTCGCTCCGTCTGTGTACTCTACTGTACTGCATATCAATTATTTGACTCACCTCGCTCCGTCTGTGTACTCTACTGTACTGCATATCAATTATTTTACTCACCTCGCTCCGTCTGTGTAATGTACTGTACTGCATATCATTTATTTGACTCACCTCGCTCCGTCTGTGTACTCTGCTGTGCTGTGCTGCATATCAATTATTTGACTCACCTCGCTCCATCTGTGTACTGTACTGTATATCAGCTTTTTTACTCACCTCGCTCCATCTGTGTACTGTATTGTATATCAATTATTTGACTCACCTCGCTCCATCTGTGTACTGTATTGTATATCAATTATTTGACTCACCTCGCTCCATCTGTGTACTATACTGTATATCAATTATTTGACTCATCTCGCTCCATCTGTGTACTGTACTGTATATCAGTTTTTTTACACACCTCGCTCCATCTGTGTACTGTATTGTATATCAATTATTTGACTCACCTCGCTCCGTCTGTGCACTGTGCTGTGCTGTGCTGCATATCAATTATTTGACTCACCTCGCTCCATCTGTGTACTGTACTGTATATCAGTTTTTTTACTCACCTCGCTCCATCTGTGTACTGTATTGTATATCAATTATTTGACTCACCTCGCTCCGTCTGTGCACTGTGCTGTATATCAATTATTTCACTCACCTCGCTCCGTCTGTGTACTGTACTGTATATCAATTATGTGACTCACCTCGCTCCATCTGTGTACTGTACTGTATATCAATTATTTGACTCACCTCGCTCCATCTGTGTACTGTATATCAATTATTTGACTCACCTCGCTCCATCTGTGTACTATACTGTATATCAATTATTTGACTCACTTCGCTCCGTTTGTGTGCTGTACTGTATATCAATTATTTGACTCACCTCGCTCCATCTGTGTACTATACTGTATATCAATTATTTGACTCACTTCGCTCCGTTTGTGTGCTGTACTGTATATCAATTATTTGACTCACCTCGCTCCATCTGTGCACTGTGCTGTATATCAATTATTTGACTCACCTCGCTCCATCTGTGTACTATACTGTATATCAATTATTTGACTCACTTCGCTCCGTTTGTGTGCTGTACTGTATATCAATTATTTGACTGACCTCGCTCCATCTGTGTACTGTACTGTATATCAATTATTTGACTCACCTCGCTCCATCTGTGTACTGTATTGTATATCAATTATTTGTCTCACCTCGCTCCATCTGTGTACTGTACTGTATATCAGTTATTTGACTCACCTCGCTCCGTCTGTGTACTGTATTGTATATCAATTATTTGACTCACCTCGCTCCGTCTGTGCACTGTGCTGTATATCAATTATTTGACTCACCTCGCTCCGTCCGTGTACTGTACTGTATATCAATTATGTGACTCACCTCGCTCCATCTGTGTACTGTATTGTATATCAATTATTTGACTCACCTCGCTCCGTCCGTTCACTGTACTGTGCTGTATATCAATTATTTGTCTCACCTCGCTCCATCTATGTACTATACTGTATATCAATTATTTGACTCACCTCGCTCCCTCTGTGTACTGTATTGTATATCAATTATTTGACTCACCTCGCTCCGTCTGTGTACTGTGCTGTATATCAATTATTTGTCTCACCTCGCTCCATCTATGTACTATACTGTATATCAATTATTTGACTCACCTCGCTCCCTCTGTGTACTGTGCTGTACTGTATATCAATTATTTTACTCACCTCGCTCCGTCTGTGTAATGTACTGTACTGCATATCATTTATTTGACTCACCTCGCTCCGTCTGTGTACTCTGCTGTGCTGTGCTGCATATCAATTATTTGACTCACCTCGCTCCATCTGTGTACTGTACTGTATATCAGCTTTTTTACTCACCTCGCTCCATCTGTGTACTGTATTGTATATCAATTATTTGACTCACCTCGCTCCATCTGTGTACTGTATTGTATATCAATTATTTGACTCACCTCGCTCCATCTGTGTACTATACTGTATATCAATTATTTGACTCATCTCGCTCCATCTGTGTACTGTACTGTATATCAGTTTTTTTACACACCTCGCTCCATCTGTGTACTGTATTGTATATCAATTATTTGACTCACCTCGCTCCGTCTGTGCACTGTGCTGTGCTGTGCTGCATATCAATTATTTGACTCACCTCGCTCCATCTGTGTACTGTACTGTATATCAGTTTTTTTACTCACCTCGCTCCATCTGTGTACTGTATTGTATATCAATTATTTGACTCACCTCGCTCCGTCTGTGCACTGTGCTGTATATCAATTATTTCACTCACCTCGCTCCGTCTGTGTACTGTACTGTATATCAATTATGTGACTCACCTCGCTCCATCTGTGTACTGTACTGTATATCAATTATTTGACTCACCTCGCTCCATCTGTGTACTGTATATCAATTATTTGACTCACCTCGCTCCATCTGTGTACTATACTGTATATCAATTATTTGACTCACTTCGCTCCGTTTGTGTGCTGTACTGTATATCAATTATTTGACTCACCTCGCTCCATCTGTGTACTGTACTGTATATCAGTTTTTTTACTCACCTCGCTCCATCTGTGTACTGTATTGTATATCAATTATTTGACTCACCTCGCTCCGTCTGTGCACTGTGCTGTATATCAATTATTTCACTCACCTCGCTCCGTCTGTGTACTGTACTGTATATCAATTATGTGACTCACCTCGCTCCATCTGTGTACTGTACTGTATATCAATTATTTGACTCACCTCGCTCCATCTGTGTACTGTATATCAATTATTTGACTCACCTCGCTCCATCTGTGTACTATACTGTATATCAATTATTTGACTCACTTCGCTCCGTTTGTGTGCTGTACTGTATATCAATTATTTGACTCACCTCGCTCCATCTGTGTACTATACTGTATATCAATTATTTGACTCACTTCGCTCCGTTTGTGTGCTGTACTGTATATCAATTATTTGACTCACCTCGCTCCATCTGTGCACTGTGCTGTATATCAATTATTTGACTCACCTCGCTCCATCTGTGTACTATACTGTATATCAATTATTTGACTCACTTCGCTCCGTTTGTGTGCTGTACTGTATATCAATTATTTGACTGACCTCGCTCCATCTGTGTACTGTACTGTATATCAATTATTTGACTCACCTCGCTCCATCTGTGTACTGTATTGTATATCAATTATTTGTCTCACCTCGCTCCATCTGTGTACTGTACTGTATATCAGTTATTTGACTCACCTCGCTCCGTCTGTGTACTGTATTGTATATCAATTATTTGACTCACCTCGCTCCGTCTGTGCACTGTGCTGTATATCAATTATTTGACTCACCTCGCTCCGTCCGTGTACTGTACTGTATATCAATTATGTGACTCACCTCGCTCCATCTGTGTACTGTATTGTATATCAATTATTTGACTCACCTCGCTCCGTCCGTTCACTGTACTGTGCTGTATATCAATTATTTGTCTCACCTCGCTCCATCTATGTACTATACTGTATATCAATTATTTGACTCACCTCGCTCCCTCTGTGTACTGTGCTGTACTGTATATCAATTATTTGACTCACCTCGCTCCCTCTGTGTACTGTATTGTATATCAATTATTTGACTCACCTCGCTCCGTCTGTGTACTGTGCTGTATATCAATTATTTGTCTCACCTCGCTCCATCTATGTACTATACTGTATATCAATTATTTGACTCACCTCGCTCCCTCTGTGTACTGTGCTGTACTGTATATCAATTATTTGACTCACCTCGCTCCGTCTGTGTACTGCACTGTATATCAATTATTTAACCCACCTCGCTCCGTCTGTGCACTGTACTGCATATCATTTACTTAACTTACTTCGCTCCATCTGTGTACTGTATCTGTAGCCCATCTGTCACGTCATTTATAAACTGTGCTTTGTCCTGCTTGCCCACACTGGCGAAGTCTCCAGTATTCGTGTCTTGCTGACAGCCCTGATAACAGAAGAGAGTCAATTCGTCATTTGAACACTCTCATCATCACGGACATTGGATCCTATTTAACATTCTAGTTCAATATGACTGTTGCTAACCGGGAAGCCTGAAATGTAATTGGTTCGGTGTAATGGCGTGAGTAAGTGAATTGTATTTACGCCGCTTTTAACTTTTAGCAATATCGTAGCAATTCACACGTTGAACCAATTAGCGTATCGAGTCCGAACCTTCGCGACGAGCCAGCGCTTTAACCACAAGGCTACCCCGCCGTCTCAGGTTAAAAGGATGTCACCAAGGTGGGAATGAGATATCATTAATAAACGGAACTTCAGAGACTTAAGTGTTTCCGTGTTATTTCTGCATAACTGTGTATATCAAAACGACTACGCTGTGTTCTAACGCCATCATGTAGCATGCATATAAATACAATAAACTACGGTTAGAACGAACCGAAAGGGATCACTAATTTTAGTTCGTTATAACCGAAGTTCGTTATAAGCATGTGTGCAGAATATATACAGCAGGTTAGCGTGGTTTTATACTGCGACTTCATGCCATGGGACACTAGAAACGGGCTTCACACATTGTACACATATAGAGAATCAAACCCGGGCCTCAGACGTTCAGATCGAAGACTGTAACCACTATGCTACCCCATCATCCCTGCGGGTTGTGAAAATCAGTACTTTACCGCGACTCCGATGCAGGTGCCCTCGGTGAATGGATTACACGGATTCCAGGAATACTTGAAGTACCCCTTGGGGTCCAACAGGTCAGTGAATCTGAAACAGGCATCAAAACTTTAGCGCCTGAAGGTATCCATTCTCAATTCTCTGTCACATCAAGACGAGCGCCATATGCACAGACGGGAACTCTCGTGGGTAACATCCTCGTTTATCCAGGGTATAATTTCACTTCTATTCTGATAAATACCCTTGACCCATTCGCAAACCGAATCTTTGTATTGAGTCTCGAATGGCACAACTTGAAACTCATAGCTACCGTGAAGATTCGGGATAGAATTGGTCTTCAGCAACCCATGCTTGCCGTAAGAGGCCTCCAACGGGATCGCTGTGGTGGTCAGTCTCGCTGACTGAGTTGACGTCACAATCAAATGACATCACTAATGGCCCTGCTACTGAAGCATTAAGCAGTACTTTTTACACTTAGACGCTGCTTATTACTGTCTACAAACTGAAATAGTTGGAAGAATGATGTTGGATGATAAATAAATCCTACCCTCGTGTCTTTTGATATCAAGTATATCAAGACTCGTTCGTGAACAGGTAAGCTCATACTGCCCCACAAGTTGCACCTGATCAATTAGAGTTCTTTACGAATTACAATACATGCATTAGTCACAGCGAAACTTTCATATAATCAAATTTGTAGTTGGAGAGGAGACATTGATTACTGCCAATATTGCCATATTGTGTTTGATACGTCCGAGCGATAATGTGATGCGATCGATCGATAGATACGTATCCTCCTATCGCAGCGTAGTGTATCAATGTAGCATAGTTTGATGGGGCCATACACTGGTGACCGTTGTCGGCCATCATACAAACGACTTACCCAATGCAGTCAGCCCGTCAGGCAAGGATGTGATCATGATACAGGGGGCCTGGTCCTTCTCGGAATCAACGTGCCATTGGTGTGAAGCGATGTGAAGCGATATACTTTGTATTGCATTCTTTTGTGTGTTATACTTGCTTGTACGAAGCGCCTTTTTGTCAACTTAAAGGCACGAGTAAAAATATTGAAACACGAATTTAACCATTTCCTTATTATCAACACTGAATACATAGCTGTTTTGAAGATTGAGTGAATATGGTTTTACGCCGCTTTTAGCAATATCCCAGCAATACCAAGACGGGGGACACTAGAAATGGGCTTAACACATTGAACCCATGTCGGGAATCGAACCCGGGTCTTTGGCGTGACGAGCGAACGCTTTAACCACTAGGCCATCCTACCACCCCCTGTTATGAAGAGGTAGGGTACGCGTCGTCTGTCATGACCCTTGTCGAGATACTGGGAACGTGGCCAACGCGTCGTCAATATGTAGAACGTGTCGTGTATGTTGAAATGGAGTGCTACCGAAAATTACTGATAAGTTTGAATTTTTTAAAATGATAATAAACATTATAGTGTTTCAGATTTGCGGCTGTTTTGGGGTATTTTATACCAGGAGATTTAATTTGTAAGGCATTAGATGGAGGTTTCAAATGCTAAAGATTTCAAATATTTAATAACACCCGCTAATCTGAAAACGTTTATTGACATTTAAAAGTTTCAAAACTATCAGTAATTTTCAAAAAACAGCTGTGAATGTTATGACGTCACGATAACCTGAGTGACGTCATATTCGTCTGTGACAACTGAACCTTTCTTGTTTGCGTGTGCAAAGAACAAAACAAATAAATCGAAATTATTCTCATAAATACAGTTTAGGCGTTAAATAATGAATGCACTAATAATTTCGCGAAGTTTTTTTATCGAAAAAACAACAACACTTAGATCTACTAAGAAAAACATACCAGGAAGGCCCAGAAGATTTCCGACTTTCATCACACTCCGGCGCAGTGGTGACTTAGCATAACACCACTGCCACAGGTATTTTACACATCACGTGACCGGACTTTTCTCTCGTTTGTAAACAAGCGTTTAATCAGAAAACAGAATAGACTGGCCAAATGCAAGCCTTTCGCTGCGCTTAACATATTGTTTTCATAATTATATAGATATGCTACTACAACGGCGACAGTGAGGTGCATGACAATATATGTCTGTATCAAAGTGTGGGGCGGTCGGGTAGCCTAGTGGTTAAAGTGTTCGCTCGTCACGCCGAAGACCCGGGTTCGATTCCCGACATGGGTAGAATGTGTGAAGCCCATTTCTGGTGTCCCCCGCCGTGATATTGCTGGAATATTGCTAAAAGCGGCGTAAAACCATACTCACTCACTCACTGTATCACAGTGACCGTATTGCCAGCTCTCCGTGGGGCTTCGATGACAGCACGTGGAGCAGGACAACAAATGTAAACAAAGGATAACAAATGGAAGTAGATTTTCACGTATTAGGATACTTTCTTTATGAACCGTAACCATTCTTTGACATTTGTTTATCAAAATGTGTAGACTTGTCAAACATGAAGCGGATGAAAAGCATGTGCAATATCTTGAATGGACTGTGACAGATGTGCCGAATCATCACTATGCTGGCTGCCGACTGCAAGGAACTCTAGGTAGGAGAGTAGGCTTTCATGTGCCATTTAACAATGTTTTCAACCAATCAGATTGTCGCACACAAACCCATTCACTTTACGGTACAATATAATGTGCATCGTGGCACTAACGCCGTTCTGAGCGTGAAACCCTTTATCCCTTGTTTTATATGAATATTCATTTAGACGCTGACTTTGAACCACATTGACAATAAATCGTTTTCTGCTGGAGTTTATGAGATTCCACATGAGCTGTAATATTTCAGAATGGGATAATAAAGCCTCAGTACTCACGCGGCCGTACCGTCGGTCTTTGCAAGGGGTGTGAGGTCGATCAATCCTTTTGAATCCCGACATGAGCAGGACGTAATCTTTTGACATAGTTCGGCTGAATTACACACAGGTAGGAAGACGCTACACAACACTGACAGTAGAAGCACAATAGACATATTCGTCAAGCGGCGTGTCCTTTTAAACTACAATGTGCATGCTGGGATCAAAGGTATTCAGATAACATAGGGGCCATGTTATCTGCTGATATTACTGTTAGGATGACAGCTCACTGAGCGCTATCACACTCAATGATATATTGAGACCATATATACTCGCTAGTAAGACCGCCTCCGTGGTCTAGTGGTAGAGCGGAGGGTCCGGAGTTCGATCCCCGGCCGCGTCATACCAAAAGACGTTAAAAGATGGTACTTGTTGTTACCCTGTCTGGCGCTCGGTATTAAGGGGCTAAAACAATTACTGGTCGGCTTGGAGTCAGTATACTGTGTCTGAGTGGGCTTTTCATGTTAAACTGCGGCATGGTATCTCAGTGAGCTAGCACTATAACTCGGTATCAGTCCGGACTAGTACAAGCAGCCACCGACACACGTGCATGCACGTCGCTATATAAGTGCAATAATCTTGGACGCGACGTTAAACGCAATTTCACCTCACATCACTAGTAAGTGACGGGTTGGTGAGTGAGTGAGTGGTTATTTTTGCTTATTGTTAACGCCGGACTCTGCAATATCCCAGATACATGACGACGGTATGTAAACAATCGAGTCTGGACCAGACAATCCAGTATTGACTCAATAAATCCCATTAGTCGTCCCTTTACGACAAGCATGGGTTGCTGAAGATCTTCACGGGTGGGTCGGGCGAGTGAGTGAGTGAGTGAGTGGGTGGAGTAAGCGAGTGATGCATGGGTGGATATTGGGTGGGTATTGTGTGAGTGGCAAGGGCCACTTATGGAAAACCTCCTGCCCTTAATATGTGCTCTAACTATAGAAAACCTCTTGCGTTTAATATGTGCTCTAACTACAGAAAACCTCCTGCCCTAAATATGTGCCCTAACTGTGGAAAACCTCCTGCCCATAATATGTGCTCCAACTATAGGATAACTGCTGCCCCTAATATGTGCTCTAACTATAGAAAACCTCCTGCCCTAAATATGTGCCCTAACTGTGGAAAACCTCCTGCCCATAATATGTGCTCTAGCTATAAGACAACTGCTGCCCCTAATATGTGCTCTAACTATAAAAAAAACCTCCTGCTCTTAATATGTGCTCTAACTACAGAAAACCTCCTGCGCTTAATATGTGCTCTAACTATATGAAACCTCCTGCCCTTAATATGTGCTCTAACTATAGAAAACCTCCTGCCCTTGATATGTGCTCTAACTATAAGATAACTGCTGCCCTTAATATGTGCTCCAACTACTGGTGTCCAACATATAGGAATATGTTTGATCCTGATGAGCAGAGATACGCTGGACACCGAGTGTGTCAATGGTAAATAGATGGACATTTTGTAGATAAAAGTTTGGATACGAATGTGTATGAATTGTGATTTTCCCTCTGTCACATGGATAATCTGTAGAAAGTCCAGAGACCCGGCGATATTCTATAGAAAGTTCCTCTCTCCCAGAGATATTTTTGCATTAAGGGGTGGTGGAGTAGCCTAGTGGTTAAAGCATTGGCTCGTCACGCCGAAGACCCGGTTTCGATTCCCCACATGTGTTCAACGTAGGAAGCCCATTTTCCGGTGTCCCCCGTCGTGATATTGTTGGAATATTGCTAAAGGGCGGCGTAAAACTCCCTATTTGGCATTTGAACACAATCCATATGACACACATTACAATGCTAACTTCAGGGACTGTGTGGCGTGATACATCATCAAGCGACAAATGTTACTTATTAATCAGTGGGATCGCACTTGCAGCCTTGGTGTTTGTATCCTCGTGATTAACGGCAAAGCTCTTCAGAATTTCTTTTTCAAGTGCATGTAGGTGCGGTGGGTTAGCCTAGTGGTTAAATCGTTCGCTCGCTACGTCGAAGACCGAGTTCGATTCCCGACATGGGTTCAATGTGTGAAGCCCATTTCTGGTGTCCCCCGCCGTGACATTGCTGGAATATTGCTAAAAGCGGCGTAAAACCATACTCACTCACTCAAGTGCTTTAACGCCCTCAAGAGATATTTTACGGCCGTTTCACAAAGTGTGCTGGAAACTGTTGATGAATCCTGTCCCTCGGGATTGGTGACGGACATAAACACTCGGGGTCGGTGATGAAAGGGTGTTCAATATTACATGTAACTGACTTCAGTTGTCTGCATGATGCACGTGGTCTTTCTCTCACCCGCTGTCATCGAATTCGTTGATATATACCGCGATTACGCTATTGTTTCACTATAAAGCACACTGATTAATGTGTTTTTTATTCTTTCTGGTATTTCTTGCATTGGGACGTTTTGCTGTCTTGTTTACATTTTCAACCAAATCCTCGCAGGTGTATTATATCCTCACGACCTCACTTAACGCACATCTCAAAAGCATAGAGAAAAGGATGCAAACTGAAGTTTAATTACTGAAAAATATCGAAAAAATAAAATACATCAATGAGATTTTTACGTACTCCATTTTTTTCTTTCCTTCTAAATTCGTCTCAGCAGGTACAGCATTTATATACATGTCATGGCAATTAAATTGTGGTACATGGTATTCAAGAAGTGTACAGCTATTACTGCATATAAATTCTTGCTTGTAAAGTCAACGTGACTGCATCAGTGTGTATTACAGGTTAGTTTTAAACAAAGGAAGGAACTAGAAAAGTTTTTACAAATGTTGAATCAAATACCAAAAAGATTTTATTTGCGTCCCGTTTGCTGAGTCCCGTATACCCTCTAGACCACACACACACACACACACACACACACACACACACACACACATCTCACGGACTAACAGAAGATTGGCAGCTTTAAATATCTCCAGGACATTTGGACGGCAAGCAACCAAACCGATTTGAGACCATGTAGCTGACGTAGAATATATATATTATATTATTTTATTTCATAATATAATTGAAATATTATGTTGTATTATAAGATGTAGAATATAAACAAAATCAGGTACACACTGGGTATCCTTCATATTGGCGGATTGAACACCAGCAGGAGGTGTCGGCGACGACAGGTAATCGCTAGTGTCGAGTACGTTATCTTTTTCCCGAAATACAGATACCGTTGTACTCCCCGGAACCCGAAACCGGTATCTCTATAGAACCTTGAGACGTCATAACTATGGCCAAACGTCAGAGCCTGTACATAGTTTATTTTGAACTTACAAAAATGGAGCCCATTCTGTGTATGGTTTGGGCTACTAACAATGAACACAGACGTTGATCGCCTCCATGTCAGACACAGTTCCAATGCAGAGAGTCAGCTGTGATCTGCAGATTGTGCAGACTGTGATCTGATATATAAGTAAGATAACTTCTCTATCATTTACCATGAAGATCATAGCCTTACAGGGGCAAGGGTGGCCCAGTCGTCTAAGGCGCCGCGATTCGCTGTGCAGAGTTGCGTCCCTTGGGCACGCCTGAAACCTATGATTGTGGGTTCGAATCCCGGTTCGCCCCAATTATGTTTCTAGGTTTGTCAGCGCCATACCCGTGCTCGTGGGTTTCACCGAAGTGGTAAACGTCCGAGACCTGCATCAGTTTGGGCTTTCCTCCCACATCAAGCTGACACGCCGTGATATAACTGGAATAATGTTAAAAGCGGCGTTAAACCTAACTCACTCACTCACTCATAGCCTTACATGTTACATTATGTCGAAGGGTTTATATTTTACCAGAAAACCCTTCAAAGTGCTCTTTGTTAATTGTAGTGAGAGCAAAAATACATTTACTGCAATCGTATCGACAATTGCTTGCAGCGCAACAGGTGTTTTAAAACGAAAACTTGACTTGTGAAATTGACGGATAGCAATGGCCGGTATGACTTGTTACATAATAAGATGTTATTTGTTTGTTTTAATATATGACGGCGGTCTGTAAATAATCGATTCTGGGCCAGACAAACCAGTGACTGATATCATGAGCATCGATCCACGCCATCTTTTGTTTTCGTTGTTATTTGTCCCTGCCCCAAATATACGACAAAATAGGTGTTGGGCAAGTATGAAGACCCCGATTTGCTTCCGAATACAGTTCTTACGGGAAGTATTTTTTTCTGGTCGTAGCTGTTGCATAACACTTTGTATTATTCAGTCGAGGCTTGTTTCCTACCAAGTCGATTTAGGGAATGCGTTTGTCTCATAACTGTAACAGTTCCGGTGATTTCTGAAGAGTGAGTGGGTGAGTATGGTTTTACGCCGCTATTAGCAATATTTCAGCAATATCAAGGCGGGGGACACCAGAAATGGGCTCCACGCATTTACCCATGTCGGGAATCGAACCCGGGTCTTCGGCGTGACGAGCGAACGCTTTAACCACTAGGCTACCCGACCGCCTGGGTTTCTGAAGAAAGGGTATGAACAGAAGACACCGACAATGGACAAAGCAGTTTGAAAACTAGTGGATTATAACTTGTGAGACATCATTGATAGTAGCAAACTGAGATACATTGTTTTAGAAGATGTTGGCCTGTGTTGGCCACACATTTTCGATGACGACGTGCTTGATGCAGCTTGATTAGAGGCAAGGAACAATACAAGACACACATACTGTATAAATTAACCCTTTATTTGGTGAGTATAAGCCAGTACACAAGAACAACACGGACTTTATGATGTGATCATTTTAAACTGAACATTATTAATTTGCTTAGCTTTAAATAATTCCGATTCATCCATTTTGTGTTGCAAACCCCACTGACATATATCTTTCGACCACGCGTCATCCGTAAAATGAATGATGTATACCGTTGTCATTGCCTCCGAGTAGTTTCAGTTACTTCTATTTGCCGACGAGAGCGCTTGCTGCAAGCGGAATGTCAGCTATGTCGGACACCAGAGCTCCAAGGCGTTCATTAGTCTGCACACAGCGGCTTTGGAGGAGTTTCCCAGCCTCCAGCCTCCTACCCTGGTCCGAGAGGATCAATAATCGTGTCGCAGGGTTCATTTGAGTTAGAGGTGATCCAGGTATCGCTGACAAAAAATGAAAAGATTCATGAAGAAGGATATTATGCGAAGGATGTGTTTCTCTGTGGGTACACAGAGAAGGATATTGTTTCTCTGCGGGTACACAAACGATAGTATGCGTCTGTAAGTACTTAAAGAAGGTTATTATGTGTCTGTGAGGACTAAAAACGGTTAGTATGTGTCTGAGTATTTAAAGAAGGATATCATACGTCTGTGAGTATTTAGAGGCTGTGATGTGTCGGTGTCGGCTACAAGGTTGGGTAGCCTTGTGGTTAAAGCGTTCACTCGTCACGCCGAAGACCCGGGTTCGATTCCCGACATGGGTACAATGTGTGAAGCCCATTTCTGGTGTCCCCCGCCGCGATATTGCTTGACTATTGCTAAAAGCGGCGTAAAACCATACTCACTCACTCCTAAAGGATATAATGTGTCTTAATACTGGAAGAATGATGATACATGGCTGTGGTTGTTTGAACCATGCTCTGCCGTGGTATTAACTACGTGCTGTAGCACGTGCGTTGCAGACACACGTGACGTTGCTAATGAATAATTTGCATATTCGTATATGAAGGGGGTCGGCGTAGGGTTCTCGATAGGAAGCGACAACCTGGAGACGATGACGATGACAATTATACTTTATACATGTAGATATATACATACAAAACACACTATGTGCCAGGTCAGCACATAGTGGTAGTGGTTATTGTCTCGGTGCCCCGGAGCACCCAGCCTTACCCTAGCTAGGTTGAGGGTAACTCGCAACCGATTGACGGTTATGTTTGTAAACAAGTGATGATTGCCGTGACGCCGAATATTCTTACCCCTGCTAAACTATTTTCTTTCTTTGTCAATTTGAATTTCTAGTTCATTTTCAACTGTCGAACCAATCTGATAAAACAAACAAAAAGCGTAAATCCGTCTCGAAAATCTGGTCAGTCGGAAACTGTTTCCATATGCACTATGATGGAATTCCCAGAGACATAAACAAACATATAACCGTGACTACAGTTGCGGTAAGAGAGCAAACATCAAGATTCTTGTAATGGCCGCTTCCGCACTGATGGCAGCGATCACTCTCCTACCCAGAGTTCAATGCGACCAGCATAGTACCTCTGCCCTAGGCCAGCGCCATGTGACGTTTCGTTAAATCTTCCACAGTCCATTCAAGATATTGCATATGTTGTTCATCTGTTTTGACAAGACTACATATCTAGTTAAACATATGTCATAGAATGGTTAACTTTCATTCAGTAAATATCCTAAATCGTGAAAAGCTATTTCCATCTGCGTTTTTATCCTATGTTTACATTGGTTGTACGGCTCCACGTGCTGTCATCGAAGCCCAACGGAGAGCTAGCGATACGGTCACTTTGATGCGTAATTATGTATTGTCATGCAACTCACTGTCGCAGTTGTAGTAGCATATATATATATACTTATGAAAAACAACATGTAAAGCGCCCAAAATACTTGCATTGGTCCGTTCTATTCTGATTTCCGAAAAACTGCGTTTGTTTACAAAAAAGAGAAAAGTCCGACCACGTGATATACAAATTAGCCTGTGGCAGTGTTGTTATGCTAAGTCACCAACTGCGCCGGAGTGTTGGCAGCGATGTTACCGAGAGTGTAACGAAGGTGTCACGCGCTGGGAAGAAGCTTGGTCAAATTAAAGAAAAGGGACATAACTATTAACCAATTCATCGATAATCCGGTGGATTAAACTGGCTACGGTACCTTCCGGATTTAAGAGGTTTCACTATATGGTCTCGGACGTTTACCACTTCGGTGAAACCCACGAGCATGGGTATGGTGCTGACAAACCTAGAAACATTATCGGGGTGAACCGGGATTCGAACCCACAATCATAGGTTTCTGGCGTGCCCAAGGGACGCAACTCTGCGTAAAAGCTCATCCATTTTGACTTACATATCGTAGTCAAATACAACCATTACCAGTACGATTAGACTTTGATAATGTTTCATTGAATCATAAGGCTTAAATAAATGTCTTTATTCCATAAATCTAGGAGGTTAAAAATGATGAGTGGCTTACGCAGTGGCTTCATGTCCAAGGAGTCCATAAGAAGGTACTTCAATACTGGGCTTCGACCTACACAAGGAACGTTCTGAATGGCGTCGATAGCTGCCATTCTCTTGGTGTAGTCACTTGATAGCACTGCCTGGGAGACAGCCATCTTCCGCATAAACTGCATGCCGGCCGGATTGGGGACAGGCGGCCGGTTGATCAAACCAGCCCGGGGGGGATGGAAAGGACCTTGACATAAACAACTGATTTAGCACCTTACAAGCATATCTATGGGTAACAATACGATTTTATAAACAAATTGTTTGAATGAGTGAGTGAGTGAGTGAGTGAGTGAGTGAGTGAGTGAGTGAGTGAGTGAGTGAGTAAGTTGGGTTAAACCCGCTTTAAACATTATTCCAGTTATATCACGCGTGTCAGCTTGATGTGGGAGGAAAGCCCGAAGTGATGCAGGTCTCAGACGTTTACCACTTCGGTGAAACCCACGAGCACGGGTATGGTGCTGACAAGCCTAGAAACATAATTGGGGCGGACCGGGATTCGAACCCACAATCATAGGTTTCTGGCGTGCCCAAGGGACGCAACTCTGCACAGCGAATCGCGGCGCCTTGGACGACTGGGCTACCCGTGTCCCCCAAATTGTTTCAGCAATAATATATGTACTGTAGACATACTTATATGTTGAACAGAGTTTGAGTAAAATAGACATATATTCCTTAATAATTTTAATTTAAAGAGGAGCCTTTAAGTTTAATTGTCTGTTATATTATTAATCATGATGACAAAAATGTTGTTCGGAACACTTCTAATTGGTGAAGGTGTGTTAGTGACTAGGATAGCAGCATTGTCGCCATATACTGGTGACAAAGCGTGGACAAAGGTACCCTTCGTGTTTGTTAACTTTGAAAGAAAATGGAAAGTAATGATGGTTGGTTGGTTTGTTGTTAAACGCAGCACTTAGCAATATTCCAGCTATATGACGGCGGTCTGTAAATAATCGAGTCTGGACCAGACGATCCAGTGATTGACACCATGAGCATCGATCCACGTGATTGGGATACGATGACATGCATCAACCAAGTCAGCGAGCCTGACCACCCGATCCCGTTAGTCGCCTCTCACGACACGCATAGTCGCCTGTTATAGCAAGAATGGGTTGCTGAAGACCTATTCTACCCCGGATCTGCACGCATGGTAAACATCCTGATGTCTCACCTCGCAAAGCACCTGGTGGTGGACCTGTTGACAGAAAAGGTGGATAGGTCAAAGTATAAAATAAATCACATTGTTATGTCGATATGAAGAAGAAGAAGCAGAAGAAGAAGAAGAAGACGAAGAAGAAGAAGAAGAAGAATGGTAAATATCCTGATGTCTCACCTCGCAACGCTCCTGGTGGTGGACCTGTTGACAGAAAAGGTGGAAAGGTCAAAGTATAATATAAATCACATTGTAATGTCGATAAGAAGAAGGAGAAGAAGAAGGAGGAGGAGGAGGAGGAGAAGAAGAAGAAGAAGAAGGAGGAGGAGGAGAAGAAGGAGGAGGAGAAGAAGGAGGAGGAGGAGAAGAAGAAGGAGGAGGAGGAGAAGAAGAAGGAGAAGAAGAAGAAGAAGAAAATAATCTGGAGTTCGAAGCTTAACGCTCGTAATAAAGTCGAAGTCACAAATACTTATACTGTATCCGTTCTTTTGAATTCTGGTTGATTGGACGAAACAATAAATTCAGGGTGGAGGCTCTTCATGATAGAATTGTAATGCGCACTTTTGCACACAGTTATTTGTCTGATGATCCTGTTGTGAAGCATGTCAAGATGAGAACAAAGCATTCCACGGTTTCCTTAAATGAGGATGTGGTTGACGGTGTCAACCAAGCGAGGTCCCCCATATCAAATCTGCCTAGACTATGTTCGGTGTGTCGAAAGGTAAGCAAACCCGCAATCCTACGCTTGGATGAGTCGGCTGGCCTGCTGTGTATACACGCAACACACTGTGTACCTGGAATGTGTCTTATACCACCAGACAACAGACTTCACTCCGTAGATAAGGGAGTGCAGAGTTGCGTCTCTTAGCCATTCCAGTATTCGCTGTACCTTTATGTTTCACCAAAATGGAAAACGTAAAACGCCGGAATTTAACTGAAATACTGTTTAAAGCGGCGTAAAACCCAGTTCACTCACTCACTCCGTTGTTACCTGGATAGATTTGTGCACAGACAGAGACAAGGACACATGCCAGGGTGAACACCCACGCTCGCATAACAGGAATCATCTGTAAGTAAAACATAAAACTCTGGAATAAAACGCGTTTACAAATTTACACATGTACGTGAGTGTACATAAATTTACAAAGAAAGAAAGAGGTATACATGAGGCCTTTTTGTCCCTCTTGAAATGGCAAATTATAGTTGCTAAAAGTTTTTAGATATTGGTTTGAAAATGACGATGGTTGTTCAAATGAGTGACAACTAGCTTTGTTTCTTTCTCACACCTGTGAGTTTTGGACTTACAATATGGTCAAATACTTTAAATATGGATAAGATGAGTGAAAAGGGCTTGCTTTTAGAACTTCAAATGAAAATCTAACTACGAGCAAGTGACCCAAGATGAAATATTCACTTCATGTTTGCACTATTCGTATGTACATATATGAACATCAGTTTTGGCTGGAGGCTTTTTCATATTCAAATATTTAAAAAAAACACTTCGTCAAAACCTCTACGAGAAAATAATCAAAGCAACGAGTAAATGATAAACTTGAAATAACGAGAAAATAATCGAAATTACGAGAATAAAAACTCGACATTTCGAGAAATAAACAAATAATTGAAATAACGAGAAATTACGATTTAAAAATAAATATATTTGCTACCAAAGTGGCACCATTAGGCTCTCGTAAAAGTCAGCCCTTTTGACACATTTCGCATTAATAACCTATGCATTTAGTGTTGTCATAAGTCTTAAAGATGCAGTTGTTGGAATACAGTATGGTTCACATTCATATGAACTCTAAAGAACAATTTCTGTAGGTTTCCTAAAATTTTAATTTATGCAGACCCCGTTGGCCTAGCATTTCCTGTATGTAAGTGCGTGTTTTGGCTTGTAAATGTATACTAGTATATGCTTGTAAATATTCTCACTTGTTTTGCCTTGTAATACTTGATTTACAATCATTTACATGTAAGTAAAAGTATGCATTTCTTGCAGTGGTAGCCTGTCGTACTTCTTGATAAACCGATGACGGCAAAGCATCTGACTGTTGTCAGTGACTTGTAGCAAAATATTTGATGAGGATGAAGAGTAAGTAGACGAGTGGCCCAGTCGTCTAAGGCTGTGCAGAGTTGCGTCCCTGGGAACGCCAGAAACCTACGATTGTGGGTTCGAATCCCGGTTCGCCCCGATTATGTTTTTAGGTTTGTCAGCACCATACCCGTGCTCGTGGGTTTCACCGAAGTGTTAAACGTCCGTGACCTGCATCACTTCAGGCTTTCCTCCCACATTAACCTGACATGCCGCGATATAACTGGAATACTGTTAAAAGCGGCGTTAAACCCAACCTTATTCATTCACATGTTTTCACTCATTATGTTTACACACTAACTGCAAAGGGGCAGTTGAGGTAGCCTAGTAGTTAAAGTGTTCGCCTTGGTTCGATTCCCTACATGGATACAATGTGTGAAACTTATTTCTGGTGAAATATCTATAATATTGCTAAAAGCGTTGTAAAACCACACTAACGCACTCAACCGGAACATCTATTCAAAACAGCGTTAAACCCAAGCTGCTAACTCAGTATTAAATATTTTTTCCACGCTAACACACAATCCTTTATAACTGTCAGTTTTACCTCATGCCAAACTCGGCTCACATATCAATACATCTTCAAAAGAGCAATTGATTAATGAAACTACTTACTTTATTCGTTTACCCCAGCGAATATCCGTTGATATTGTCCGGGGCAGCAGAATTCGGGACTATCTCTCCTAGGGTTGGTCGCACTAGTGTCAAGTCGTATGACGTCATTAATAAGCTGTCAGTTGTTTGTGAATGCAAGGGTCACGAGGGGTGGGGACATATGCTCCAGGAATACAGACAGGTAATTGTTGATAAGCTCAGACTGCATTTACGTTCTACACAGTACTCATTATGAAGAAACAACGCATCTAAAGTTTTCTCATAAGAAACTAAACGCATCTTATAAGGTTCATTTTCTCATCCTAAAATAACGAAACTCCAGTTTTCTCATTCTAAAATAACGAGAAAATAAATTTCTCAGGCCAAAGAAAGCATGGGCTGGAAAATTGTATTTGACCGAAAAATTAGAAACGTTATCAAAACGTTACCAGGCTGAAAACACTCGCTGAAACATTGCAAACGTACGGTCCGTACAAAACTCTTATACCCGTATTAAATACATCACCATCGAATCGCTATTTCTTGTCTGTTTCATATTTAGCCACTATCAAACATAAGTATACACTTTCCTTTGCATGGCAGTTCATTTGAATACGTTAAAGTTTAATGTCGTGAACAGAAATAAAGTTATACATGTTAAGCGTTCTCTGAGAAATTACCTAGACCAATTGAGTGAGTGAGTATGGTTTTATGCCGTTTTAGCAATATTCCAGCAATATCAAGGCGGGGTACACCAGAAATGGGCTTCACACATTTATCCATATTGGGAATCGGACCCTGGTCTTCGGCATGAGGTGATCGCTTTAACAACTAGGTTACACACTAGGATCACATTTTAAAACATGATTTTGAATTAAATACATATTTAAATCTAGATTGAGGTTGCGAATTAACATTTTTTTAATAATATGTGTCCCGCCGTGATATTGCTGGAATATTGCTAAAAGCGGCGTAAAACCAAACTCACTCACTCACTCATAACATGTGTACAGATTCTTTACATTGTTTGAGTACAACTTCAACCTGGTATTGAAGATTTAAGCAAAAGGAATATATACAGTATGCATTCTGCAAATGTACTTGTAGGTATAGCATCACCCCCCTTAGCAGGCCTCCTTTGTAATTACTCATCTCGTGATAATTATGTCAGTAGTGAATACCTGTCGGCAACATTGTCCAGAAGATTACGACTTCCGTGCTCCATCAGTCTCATTGCCCATCAAGGCCAGGAAGCTGTCACAGACATCGTATGCAGTAAACATTGACACCACATGACAACACAGAAGGGTTATATGCAATTGTAAAAGTGTCCATATTGGTGTTTTCATTCTCTTGAAAACTTCAACGCTTATACTTAATCCGTCAGTATCAAAACGCGTCAGTCATAGGAACAACAAGTGTCTTGGAGACCAGAATTCGTATGTATACGAAACAATTCCTGCACGGACACATATAAAAAACATTTAAGAGAACAATTTATTTTAAGCTATATGTATATGAGTATTGCAAGATAAAAATACAAAGTAATAAAGCGACGGAACGATTCACATATTCTTTTACTGGCATAGTAATAGCTGGGAAGGCTAAATATATGCGTATATATATATACGCTGTTGCGACGTTATGCACAGAGATTGGAAATGTACCGCTGTTCCAGATTCCGTATACTACTTATTAGTTTTGAAGTACATTTAATATACCATAGTCAAGAATTATACAGCTCCGTACTTCTGTCATCTTCCCGAGGCAAGAGAGTTAACTGACTATAAAAGTCCAGTTACCACCCTTGCCTAACTAGGCTAGTATTATGGAGTTACATTTTGGCTGGACTAACGAGTCTATGCATAGTCAAATCAAAATCGAAATCCGATCGAGCCCAGTACATTGTCGTACAGATTTCGGTCGATTGAAGGATTTGCAAAGAATGTTCACCGCCAACTCGTTGTCAGCAGATATTTTCCAAATGTTTGTATGTTTTTAATCAAGGTGCTCACTTGATTTGATGCATTTCGCGATGTAAGACGTTTTATCACAATAAAGATCTTGATAGTCGATCAAATCGAACTGACCGGGCGCCACCATTTTGTGTGAAGCAAACGCAAGAGGTGGACTCTGATTGGTCCATAGGAGAGGCTTGGAAGGGACATAACTGGTAATAGCCACTGGTTGCGCTACGATCGAGCCCAGTAATTCCAGCCTTGTTCGACAAGGCTGGAAACTGGACTTTTAAAGTCAGTTAACGCTCTTGCCTCGGGAATATGTACTTCTGTTAGTGAGTTGATGGAAGCGACAAAACCCTTTCCACATTCATAAGAAATATCTGTGAAAAGCAGACAGTGATGACACCAGGTGTTCTAGAAAGAGTGAGCGTATCCTGCCCCACCAATGGCCACCGTCACAAACACATGCAAAGGCAAGTCAGTTTTTCAAAGAAAAACAAATGGTACATATGATTCAAGTTACGATAGGGAATTGCATTGGACATAATTTTTGTCACTGATTCGTCAAATTTGGAAATGTCCTCCACATTTATACCATGAAACATTTTGAAACCTTTACTGAGACTTTGAATGTTGAAACCCTGTTCAAACCAAACTCTTACAATAACACAGGGCGAGAGAGTGAATGCTCTCTAACGCCACAGTCAGTTCTATTCTAACCGGGGGCACGGGTGGCCCAGTCGTCTAAAGCGCCGCGATTCGCTGTGCAGAGTTGCGTCCCTTGGGCATGCCAGAAACCTATGATTGTGGGTTCGAATCCCAGTTCGCCCAGATTATGTTTCTAGGTTTGTCAGCACCATACCCGTGCTCGTGGGTTTCACCGAAGTGGTAAACGTCTGAGACCTGCATCACTTCGGGCTTTCCTCCCACATTAAGCTGACACGCCGCGCTATAACTGGAATACTGTTAAAAGCGGCGTAAAACCCAACTCACTCACTCACTCTATTCTAACCATGTCATGTCAACTTGTAAATAATCGACCAGACCAGACGAACCAGTGACTGTATGAGCAACGATCCAGGCAATTTGGGCACAGTGATACGCGATCAGCAAAGTCACAGACCTGACCTACCATTTCCCTATTACAATAAGAGGACATAATCTCCATCGAAAGGTGATATGGCGGGACATGGCATTTGTGGCGGTCTCAGACAATATTGGAATACATAATACTGACAATAGGAGGTCTATAGTCCCAACAATCCTACCACTCAGGACGACGGAATAAGTTAGAACTTTATGATTAGGTAGCTTTCCTCGCAGCAACGTTGCAGGAATACTGCCAAGTTCGCGTTAATCAATGATATCACGATTCATGCCTTGCACATCCTGTGAGGTACAAATTATTGCGTTTGCGTGTTTTGACAACTATATTACCTGCGTGGGCATGTTGAATGGCACACTTCAAGCACGTTATATTTACCAGGGGTGCAGATATCACTGCACATATTGTAATCAAGACATGGACGGTGTGGTGCTTATAAATTATGTCTGCCGAGTATCGAGTTGTGAGGGTATCTGAAGCTGTAGCAGTGTCTGCAGAGTATCGTGTTGAGAGGGTATCTGAAGCTGTAGCAGTGTCTGCAGAGTATCGTGTTGTGAGGGTATCTGAAGCTGTAGCAGTGTCTGCAGGGTATCGTGTTGTGAGGGTATCTGAAGCTGTAGCAGTGTCTGCAGAGTATCGTGTTGTGAGGGTATCTGCGGCTGTAGCAGTGTCTGCAGAGTATCGTGTTGTGAGGGTATCTGAAGCTGTAGCAGTGTCTGCAGAGTGTCGTGTTGTGAGGGTATCTGAAGCTGTAGCAGTGCCTGCAGAGTGTCGTGTTGTGAGGGTATCTAAAGCTGTAGCAGTGTCTGCAGAGTGTCGTGTTGTGAGGGTATCTGAAGCTGAAGCAGTGTCTGCAGAGTACCGTGTTGTGAGGGTATCTAAAGCTGTAGCAGTGTCGAGTCATTTGGTACTTTTTGTAGGTTTTACATTAACCATCATGGTCGAAGACACACGTCTTGAAATTCAGTCGTTTGGTACTGACTGACTGAGTATGGTTTTACTCCGCTTCCGGAAGTATTCCAGCAACACAAAGGAACGAAAACAGAACGTGACTAATTGTACCCATTCTTTAATAGGGAATGAGTACTTTGTATTTTTGCCACTTCAGTATTTCAGTTATATATTTGTGTGTTTGTTGATGTATCACGCCGCACTCAGCAATATTCCAGCGATATGACGGCGGTCTGTAAATAATCGAGTCTGGACCAGACAATCCAGTGATTGACATCATGAGCATCGATCCACGCAACTGGGATACGATAACATGTATCAACCAAGTCAGCGAGCCTGACCACCCGACCCCGTCAGTCGCCTCTTAAGACAAGCAAAGTCACCTTTTACGGCAAGCAGGGTTGCTGGAGACCTATTATAACCCGGACCTTCAGTTACCTATAACGTGTCAGCTTGACGTGGGAGATAAGTCGTTTACCACTTTGGGAAATCCTGTCTTTTAAAGTTTTAATGTAAATAGTGATTACCTCGATGTATAAGCAAATGTTATAATAAACATATGGTACAAATGAACTATTGTAACTAATGATATTATGACAGCACGTTCCCAAACTTTTAACTAAACAATACCCAAGTATTATGTGGTAACATTTAATAAGTGAGGGGGGCCTGTGTTGGAACCCCACGAACAGGGGTATGATGTTATATGTCTAGAAACATAGTCAGGGCGAAATGGGGCTCGAACCCATGGTCACAGGTTTCTGGCACGCCCAGATGACGCAACTGCGGACAGCGACTGGGTGACCCGTGCCCCCTTAACCTTAAATGAAGAGACACGAATGCTGTGAAGGTGGACTCCAACCTTATGACAGCTTGATTCCATGCCATGATTACGCACACACATTATGCTGACATTTTTATGTAGGGTCCCGTGGTTTCCGTTAGGTCAAATGTCATAAATTCAGTTTCCTAGCCATTGTCGCCCTTAGTGAGGCCTCTGTTATTAGGTATCCAGGCTTCTTTTGAAGCCATAATTAGGATCCAGGTGAGTTTTTGATGCACCTATGTGAATCTTTAGACACAACAAACTACGCGGATCTATATCTCTCTGTCACAGGATTTCCCCCGCGGGATGTTCGAGCTGGACAGGGCCCCAGTGAAGGATGATGACGAGACCGACTAAAAATGATCGGATAAAAATGCGTGAACTGTCTCTCTGTGTCACCGTGCCCTGGCAGCGTGATTTCTTTGGACCGGGCTCGATTTCTTCTCAAACCATCTTAAAATAGCGGGGATAATGCTGACAGAAACATAGAATAGTATCCATTTGCTGAATATTTCAACATATTTTCTTGTGGATAAATCAAAAGAATTCGTTTTCATGTGTTCGGTGAAACGAATGTGAATTTTGTTAAGAAAAAAGCGGTTTCAAATTCCTGGTCTGTCGTAAAATAGTTCAAGGACAAACTGTTTACCTTGGTCATATGGAGTCGCGAACTGGTATCAACAATGTAGGTTTGCAATGATATTGGTTTGTAGCTTTCTATTTTGTAACTTTAACTGTGCTCTTGGCGAATGAGATACCAGTATTGATAACCTATACAAGTATTAATACTTCTTGATTGTATTGATACATAACGCTTCATAGACATTATATGAAGACATTTATCTCTGTATATCATAACAGCTGAAACTAGAGGACTTCCTCGTGAAACGTAGGACATCATCCTGGTTCCGATTTGTATTTCGTTTCGGTGTTTGCGCGAACACCTGGTGTCATCACTAATTTTGAGTGATTCATTCATATAATTTTGAACACTATTTCTCCTATTACCCTAATGGAATCTGTTGCGGCTGTTTATTTTATGGCTATGAAGTTGTATATCCTATTAAAGTTCATTTCATTACATCATTTCGTATATAGGTCTTCAGCAACCCATGGCGACTTTGCTTGCCGTAAGAGGCGACTAACGGGATCTGGTTTTCAGGGTCGCTGACTTGATCGATGCATGTCATCGTATACCCATTGCTTGGATGGATGCTCATGATATTAATCACTGGATTGTCTGGTCCAGACTCGATTATTCACAGACCGCCGCCGTATAGCTGGAACATTGCTGAGTGCGGCATTAAACAACAAACAGTCTAAACATAATATCGTATATTGTCATATGATATGTTTGTACATATATTTGCAGTACCTCGGGTGGCGCAATGGGTAGAGTTATGCTGTTATTGATGACCAGCCTGTGCGTACTCGCCATGACAACAGGTTTGTTTCTATTGTCATAATATATTTGGAGGCAAAAAAATCCTCAAATGCCTATTTGGTATGGCCAACAACAAAAACGGATGACAAGCATTGATACTGATTATAAGAATAACGGCTTCAGTTGTAAAGGTACTGGGGCACGCAAAAAAACTCAGAGGAATTTCAAAAATTGCACACGACAGCATGAATTTGCATGTGCAGCCTAGGAAGTTAGCCTCTTTAAACGCAAGTGTGGCGAATCGTTTATCACTTCCCCGACATCCTCGATGTTAGTTGAATACCGAACAATTATATGAGGATGAACAATTATATGTAACAACATAAATCTGAGACCGTTTAAATGCGAATGCTCTTTGGAACATATGATAAACACATTCTTCTGGAAAGGACGACAGATTTTTGAAACTGATCCCGGCTATCTTATCAGCGACGTTTATCATTTCATATAAAGTGGATATGCTCTGCATAGAAAGATGGTCATAATAACGTGGAAATGAGAGGCATACTACACTCTGGGAAAATAGAACAACAACATGGCAATTTCATTACAGTCAAAAGATTGAGGTTTTGCGCTTTAGATTTACCACTATTGGTATTTACTATACGATTTTCTATATATTCTAGCAATTAAGTGTTGTTGTATTCAGTGTACCAGATGTATGTTTGCTTTTTATAATTATGAAGCCTTAAAGTCAATCTGCTGTGCCTTGTTAAATTTTTATTTCCGTCACACGGAAATACACATACTTGTTCTCCGCGTACAGATACACGCTAGTTGACTTTAACCTGTATTGGACGGTGTTATCCATGCAATGACCAAATCCAATAATACTGAATCACAATCCTATAAATATGCAAATATTCAACCAGCAGAAATCCTTTAAAGCTCCATACATTGATGTTATGTCTCCTTGCTCGATAAAAATCACAATAAGTTCAGATATATGCTTTCTGATGTCAAATTGTTTCTGTTCACAGACATGGCCACAAATTATTTTGCACTATATGATAAATTGGGCGTTTCACTCGTTATATTTATACGCGGCTCTTAAGTCATTCGTTGAGCAAACATTATGTCGTAAACATCAACTATTTTCAGAATTACATTAGACGATTTGGATATACTACCCTCGTGTGTTCATTTTTGTAAATATTTTAAACTGCCGATCAAAGGAAAGTATAAACCAATGTTTGATGGTGGCGAAAATTAAACAAACAAGATATGGCTATTCGATGTTGGTGTATTTGTTACGGGTATAATTATTTTGTCAAATCAAACGTTCAAGTGTATACTTGCTGTCCTTATGTGATGCTTATATTCGGTAACACCGTGAGGATTAGGGGACGGTAAAGGTCCCTAATTGTAACGTAAGAACCACCTCAGGGGTCTAGTGGATAGAGCGTCTGCCCGGAGAGCGGAAGGTCATTGGTTCGATCACAGACCGGATGATACCAAAAGTCTTTAAAAGATGGTATTTGTTGTTATCCTGCCTCCCGCTCGGCATCAAGGGGATAAAGGATAAAATAAATAGGCTCGGAGTCAGTATACTGTGTCTGAATGGGGCGTCCATGTCTAACCTTAACATTGGATATCAGTAGGAAAGCATATGAAACAGACTTAAGTCAGGACTGGTACATGTATAAGCAGCCACACACACGAGTATCCACGTCGCTATATCAGTGCAATATCTTGAACGCGATGTTAAACCCCATTTCATCTCATCTCAACTGTATCTCAAGAGCGGCTAGAATGATTGGGTCGTACCATACCTCGACTGTGTGGAACCCAATTGATACCATCTTCTACCAGCTTGCGGGGACACGGGTGGCCCAGTCGTCTAAGGCGCCGCGATTGGTTGTGCAGTGTTGCGTCCAAGGGCACGCCAGAAACCTGTGATTGTGGGTTCGAATCCCGATTCGCCCCAATTATGTTTCTAGGTTTGTCAGCACCATACCCGTGCTCGTGGGTTTCACCGAAGTGGTAAACGTCTGAGACCTGCATCACTTCAGGCTTTCCTCCCACATTAAGCTGACACGCCTTGATATAACTCGAATACTGTTAAAAGCGGCGTTAAATCCAACTCACTCACTCACTCTACTGGTTTGCATTAACGGGACTGCATAACATTTAAGGACATTCATTGATTGTTACAGACGTTCAAGGTCAACGAGGCACGCCTCAACCTCTGGCCCCTCCTCCACCGCGGCCATTTTACCAGCGTTCCAACAACTTCTTTGAACCCTGGATGATGATGGACTTTATGAATGGTGGAGAACTTTTTTCATTTCGCCGGCGTTGATGATGTTTACTACGACGGAAACTGTATCAAGCATCCCCTAATTTGACTAAACACCTGAGAACAAATACTGGTCTTTCTTGATGGTGGTACAGTCTTGTACTTTGTACTTTTAATAATAAAGTTGCGAACGGATATATTTTTCTCTTTCTGATGAATAAATGCAATACCTCTCGAAGTCCTGATCGACTTGGCGTGTTGACTTGGCGGAGAACTCCCAAACTTCCTTAAGGATATTCGGCACGTGTGGGGGAGGTGGAGGGTCACAGAGAGAATTGCTTGATTTGAAGGAATGACTAAAAAATATAGATACTGTCCCTTAACTCTGAGATCCATATCAAATTTTTGGTCCGTTAACAGAATAACAACGCCTGAACAATCTTTAAAATGAGTTTTTTATTAATGCGGGTAATTCTTTAGCGTTCTACTACTGGTTAATGAGGACCAACGCTGGTCACACTGTATGCCCGGGCTCGATTCCTTACATGGGAGCAATGTGTGAAGCCAATTTCTGGTCTCTCCCGCGGCCGCCGTGACATTGCTAGAATAAGGCTAAAAGCGGTGTAAAACCCGACTCAATCACTCACTTACATTTCGTTCATAATTAGGAGGTACATGTAAACCTTCAGTGTTTGAAATTTGAGGTAGTGAAGTAAGTAAGTACAATAAAACAATTAAGTCACACACACACACACACACACACACACACACACACACACACACACACACACACTAATCACTTGGGGTCACACAATCATCGATGAGACGCTTGTGTCGTACAATGACGACTCGACTTAAGGTTTGGTTTGTTGTTTAACGCCGCACTCAGCAATATTCCGGCTATATGACGACGGTCTGTAAATAATCAAGTCTGGACCAGACAATCCAGTGATTGACATTACGAGCATCGACCCACGTAATTGGGATCAATGACATGCATCAACCAAGTCAGCGAGCCTGACCACCCGATCCCGTTAGTCGCCTCTGACGAGAAGCATAGTAGACCAGTATACAAAAGTTCACCTAATCAGCTTCAATGGCAGATAGATTAGTGAAGGAGGTACATGTAAACCTTCAGTGTTTGAAATTTGAGGTAGTCGCACCGAAGATTCTAGCATGCCAGTGAAGAATGCTTGATTTTGATTGGTTAATTTCCATACGATAGCACAAAACTAGCACTCCTTTTCACACACAAAATGTGTATGAACACATCGAAGTACCTAAATCACACGCATCGATGAATATAATAACGCTCACGGATAACCTATGCGAATTGTATACGTTCCATACAGGACACCAGCTTATATTATCACTATAATATGCTGTTGGAAATGAAAAGGGAAATAGCATTTCAGTACATTGGAAATAGCGGGCATACAAATTCAACACATATCGGAATCAATTGTTGAGATGTGTTTGTGTGCATTGTTTCCAATGCGTGCTTGGTAGACAAGGCTTGGAACCTATGATAGCATATCATTTTACTGTGTCTAAAACTAAGTGCTCTCTTTTCCATTTCCAACATTATTTACAAAACTACAACGCCAGAAAATAACCAGTCTTGTCTATGCATTATGCGTAAAAGGCAAATTAGCGTAGCGTAAGTAAGTAAGTAAGTAAGTACAATAACACAATTAAGTCACACACACACACACACACACACACACACACACACACACACACACACACACACACACTAATCACTTACGGCCACACAATATAATCATATCACATATCATATGACAATATACAATATTATGTTTAGACTGTTTGTTGTTTAATGCCGCACTCAGCAATATTCCAGCTATACGACGGCGGTCTGTAATTAATCGAGTCTGAACTAGACAAACCAGTGATTGACATCATGAGCATCGATCCACGCAATTGGGATCGATGACATGCATCAACCAAGTCAGCGAGCCTGTTCACCCGATCCCGTTAGTCGCCTCTGACGAGAAGCATAGTCGACCAGTATACAAAAGTTCACCTAATCAGCTTCAGTGGCAGAGAGATTAGTAAAGTCATTTGAGTTGCTTATCGTGGACTGTAGACCAGAATAGCATGTCCCAAGCTAATCCCAGTGTTTCATGCTGATTCACATTTCACATATGTAGATGATGTAATGAATTTAATGAGCCTGTTCAACACTTTGTCTGTGGATGCCTAGGTTCGGCTTGTCCTTGTTGAAAAGTCCAATGAAATCATTTATATTACATTTATCACAATCTGATATCCCTTTGACACTAAAATTCCGATAAAAAACATGGCAAACCCTCTTTTCTGCATATATTTATTTATTTTATCTAGTAATAATTATAAGAATAATAATGATAATAATAATAATGAGACTGTCCAACACATTGTGAGTGGATGCCCAGCTTTGGCACAGACAGTATCTTAAGCGACATGATGGGGTGGCTCGATCATTTTATTAAGGTCTTCGCCATGCTTGTGGTTTAGACACAGAGGTCCACCCATGGTACGACCCGGAATATGTGGAGGGCGTCATGGAAAATGAAAAATACAAAATCCTTTGGAATAGGCCCGTATACAGCCTCAGACATATCCAGGCCAACAAACCGATCTTGTCCTTATTGATAAATCCATTGAAAGCATTAAAAAAATTATATCATTGAATTTTCTGTCCCTTTTGAAAGTAATGCGATTGACAAGATTGAGGAAAAACATGACAAATATGCAGACCTCGCTTTCGAAATGTCACGCTTGCATCCCAAGTACCAAATTGTCCGACTCCCCACTGTTCTCGGTGCCTTAGGTTTGGTACCTCCCAATCTGCTGACTGACATTGGGAGAGTACCCGGGTTTGCTACCAGGAATACAACCCTTCTGACAATCCTGGTAATGCAGAAGCCTGCAGTGTTGGGGAGTCTTCACATTCTCCGAAAAGTTCTGGGTCGGTTTGACTGGGCAGCGCTTCCTTGGAGAAGTCCCATTCGCTGTCTGGGCTGAGTGTAAAGGGGGCAAGGGCCCTGAGCTGATGATGAGCCTAACCAGCCTGACTGTGCCAGGGTCACCCCAACCCTCTTTGCTGCATTTCTTATTTTAATCTGTAAATAATAATAATAATAATAATAATAATAATAATAATTGGAGGAGGAGTCATCTTGTGGAAGGTCAGGCCTATAATTACTTAGGGGTGCAGATAAGGGACAAACTCCAGAATGCCCATCTCAAAGAAAAACTTCGGGCAGAGTACAAATGTAGATTTAAGAAAATCTGGAGTTCAGAGCTGAACGCTCGCAATGAAGTTAAGGCCACAAATACTTACGCTGTGCCCGTCCTCCATATTCTTTTGGTGTTGTTGATTGGACGAAACAAGAAATTCAGGGTATTGACACCCTCACACGAAGAATCATGTCAGACAATAGATCCCACCACCTTCGCTCTTCCCTCAATCGCTTATATTTACCAAATCATTATTGTAGGGCTTGGTTTGATTAACGTTGGGGCTCTTCATGATAAAATTGTTTTGTGCACTTTTGCACACATTTATTTGTCTGATGATCCTCATGTAAAGCAGTCAAGACTCGTGATGAAAACAAGGCATTCCACAGTTTACTTAAACGAGCCAAGGGTGGGGGACATAATCTCAATGTCAGTGTTGATTTTGTTGATGGTTTTGTACTGCTGGACGGTAAAGAAATGTGTGTGAACCAAGCTAAGTGCCATATCAAATCGGCCCAGACTCAGTTTTTCAAGGAGAGGCTATCTGAACGACCACTGCATCGAGTTTATGTGCAGTGTGTTGGGAAAGTCAGCAAACCTGCAGAGTCAATCGCTTGGGTAATTGGTTTGTTGTTTAACGCCGCACTCAGTAATACTCCAGCTATATGACGGTGGTAGTAAATAATCGAGTCTGGACCAGACAATCCAGTGATTAATATCACGATCATCGATCCACGCAATTGGGATCGATGACATGCATCAACCAAGTCAGCGAGCCTGACCACCCGACCCCGTCAGTCGCCTCTTAAGACAAGTAAAGTCACCTCTTACGGCAAGCATGGGTTGCTGAAGACCTATTATAATCCGGATCTTCACGGGTTCCACCTACCTATTACGTGTCAGCTTGACGTGGGAGATAAGTCGCTTACCACTTTGGGAAATCCTGGCTTTTAAAGTTTTAATGTTAATATTGATTTACTCGTTGTATAAGTAAATGTTATGCGAGCCTGACCACCCTATCCCGTTGGTCACCTTTTATCGATTGGATGAAGTCGGCTGGCCTGAAAAGTGAAACAGAAGGCTTTCTGTTTGCTGCTCAGGACCAGTCACGTTCCCATCGAAACCGTCAGTGTGTGATTTTGCATCAAAATGTGAATTTGAAATGTAGATTATGTAATTAATTTAATGAGACTGTCCATCACATTGTCAGGGTGTCCAACTTTGGCACAGACACAGTATATAAAGCGACATGATGGGGTGGCTCGATCATTTTATAACCGTATTCGCCATGCTTGTGGTTTTGACACAGAGGTCCATTCATGGTACGACCCGGAATATGTAGAAGTCGTCATGGAAAATGATCAATACAAAATCCTTTGGAATAGGTCCATTTACAGCCTCAAACGTACCCAGGCAAACAAACCTGATCTTGTTCTTTTTGATAAATCCAAAGAATTCATTTACATCATTGAATTTTCTGTCCCTTTTGACAGTAATTATAATGTGATTGACAAGATTGAAATGTCACGCTTGCATCCCAAGTACAAAGTTGTCCGACTCCCCATTGTTCTCGGTGCCTTAGGTTTGGTACCTCTCAATCTGTTGACTGACATTGGGAGAGTACCCGGGTTTGCTACCAGGAATAATCGGATAATCTGGGTAGGCTGAAGGCTGCAATGTTGGGGAGTCTTCACATTCTCCGAAAAGTTCTGGGTCGGTTTGACTAGGCAGCGCTTCCTGGGAGAAGTCCCATTCGCTGTGTGGGGTGCGTGTAGAGGGGGCCAGGGCCCTGAGCTGATGATGAGCCTAACCAGCCTGACTGTGCCAGGGTCACCCAAACCCTCTTTGCTGCATTTTTTTATTTTAATCTGTAAAAAATGATGATGATGATGATGATGATGATGATGATGATGATGATGATGACTCGACTGAAGGTTCATGGTGCTACTTTTTCATTACCCCGGTCAATGGACCATTATCAGCTCCCCGGGGTTGTACACAACCCATTTTGTCTGTGAGGCTGTGAGGTACACGAAGTCACATTACCATCTCATCCTACCGGGTATGCATTTACTTCTGGGTGAGGGGCGGTCGGGTAGCCTAGTGGTTAAAGCGTTCGCTCGTCACGCCGAAGACCCGGGTTCGAATCCCGACATGGGTACAATGTGTGAAGCCCATTTCTGGTGTCCCCCGCCGCGATATTGCTTGAATATTGCTAAAAGCGGCGTAAAACCCTACTCACTCACTCCCTCACTACTTCTGGGTGAACAGAATCAAAGCATTTTCGAACAAAGCAACTTTCCTCAGAAGACACCAATTGTGTTGGCGTCCATTTTTACCAGTTCAAGTATATATCTATGTATCATGCAAATTAGAAGGAACCAAGGCTTTTCCAATACATATTATACTGTTAACATTACATATAACGCTGACTAAAATATGTATTTTGATAAATATCCATTATGTAAGTTAATGTAATGTTCATGACTTTAAAACCTATCTCATTAACGTCCTTCGGCCATTCCATGTTACGGTGGGCGGTCAGCAACAGTGACATGATGTCAAACATGCGTGAGTCATAAGTGTCATGTCGCTATTAGACTATGTCGTTCTGACATCTTTCAGTGCTTACATTCAAATATATGGTAACCTTTCCCCTTTCAAAACGGCTTTGTACCTTCGGAAGTGTCATCAGTCGCCATCATCACCCACAAGTGTAAGTACACCTCCTATCTCCTCCTCTTCAGCTCTTACTTTATACAATACAATAACGTGTATTGTATACAATTTGTATAACTTGTACTTTGGTCAATACAATATTATATACAACAGTGAACGCTAATTAGTTGCAGTTATATTTAAGCCAAAATGTCAGTGTGATGTTATTTGCAAAATCGTTTCGGCTTTTCTTTATTTTATTAAGTTCGTTATCGTTACACCCTTGCCCTCACGATAAAACTGTAATATATGTGTCTGCTTTAACCTTACACGCCATTTTAAACACTTTCCATAATATTAACACTTTGGTACGTGCATCACTGGTTCTTTACGCTGAATTATCGGAATACAGATATACGATGCTATATGTATTTGGTTTATACCAGTTACCTTAGAGTACATGGCATTTAGTATGTAATATTTGAAAGAAGATAAGACTGGTGTGACAAATTTCGATTAAATAATAACATGTACAATGCTCTGCTATAACTTCTGCTTGCCATGTGATCTCAGTTAAGGAAATGCCATTTCTTGAGGCACAAAGGCAAACAGAAAAATAGTTGTTATTCTAATTGAATTGAATTGTTTAGAGTATCAACCCTAACCATATGGTAAATAAAAACAACTTAGTTGACTTGCCGATTTTATAGTGTCAGCTCACTTAGATACCATGCAGCAGTTTAACTTGAATACCCCACTCAGACACAAAATACCGACTCCGAGCCGACCAGTCCTTGTTTAATCCCCTTAATGCCGAGCGCCAGGCTGGGTGACAACATGTACCATCTCTTTTAGTCTTTTGGTATGACTTGGTATGACGTCGTCGAGCCCCGGACGCTCTACTACTTGACTCACGAAGGAGGTGCAAACAGACATTACAGCTGATGATATGTGATGCATCTATTTCATTTTCCAGCATCGCCATGAAGCTGCTCGTCGTCTTCATCATCGTCACCCTCATGGCGGCTTACTGCCAGGCACAGGGTAAGCAAATTGTTGATTGAACTCTTAAATATAAAACGACAACGCCAGAGAATAGTCTTAACAACAATAAACTACCAGTTATCTTCCCTTCCCTACAATAGTGGGGCGGTCGGGTAGCCTAGTGGTTAATGCGTTCGCTCATCACGCCGAAGACCCGGGTTCGATTCCCGACATGGGTACAATGTGTGAAGCCCATTTCTGGTGTCCCCCGCCGTGATATTGCTGGATATTGCTAAAAAAGCACATTCACTCACTCACTCGCTACAATAGTTAGGAATGTTGTCATTTTGGTAAATTTGGTCCTGTATGACTGAAACACGTAGATGTTCTATTATCGTTTGTGATAATAAAACTGTCTCCTATTTTTTTAATAATTATGCAATGTAGAACACGTTTGTACGACACACCTCGTCAAGGGATTGCAACGGCACATGTAGATATGAAATTCTCAATCAGAATGTAAGTACCGATGCTGTTATCCTACACAGAAGATTGTTTCAAATGCTAAGGTTCATACACATGGGTATGTCACGTGCACGTTTTCGTCATCTGTCACCCGTGCAGATCAGGGGTAGAATAGGTCTTCTCTGTCCTGTTTTGTCTTATTAACTTTCTTTCATAATACGGGGGGCACGGGTGGCCCAGTCGTCTAAGGCGCCGCGATTCGCTGTGCAGAGTTGCGTCCCTTGGGCACGCAAGAAACCTATGATTGTGGGTTCAAATCCCGGTTCGCCCCGATTATGTTTCAAGGTTTGTCAGCACCATACCCGTGCTCGTGGGTTTCACCGAAGTGGTAAACGTCTCAGACCTGCATCACTTCGGGCTTTCCCCCCACATTGAGCTGACACGCCGTGATATAACTGGAATACTGTTAAAAGCGGCGTTAAACCCAACTCACTCACTTATTCATAATACAAGATATGGCAAGTGTAAGTGTTATATTGTTTGCGTTTATAGAGATATAAACGTATATAGTGGTGTGCACCACGTGTAAATCTACGCAATGTATACTTCCAAAATATATTCTTGATTATACTTCACAGGCTTTTTTTAATTATTAACATACAAAACTGAAACAACAGTACGACATCATTCATCATTCAGCACTAGCCCGTCCATTGCGTTATCTGCCGATCGTGAAACAGTAGTCCATTACTGGATGTGGCCTAAAATCGTTGGTGGGGGGGGGGGGGGGGGGGGGTGGGGAAGATCGAACCCGGGTCCTCAGCGTGACGAGCGAATGTTTTAACTCGGAGGCTACCCAATCGCCCTTTAACCATCTTAACACGTATGGACACGTTATAGCAAAAGATAATCAAACAGGAAAGTCATCAATGCTCACAAGTAAAAATGTCTGACTTGTTTTTAAAACAATGTGTAATATAACCCAGAGTCGGTTGTGATGTGGAGTAGGTGACGTCGAAAAAAACATTACGACGTCTTGATGTATGGATAGCCAAGTCCCAGTCAGTGATCTAGATTTGATCACACAGCTGTATGATAAATATAACAACAAGCAGTCAGGCTTCCTATAAGATTTGATTTGATAACGTACGGTTATGCGTACGTTTGGTTTGATATATACATTGAATTATGACAGTGTGCAGGTTCAAGCCAATAACAATATATTTCAACATTTTGTCAAGATGTTGACGTTTTAAAGTAAGCATTGTGGTATAAAATATTTGTAAGATATTTGTATTTGATAAGTATTTGCATGCAGTCTATGCCAAAACACAAACAAAGATCCTATTTTTAATCTTCCTTTTGGACAGAGAATATTCTTATATAGTTTATGGTGATACCTCACATTACCCTATCCAAGGACACCTGCTAGTGTAAATATGATTTTGGAATATTTATAATTCCTAATTCCTATTCTCTGATAGTGTGACTGTACAACAATAAGATGACATAACGTACGATTATGCGTACGTTTGGTTTCATAGATACGATGAATTATGACAGTGTGCAGGTTCAAGCCAATAACAAATATATTTCCACTTGGCAAGATGTTGACGTTTTAAAGTAAGCATAAGTCAATTTGCATTGTGGTATAAAATATTTGTAATATATTTGTATTTGATAAGAAAAGGACTTTGCATGCAGTCTATGCCCAAACACAAACAAAAATCCTATTTTTAATCTTCATTTTGGACAGAGAATATTCTTAAATAGTTTATGGTGATACCTCACATTACCCTATCCAAGGACACCTGCTAGTGTAAATATGATTTTGGAATATTTATAATTCCTAATTCCTATTCTCTGATAGTGTGACTGTACAACAATAAGATGACATAACGTACGATTATGCGTACGTTTGGTTTGATATATACATTGAATTATTACAGTGTGCAGGTTCAAGCCAATAACAAATATATTTCAACATTTTGTCAAGATGTTGACGTTTTAAAGTAAGAATAAGTCAGTTTGCATTGCAGTACAAAATATCTGTAAGACGGCCTTTCTCAAAAAGAGCTCGCCTTCAAATCTATCTGAAGGATGTATATATTCTGGAATTATACTTGTGTGAAATAAGAACATCCCTTTTACCAAAGTTTATGCTTTTGTCCTTGATGTTGTCACCATTTTCAGTAAAACCACTTATTCTATTTGAGGGTGTATGTTGGACTGTTTTTGTTGGGTGGACACGTTTTCTAATGTTCAAAAAATATTATGACCTCATGACGTGGTGAAGTGACGTCGAGAGTACTAATATTGTTACATGTTTATGACGATATATTTTGTATGTTGCTTTTCGTTGTGCAGGAATGGCTGGATCCAGTCAAGGTCGAGGCGGAAATGGTTTTAATATAAATCAAATACTGCCATACCTGCTTCAAGCTCAGATGCAGAACAGTCAAAATGCTTTTATGTGGGCCGCCATGTCTTAAAGCAGAAACATTTTCTGTGAAATAAATGATGAAAATACTTTCCGTTTTGTTTTATTTCTAGATGCAATATACCAAGCGTCATTCCTGAGGTCATTGTTGACGTCACGCAGATAAAAAAAAGACAAAAATATTCAAAAAACGTCACATTTTCAACTTCAAAGAGTGCAGGTCAATTGCATCTGGAATGAACCAGTCTGTACTCACATTGACAGTTAGTTGTCATGTATTGCACGTGCACGGGCTACACCACTGTTTGTGGTCAGGCGTGTGTTTTAAGAAGCTTTTTTCCATCAATCTTGCACTTTTCATTGTTTGTAATAGTCGCCAATTTTTCCAGTTTCATAAAATCCTCCACCCAGTGTGACATAGGCTTCAACAGCTTGCCCTTCAACTGTCAACGCACTCAACCCTACGGAGGCTTGTTGGCGTATTTGTTAATATTTAACACCCTACATACATACCTTGGTGACCCGTCAGTGATGAGGCTGATTATATTTCTACTGCCATACCCGGTTCCCTATCACGTTTGTCCGAGACCGTTCATGCACAATAACAGCTGACAACATGTGTTTTTATTGTAGTGAATTTGGCAAGCCTTTTGGGCTTCGGCGGCGGTGGTGGTTTGTTTCAAAGACCATCCCGGAAATTGATACGCAGAAATCAAGGCATGGCTAGCAACTTTGTCATAACATTCAAATCGAAAATATAATTCATAATATCGAAATAAAAAGTTTAACGTTTGAAAACAACATGATCATTAACATCAAGCATCCTAGCAAAAGAGCGAAAACCGTATGTCAAAACTATTGTTTTCTGTTAAACTTGTTTGATAATTTCAAAGCACTAAATTAAAGACTATTATCTACAAACATTCGAATAACTGAAAATTTCAAATTTATCATACGGTTTTTGCCTTCTGTTGTAGATCTTTTGTTGCAATCATTGCTGGGACGCTCAAGTGGTATGGGGCTCGGTAGCCTACTTGGAGGGGGCCAACAAACCGCACCACAGCAGCAACCTCTAACACTCCAACAACTTGCTCCAGCCATGCTGCTGTCCAATATGAACTTCCAGAATAGAATGATGAGAGACATATTTTAATTCATATGCATAGTCAGTGTACGTTTTGAAACTTTACTTTCAAGACTTGAAGGTGTTGTGCCCATGATCAATGGCCGTGATCGCTGATGGTATGACAAACACAAACCGCTTGTTTTATAAGTGTGTTTTAGCCAATACAATAGCATGCAATTCGTTATTATTTTTTGTTTAAAGCATCGATGTCAGAATGCACCATACCCCATGTAAACATTGATAATAATTCCGACCAAATAAATATTACTAAAGCTTCAAATTCGTCAGAAGTGTTTGTTTCATAAATCCTCTACTACATTAAAGTCAGCAACGTGATCGAAGCGGTAAGCTCATCATCGGTGACCAGGCTAGAGGGGCATGGATGGGGTTCGAATGGTGTAGATTATTTGGCCGACTGACAGACACACCACTACAATGACAATGTCATTTATGAATGACATCAATAGTTTACAAAACGGCAACGTGTTGGGACTTATATGCACGCACATAGAGTTTACAATGATGGAAGAACATCATCACGTTTATTTGTGTTATTTGTCGTTGATTTATAGATGTAAAGTTTATATCCAGTGAGCCGAAAAATGGTACTTATATTAGATAGTACACGTTGCCATAGGACCGAAACAGTGGCGACGTTATTCAGAAAACTACCCTTTGCACCTTTTCATTATTTTAGAGGTGTTTGAAGAAAAATGTCCTTCTGAGTGTCACTATATGTATTTGCCAACATTCACAGGGTTAAAGTAACAACATGTATATGCCGCCAAAATTACATGCTGACATCCGAACTATAAACCCTTCGTTGATGGAATGATCACCTGGAATTATGCGCCAAGACTTCTTTTATTCGGTTTGGTATATGTCAAATCATGACATCATCATATTTGAAATTATGATTTAATTACAGGACCAAGACAACTCTTAGAAGGAATTATATGGATGGACACTTCGACCAAAAGGCATTATAAAACAAGCACATTCTCTTTGGAATTGTATTTGATTTGCAGGTAAACTTGCATTTGCACTGTTTCTATTGAACAGGTTTGGGCGTGATTCTTGCAGCTTTACTTGGGTCAATGAATCAGCCTCCGTCTCAACCGTCACAGCAACAACAGCAACAACAACAGCAACAGCAGCGACAACAGCAACAGCAGCAACAGCAACAGCAACAACAGCAGCGACAACAGCAACAACAGCAACAACAGCAACAACAGCAACAGTTCGGTTTCAGGCCACAAGGGCAAAGTCAAATACAGAACAACGTACAGCCCAGATCTGCCCCGCCAAACAATAACAAATCTATAATTGATATGTTAATGTTGAACCAAATGCTTCAGGCGAATAGGATGAATACATTAGCTTTCATACATGCAAATTAGCTTGGATTAAAGGGTAATTCATGCAAATATATTTGTCATTTTATCTTTAGTTATACCGTTAGAAACGTCGGGGCAAGGCAGGCTCATTGTTTGAGGGTGCTGCTGAGTTGACCGTGTTGGGATCAATTGACGGTTATTCTTGGTCTGTCAGCACCAGATACCCGTGGGTAAAGTGTTAAACGCCCAGCTCCTGCTTTGTCTTTTTACGTGCTGCTTTCAAACAGAGATTTAGGACTTAATCTCGTTAAAGTCAGATCTTTTAGTCCGATACGATATTTCCCTGTACGGAGAGCCGACGACACTACCACTGGAGTGAGTGAGTGAGTGAGTTTGGTTTTACGCCACTTTAAGCAATATTCCAGCAATATCACAGCGGGGGGACACCAGAAATGGGCTTCACACATTGTACCCGTGTCGGGAATCGAACCCGGGTCTTCGGCGTGACGAGCGAACGCTTTAACCACTAGGCTACCTGACCGCCCCCACTACCACTGGAGGTAGCATCAGGTGGACTCTTTAATTGGCCAATTTGGGTTTAACGTCGTGTTCAAGATAATTGCACTTATATAGCGATGTGCATGCACTTTGAAATAGTGATGATACCAGTTGTTGGCGAAAAGGTGAGCATATCCTGCATCACCGGTAGCACCCGTCATAAACACATGCAAAGGCAAGTCAGTTCTTCACCTGACAAATCAGGGGAACTTATGGAACAAGTAAAATAGGGAATTTTGTAACTGATGCGTCATCGTGATACGTCATATTTGGAAATGCCCTCGCCACGTCTACCATAAAACGTTTTCCAAGCTTTACTGAGGCCATGACATTAAAAGTTGTAACCCTGATCATTAATGAAGCCATATTGTTTTAGAGAGATTATGTTTGGCTGGCTCAAGACCACAAGCATTCCTCAGTTAGATTGGACGGGCAAAGTTCTGCTCAGAATTCACCCGTAGAGGTGTCGTCAGAGAGGCACACAGAAAGGTTTTGTTGGTTCCAGCTACATGACGGTGGTCTGTAAAAAATCGAGTCTGGCCCAGACAATCCAGTGATTGACATCATGAGCAACCTCTACAACCTCATTTTATCCCCGCTATCGTGTTTGAGTTGTACTTAACCCCCTCAGATACCAACACCCCACACATCAAATGTATTAGCCGTACCGTTCTCCACGTCATGAAATGTCAGTATAAGACAAATATACATGATTGATTCTCACAGTGATTTGTTTGTTTGTCAACGCTGCACTCAGCAATATGACGGCTGCTTGTAAATAATTGGGTCTGGACCGGACAATTCAGTCATTGGTTTTATGAGCATCGATCCAAGCCGTCAGGGTACGATGACATGCATCAACCAAGTCACCGAGACTGACCACCCGATCAATTCCGCAGTCCCCACTGTATTCCGCGATTCCGCGGTCGCGGAATATTTTGCAGAAAAGCCCGCTTGGTACAGAAATGTACCTATCTTGCAGAAAATCACAACTTGTGCAGAACTCACGAAGAATTTGAGATACAGATTATTTGTCCAGTGTAAATATAATTAATTAGGAAAAACATTGTACGAGCCTTTGACAAAGGTAATACAGATTTGTAATCAATCCTTATACATGTTTGTGCTATTCAATACAAGCTAAGGAAACCCCAATATGAAGGATATGTGTTGTAATACCCACAAGCCAAGACAGATTAACTATATTCATATGAAAAAATCAGGTGTTATTCAACTTATTGACATTAAAGACACGGAAACAGACGAGGGTAAATCTTCCTTGTGATATAATGTCTTTCTTAAACATACTCGAAGTTTAAGACATTGCATTTCACTGTTTTTAACTTTAGAAACTGTGTAGGAAAACAAAGCCTGAGTAAACCGCCCCATTTATGATACAGTGTTAAATGACTTGCATCCATGTTTGCAAAAATCAGTACTCCTACACGGGGAAACCACAACATTACATCCGTGCACAGAGCTTAGTAAAAGTAGTTCTGCTTGCATATTTATAATATTTATAAAATAATATATCGGATCGGGATAACAAATTGGCTTAACGCACAGTCAACGCTGTCCATTATATTATAACAATTATAATACACAGACCTGTTGTTGATTTTTCACATGGCCAGCTGAACATCTAGAGACGTCGACGAATACCCTAATCTTGTTCACTTTGACTGTTTTAGTACTGCAGACAACATAACATGGAATCATTGACATTCTCTATGATAATGCGCGGTAGTAGTCCGTAGTCCACGGTAACAGTGTATTTTCAAGGAATGAGTGAGTTTGGTTTGTATTTTCAAGGAATGAGTGAGTTAGGTTTGTATTTTCAAGGAATGAGTTAGTTTGGTTTGTATTTTCAAGGAATGAGTGAGTTTGGTTTGTATTTTCAAGGAATGAGTGATTTGGGTTTGTATTTTCAAGGAATGAGTGAGTGGGGTTTAACGCCGCTATGAGCATGATTTCAACACAATGCGTGTGGCACCTTAGAGTGAAACCCAAGAGCAAGGGTATGATGTTGACAACCGAAGCTTTTTAAACGGACGAACCCAGTGTTCAGATACATAATCAGCGGATAAATAAAACGTGGATTTGTTTGTTGATTATAAAATCAGTCCGAAGATATAGACAGTCACAAATCATCTGTTCTAAAACGATACACAGGATTAAAAATTCGAAAACATGTGCATTAATTTCATACACTGGATTTCATAACGCCAAGCGCCATACATTTCTTAAACAAATTTGTTACATTTTATTTGTCGAAAACCTTTACTTACAACAAGAATAAACTTGGATATATCGGTTTGTGGGTCAGAATGTATACAATGAAATTAAACCTTACTTGGATATTAGTGAGTGAGTGAGTATGGTTTTACGCCGTTTTCAGCAATAGTCCAGTAATATCGCGGCGGAGGACAACAGAAATGGATTTCTTACATTGCATCCATGTAGGTACTTGGATATGAAAATTTGATATGAACACAATTTGTACTTCTTGATGTTCCTAGATCACAATTCAGGAAATGCTAATCGAGACCAGATCAGTCTTGTGTTTTGTGTGTATCAAACGCTTTCGAATCTCAAGCCTTTGTGAACTAAAGTTCAATGAATTATGAGAATCGACTTAGAATCAAACTTATTTCCGCTTATATTCACGTAATGTGACACTTGTCTGACACAATTATTTATGTTATATGTTATATCAAATTGTCCAGCGAGCGGTTTGGGCAACGGTTTGTTTGGCAGAATTATGTCCAGGGACTGGTTTTAGGAACCGTTGGTTTGACATAATTATCCAGCACCCGGTTTGGGCAAAAGTTTGTTTGACCTAATTATCAAGTGACCGGTTTGAGCAACGGTTGGTTTGACCTGGTTATCCAGCGACCGGTTTGAGTAACAGTTGGTTTGACATAACTATCCAGCAACCGGTTTGTGCAACGGTTGGTTTGACATAATTATCCAGTGACTGGTTTGAACAACAGTTGGTTTGACATAATTATCCAGTGATCGGTTTGAACCACAGTTGGTTTGACGTAATTATCAAGTGACTGGTTTAAACAACAGTTGGTTTGACCTAGTTATCCAGTGATCGGTTTGGGCAACAGTTGGTTTAAGATAATTATCCAGCAACCGGTAAGAGCATCAGTTGGTTTGACTTTATCCAGTGACTGGTTTGAGCAGTTTCTTTACTTTACCCCTCAAGCTTTGTACGTTTCCATGTCATGACTATCTTTTAGATAACCTTTGGTTACGGCGTGAGTGGCCGAGGACAGTTCAGACATTGGTTTTGAAAGCTGAGTAAAGTTTTAATTCCTATAAAACAGCTCAGTTGTCCTGACTGTTGATCACCAGTCAGAAGTCAGTCAGGTTAGAAACTTCGAAATATCGTTCCTAAAGTGTTGTTTAAAATGTTCGACTCGCAGCTTAAACCTATATGGTTCGGAGATTTGGGGTGTTCATAAATGGTTGTTTCTCGAACGTTTCCAAGCGAAGTTTTGTAAATCTGTTTTGGTAATTAGTTCCAAATCTACAAATGTTGCAACGCTCGGAGAATGTGGTCGATATGGTATTTATATTGATTCTTACACACGATGGTTTAAGCTTCTTAATATGTCTCAAGAGAGATTTCCAAAAAGGTATTACGATTTGTTAGTTAGGTTTGATGCCGTTGGTAGGAATACATTCGTTTCTGCTATTAAGAATATGTTATATTCTCTTGGCTTCGAACATGTGTGGGACCTTCAAGGTGCTGGTGATCCTGAATATTGTATAAGTGAGTTTATACTGAGGGTTAATGAGTGTCATGGTCGCTCTGGATGCTCGAAATTAGAACTGTATTCATTAATTAAGACATCATTATCACCGACGTATGCTTACCTTTTTACGTTTGGAGAACATAACACAGAAAGGAAGGATGGCATCGATAAGACACTCCGGTTTTGACCATTGTGCAAGTTAAGGGCAGTTGAAAATGAAATTAATTTCATTCTTGTTTGCCCTATTTATGAAGATAATCGCTCAAATTATTTCCCATATTTAGACTTTATTACTGGTAATAATCGTTAAGAAATATATACTTAGAATGCTAAACTCCTCTGATATAAACTGTCTTGAGAACTTAGACAATTATGTTAAAGAGGATATCTGTCTTCGTTCTTCATACCTGAAAATATTATATCATACAGCACTTGATGTGAAACAAAATTGTATATATCTGTACGTGGGCCTGAGGACCTATTACCGAATAAATTGATTGATTGATTGAGTGAGTGTGATTATGCCATTTTGTAGGAATATTCCAGCAATATCACCGTGGGGGACATCACAAAGACTTCACACAAAAGTATTGGTTATGAAACGAAACTGATTTCAGAGTGTTTGTTAAATATTTATTCATTTTACTATGTACAAAAACCGACAACAAATTATACTATGACATTGTTGTTTGACATTGTTGACACGTTACTGAAATCACATCTCAATCCAAACCCTTCAGCGCCTTTGTGCTGGGATATCACATTTACAAGTAGCAGAGTTAAACAGTGACCCTTGAGCACATCTCATTGTCACCCATGTAGAGCCAAATGTGTTTTGTTCAAAGAAGTGCCCAGTTCGATCATATCTCCTCTTGTCACAATCTGCAAGAAATAACGACTTATTTACACAGCGATGAAGAGAACATTTGTGGTCGAGGGACTATCGAGTGCTTGGGTTCGTGCATGTTGCTAAACGTCATCGTTGAGTGGCATAGCTCAGGGATTAAACTCCATTTAGTTATAGGATTGAGTGAACGTTATAGCTGTTACAGTATTAAGGTGACTTGTAAATATGAAGTCTTGAACGAAAACTGTGACTCGGGAAGAACCCTCTCAATCATTCGCGTTACGGTGCCTGACCATTTCATCCATTTAGTCGTTGTGGTGCTGAGGACATATTCTAACCCGGATCCCTACAGGGGCCATAAATGATGGCATCAGGATGCCGATCTGGAATCGCAATTGGTGTGTATCTCTTCTTTAGCTATGACGCCTGTTCTTTCTTTAAGATAAAACACTGATCCTACAATGACCCCAGTTCCCGGAGATACAACTTTATAAGGAGTGGTAGAGTAGTCTAGTTTGCAGACCGATAGGTCCTGACTTTGATATGGAAAGGGTTTTGTCGCTTTATTTATGTGAAGACAGAGCATGGGGACCAATCTTCATGTCCACACTGGTGTTGCCGGGATATTGCTACACACGAAAATACATACTGGCTTCCTCGCTCACTCACGACCTCGCTCACGACTTCACGCACTCACTTATGACATCATTCAAGACCTCACTCGACTTACACACGACCTCTCACACGGCCTCGCTCTCTTTCAGAACTTCATTCACGAGCTCATGATTTCACTCACGACTTCACTCACTCACTCACCCACTCACTCACTCACCCACTCACTCACTCACCCACTCACTCACTCACTTATGACCTCATTCAAGACCTCACTCACCTCACACACCTCACTCTCAATCTCACTCACAAAATATCTTACCCACTCATTACCTCTCTGACTAACGATCTCACTCACGACCTCACTCACGACTTCACTAACTCACTCACTTATGACCTCATTCAAGACCTCACTCGACTTACACACGACCTCTCACACGGCCTCACTCTCAATCTCACTCACAAAATAACTTACACACTCATTACCTCTCTGACTTACGATCTCACGCACGACCTCATTCACGAGCTCACGATTTCACGCACGACTTCACTCAAGACATCACCCACCCATTCACTCATTCACGACTTCACTCAAGACCTCACCCACACTCACTAACTCACCTCTTTCTAGACCACACACACGATATCACTCAAAATCGCACTCACTACCTCATGATCATTCAAGGCGTCACTTACTCACTCAGTGGGGCGATGATGCAAGTCACGGTACTCACGATTCGGTCGCGCGACACATGCACATTCCTGAGGGTTGTAGATCAGATGGTCTGGACATGTCATTACGCTCTCCTGTTTGTTGATCACCAGTCGGAAGTCATTCAGGTTAGACGTCTCTTCCATGTAACACTCTGCAGGTGATAATACCAGTGTTTAATGCATGAAGGGCCATCAACCAAGTTACAGAGAGACACAAACATAATCTTTTTACAGTCCTGCAATTTGATGTATAATCTAGCTTCGTATAAACATTTGCATTGAAACAAGGCTGGCAAAAGGCGCATTTCATTAAACTGAGAGCATTGTGCTCGCACAAGATCTCTCGACATCCCATTACAGTGGGACTAAATAAACTTGTCTCTCTGTCTGTCTGTCTGTCTGTCTATTCTGGTCAGAACAACCTTCTGAATTTAGAGAGCTTGTATCAAGACGGACACCCAATCCGCTTACACGCAGACTCTCCAAACAAAAAGACAAAAATATCTTTAGCCCTTTCACTTATGGACATGGTTATATAAAATCAAATAAATTATATGTATATATTTGACACAAAATGGAATACACAAATCGAAACTGCGGTATATCCAAAGGACGGATCTGGCAAAATCAACTGACCGTGAAAACACTACACCATTCTTCCCTTTGCTCTCATAATATTAAACCAAACACAAAAATGTATCGTCATAGAACTAATTCAGCATCATGAAATGAAACGGTAAATTTCTCCGGACACAAATCCTACCTTCATTTAAACTCAAGTCAAACATGTTGCCTTGGAAACGTAAACAATAAATATTGATAAAAATCCTGAATGGTGAAAGGTTACAATTTAGCGCAAATGTGCGAATAAACAACAGTTTCGTGAAGAAATATTACGGTTTGGGAAACGAAGCATGATAGACGGGTTATTATACTGAATTCGTCAACTATCATGTGATAACTGATGTGATCTCAGATGATGCAACTATGGTCGGCTCCATTCAGTACCAAATCATTTCCAAATATATTTTACCAATAAAAATTGTTCAGAAATGTGAGCGAATGAATATTGCTTAAGGCTGAAGTCTGCAATATTACAGCTATATCACAGAGTTTTTGTAAATTATCAAGCCTCGGCCAGGCTGACCCAGTAAGTGAAAGCATGACCAAGGTTTATGTTTCTCTTTGTTGTTCAACGCCGCACTCAGCAATATTCCAGCTGTATGACGGCGATCTGTAAACAATCGATTCTGGACGAAAGAGTCCAGTAATCGACATCATGAGCATCGATTCACGCAATTAGGATACGATGACATGCCAAGTCAGCGAGTCTGACCACCCGATCCCGTTAGTGGCCTCTTACGCATAGTCGCTTGTTATAAGCATGGGTTGATGAAGACCAATTCTAACCCGGATTTTTACATGTGCTGGACCAATGATCTGGGCACGGAGAGCCGTTATCAATCATTTCCGACAATCCAGTGATTGGTATTATGCGCATCGATCTACGCCGTCAGGGTACGATGACATGCATCCAATCATGTCACCAAGCCTTACCACCCAATCAACTCAGCAGTCGCCGCTGTATTCCGCGATTCCGCGGTCGCGGAATATTTTGCAGAAAAGCCCACTTGGTACAGAAATGTACCTATTCTAACCCGGATCTTTACGTGTGCTGGACCAATGATCATGGCACGGAGAGCCGTTATCAATCATTTCACCAAGTCTGAGCCGCGATCAATTTCGACGCCTCTAACAAGCACTAACAAGCACTGGACACAGTTCATCAAATATATACATTACCAACGTTTCTTTGATCCCTGGGAATGCTGGAACTAAAGCCGCAAATACACAGATCTCTGACGAAGATAAGCCCAAGTGGGCATTTCAGGTCCACCCATTCTCCTGCCTGAGTCAACTGCTGAAAGATTGTTCCATCTCGGCTCAGAGGGCGCTTGTCGCAAACTGTCAAGTGAAAGTGGTATTCAAAAGGATTGGTGAAGGGAAACGGGCATATGTTTTGAGTGGGTGAGTGAATGAGTAGGGTTTTACGCCGCTTTTAGCAATATTCCAGCAATGTCACGGCGGGGACACCAGACATGGGCTTCACAAATTGTACCCATGTCGGGAATCGAACTCGGGTCTTCAGCGTGACGAGCGAACGATTGGCCACTAGGCTACCCGTCCGCCCCGCGCATGCTTTGAACATTGAGGACTTAAGACATGCATTTAACAGACTGAAACACCAAAGAGTGACAATTTGAGCAGTAATAGTAATACATATATTTGTGTCATAATAGTTAAGTATCTTTTGTAAGTTGCGGGAAAATTACAATTCTGTTGCCTGTATAAAAGAAGTTGCATTTAAGGGGTTGTTATGTTTACCTTGAAAGCTAAATATATTTCCTTTGGTAAATATTTTAAAAAAATTATCTTCTGATATCTGCCCAAGTCAATCGGTCAAATCACTCCAACTCCTCAAAATATGCGTGCATTCACATAATATCTGGATGAATTCATGTTGTTGTGAGTTTTTTTGAAATATTAATTTCATGTGAAAAACCTAGTTTGTTTGTTTGTTTGTGTGTTTAGTGTTTGTTTGTTTGTTTGTTTGTGTGTTTGCTTGCTTGTTTGTCAGAAAGCCGCACTTAGCAATATTCCTTATGGTTACAAAGGTCTTCATGGATTGGAAGACATGTCTACTCTTTGCGTGAATACCAGCGTGAATCGACAAAACACATTGAGACCAATCTGAAAACTTAAACCATAGAGACTCTATCAGGCCCCACTGACTGCATGGATACTTACCATCAGTGGTTTGTCGACAGTTACATCTGTCTGTGTTAAACACTTCCTTGCCATCACACATGAGAACTCGCTCAAAGCCACCATAGTGCAACACAAACTCCCGCGCATTCAGTGGGCTTCCAACAATATAGCATCCTGAAACAAATAATGGAATAACGGTCAAAACGAATAAATTTGGTCTTTATTTAGCTTCATTTACAAATTTGGTGAGCACAGCGCCCCGATTACCCGAATCGTACATACGCTGAGATCTCCAGAGTGCTAATTTTTGACGTTATGGAACTCACAGTGTGTTGTCATCTCCTATGGAGGCGGTCGGGTAACCTAGTTGGTAAAGCGTTCGCTCGTCACGTCGAATACCCGGGTTCGAATCCCCTAATTGGTTAAAGCGGCATAAAACTTTATTCAGTCACCCATTTTCTATGTGTCAAAAATAGATCACATAGGTTCACCGCATCACCTTGCATGTTATCGAAATTTGGTTTAATGCGGTGTCTTCACGCAACGAATGATGCACTGCATAAAGACTCATTCGCTACGCCAGTGTGACTCAAGCCTTACATTGTACCCAGTAAAAGAAATTCCATTGGTATATACTCAAGTCTACAAAGAAACTTTTTAATTTCTTGAACATCAACTATCTTGACTATCCCTTCTGGGTGATATTTTTTTCATAATTATTCTTTTGTTTCCGAGTAGATCATACATTATGAATATTTATGAACAAATAAACAATTTCCATATTCATCAGAGTCGATTGTAAGATTCCAACAATATGATCAGTATGAGTTTATGAATCATTATGAAATAGTGATGATTCCAGGTGCCCGTACTGCCCCACCGGGGGCACCCGTCACAAACACATGCAAAGGCATAGTATATTTGCTTCTTATATATTCTGTACATAGTACATGGAATGAGAAAGAGAAACATTTGGATTGACTGCAGTTTGAGAAGGTAAAACATTCAGTTGTCTCATGATAGTTTAGTCTGTCTTTTTGAAGTTGCAGAAAATAACATTTTTCGTGCCTGTATTTTTCTATGAACAAGTTGCATTTAAGGAATTGTTATGTTTCTCTTGATAGCAAAATATAATATTTCCCTTTGGTAAATGTCCAAGCACTCCAACTCCTCACAATATGGGTGCATTCACAAACTATCTGGATGAACTACTGCTCTTGTGAGTTTTTGGACATGTTTATTTCTTTGTTATAATGATTGTTTGCTTGGGTTTTTGGGGTTTTTTTTGCAGAAAGCCGCTCTCAGCAGTATTCTTTATGTTGACCCGGAATCTCCACGGTTTCTTGTGATAAAAATACGGATATAATAAAAACAATCATTGCTTCCAAGGAATCGACCATTTGTGTTTGACTTTATTCACGACGGAGATAATTACAAGGGAGGGGGGGGGGGGGGGGGGGTTATTGTGATATATTTGCTTCTCAAACGTAAATCAACTCCAAGCTATCGAAAATTTGCTTCCTGTGATGTTTAGCGCATTGTGGCGTCAACATTGTGACGTCACAATGACACGCCAGGTACCTCGGAACGACGAGGTAACAATAACCTAACATACATTCAACGAAGCATGCTCCGCCAATCAGAGCCCCTGGTTTTGTAGTAGCTAAGTTCAAGTGATAGTCAAATTTCACTCAGATACTAATCAATCATTCCCTGAAGTATTTTCCTCCTGCATGTAACGTTATTTTTATGTTGACCCACATATTACTTTAAGTCGTGTCAGAAATATATAAATATAACACATTACGTATATTTGCATGTTATATATTGTGGTAATAACATCGGAATTAGAAACGACATGTTTATGTGTAGAACATGCTTAAAACTGACAATGATTTACAACCTTCTCGGACTTCCTTTCACCAAGGTGTGAACCTGCATTATCGTGGTTACATGGCAGGTACGACATCTTTATGTCCGAGTCATAATGACATGACTCGAGGAAATATGATGACAGGCCATAACTATAAACCACAAACCACGTGTACTGCCTTCAATATATTTTCAAAAACGAGATAAAAACAACTTGGATGGGTTTTTTAAAACAAGAATTCAATTCCGCAACGTAATAATTGATCCCATGTTCATGATCTATGTATTGGCTAAACATATATTAAAACTAACACTGTTGTAATTGTTATAAATCTGGTTCCGTTTATTAATCATAGTTTCAGCTTTATATTACATTACATTTTCTCAACGTTACAATACGGAATGACAGAAGGTCCATCCGTTATTATTCATCAGGACAACTTCCTGCCTACAAATAGAACAAATTATTAACATACTTTTATATTTTAAGGAGCGTTTTTGTTCCTTGACTCACTTACTGTCACAGTGGACGAGACAGGAACTGGCGATAATCCCAGCAATCGCACCCAGCAAGCTGCGGAAGGCCATGATAATCTAAAATACAAAACAAAAACCATAGAGAAAACATGTAGCAGGAAATACATGTGAAGTGTTTTTAAGAAAAAATAGACTTTTCAATATATGTCAATTTTATGACAACTGTATTGTAGATTATTTTCTGCACACATATATAGTTGCAACAAAAAACACTCACCTTTATGTTGTCAGTATTGATGGAAGTCGCCCTATTCTGCTGCCAATGCTTATAATACAAGGAAGGGAAAATACATGTCCACCCACCGTTATGGATAATGTTGAACAAATAACAGACTGCTCGCGTCAAGCTTGGGCACGATTCTGGCATCTGCATGCTTTTAGTGGCAACATGTATTAAATGTACTATAACTACTCCTTTCTGTCTGTTATTTCATGTAGAATTAACGACTGTTTACGTCGTAGTTTCCGTCGTACATAACGGAAGACCTTTATGTATTTAAGGATTGACTGTGTATTTTTTTCGGTCCATTGAGGTATGAATCGAAAAACCGATGTGCAAACTGTATGAATCCGGTTTATGTATATGATGATGAAAAAAGGTCATCACGACGATGTGAAAGGATTTCACTGCCATGCATACAAATGTGTTTGTTTTGTTTTATATTTTGGAAAAAGAATATTTTGCATTAATGTCTATTATCAGTGGAGCTAGGACTTAAGATGCTTGTTCACATATTCTGGAAGCAATTGGTATAATTTCTTTCGAACATCTGATTGTATGAGTCACTTCCAACCACGACTAGTTTAAAAATATTAATATCTTAATTTGTTAAATCATTCAGTAATTGTTAACCCTGTCACCCTGAACATGGAATTACTATTCACACGTAATGAATCACGCTGTCACGTACTCACACTTTCCTCTGTCAAACAGATTCCCCGATGCTCTCCCTTCAGAGGAAAATTAGTTTAAAAAATGCTGGTACCGAACAACGGAATACATTACATTTCTACGAAAGCCTATTAGGGCCAAATTCATTGATAACATTTTTTTATTTAAAAGTTGTAATAACAAGTTGTAAAGTTTAATTACAAGTTGTAAAGGTGTATTTACAAGTTATAAAGGTGTAATTACACGTTAAAAAGGTGTAATTACACGTTAAAAAGGTGTAATTACACGTTAAAAAGGTGTAATTACACGTTAAAAAGTTGTAGTTACATGTTTTTAAGGTGTAATTTCAAGTTTAAAAGATGAAAATACAAGTTTTTAAAGGTGTAATAACTAGATTTAAAGGCGTAATTACAAGTTTAGAAATGGAAATAACAAGTTTTGAAAGGTGTAATTACAGGTTTGAAAAGGTGTAATTACAGGTTTGAAATGGTGTAATTATGAGTTAGAAATGTGAAATGTCACTGAATGATCAAAGCATTTGAAGTTCTGTATTGCCTGAAGGACTGACGTAGAAGTATGGACGGGGACAATTATTTTGGATGTTTTTAGATGAATTGGGCATTGAAAAGTCTGTAACTGACAGAAAGAACCCGTTTCAGAGTTCGTTTACTGATAACAACATTGTCTGCTAATGCCAGAAAGCACAATATTTCTGTTGGTGCAAGCCCCAAATCATAATACAACTTCACTTTTCTATTTATGTTTCTTGATGCCATTTGGGACAGACGTCCTCCCTCCAAGATATGTTCATTTGCCCCTTATTCTGAATTTATAAGCAGTTCAATGGTTAAACTTGTAATTACAACTTTTTAAACTTGTAATTACACCTTTACAAGTTGTAATTACACCTTTAGAAACTTGTAAATACACCTTTACAACTTGTTATAACAACTTTTAAATAAAACATGTTATCAATGAATTTGGCCCTAATAGGCTTTCGTACATTTCGACAAGGAATAAGTTGTCTGAACGTGACATCTTTAGAATACATGTAGAAAACATCGGAGAACACTGGACTTGCTACGATGAATATTTATGTAGATTTACGTATTCTATTTATCATCCATTATCTTATTGTACGAAAATGGAATCAGATCACCAGTCAAGCCGTTATTGCAACGGCCTCTCAAAATATTACAATGACCTCATAAAATATGGTGACGCCATCCAAACAATGGAACAAGAGATGTTGGTTAGTAGGTTAGCATGAAAAAATATTTCTCGGGGATAAAATTTATAATTCCCCAGGATATGGTCGCTGAAAAACAAGTGAATGAACGTCGGCCGAAGCGAGGACGTTTCATCTATCCCCAAGCAGCATTATGAGACCCTCGAATCGTTACCAAAGAACAACGAATAACTTTTCATGAGCCAGTAGTGGTAGTGTGACAACCATGGCCCAGAACTGCCACACCCGGGTTCGTCATCCGAGGCATAGAATCATAACAGCAACCTCTACACCTTACAAAGTATGCGTAGGACATCAGCTCAGACGCCGTAAAGCAGGTATTCGAGCTAGACGGCGTCATTTTGACGGACCAACATCGTCGACTACGAATTCGGTGATATCGTGGCCAAAATGTATGGCCTCACCTGCGATGGAGAACCATTAGGCTGATATGGTGGCCGTGTTCAAGACCGCGGTTTACATCCCGAACATATAACCCTGCCGGGAACAGGAGAAAATCGTGCCCAGTTTGAATGCTTTCTCAGATATATTTGCACTTATATGTATAACTGCACTTAACATAAGATGCGATTGTGAGTGAGTTTGGTTTTACGCCGCTTTTAGCAATATTCTAGCAATATCACGGCGGGAGGACACCAGAAATGGGCTTCACACATTGTACCCATGTCGGGAATCGAACCCGGGTCCTCAGCGTGACGAGCGAACGATTTAACCACTCGGCTGCCCGACCGCCCCGTTGACTATAAGAACCAGTGGTGTCTTCAAAATGGATTTCAGCAAATGGAGCACAGGCCAGTCATAACGTTTTAGGCCAAATGGGTGGAACGACAGAACTACATGATCGAATAGTCAAGATGATGCGGAATGATGCTGGACAGTTTAAAAAAATGTAAGCTAGTGAGTCCTTCGAGGATGACCCAAGGTGACAGCCCTGAAATTATAGCTGCTGTTGAAAAGAGGATCTGTCATTCATCAGCATCTTTGTATTTCTAAGGTGTCAGCAAGATGAGTATTTAATCCGCAAATGGTTTTTTTATCAAAGGATGTAGTGCAGCTAATAGCTCCTTGAACTCTACAACTCGGATGGAAAAAGGTTTTGTATCATGTTTCTAACGTGTGATGAGACGTGGGTTCATCACGGGGATCCAAAGACCAATCCAGATCCAGCTGGGAAAATTATGGCAACCTTATTCTGAAATTGGAAAGGGGTGTTTTTGAGAACATTAACTGTCCTGCAAACGTGAATGACATGGAGGAATGGTGGAAAGTACACGCCAGACGGCGTACTTTTGACGGACCAACAACGTCAACTACGAATTCAGTGGCCTCACTTGCGATGCAGAACCGTGTACTTCAAAAAGACGTTTTGCTTCGTCAGGTAGATATAAGATGTCAGGTGTGCGAGCCAAACTGCATATCGATAGATTTGGCGGAGGTAGGTTGATGGTGTGGGCAGCAATCTCGCACAGTGGTATGGACACCCTTGTTGACGTTCAGGTTAACGTACAACAGTACAGGGATACAATTCTGTATTATGCCAGACTACATGTCGACAACAGCATACTTATACAAGAACATTCAGGTCCTGCGCTGGTCCTCTCTATCTGAAAGAAACACTTTTTGGTTTTCGATTGACTCAGCTACGTTTTGTCCCACAATAAACATGGCTTTAGAACAGATGTATCTGCATTGCCTCTTTGGACATGAATATGGCTATACCTTAAGATTGACGTAATATGAAGTAAGTAGCACATTCAAAAGTATCAGTTATGGAGGAAAACAGTTATTTGTTTCAACTGGTTGAATAGGTGTTGATCAGTAACACACAAAAATTACAGCTTTAGTTTTGATTTAATATGGGTACACCTTAATACCTAAATAGATGTTTTCGCCAATATCACCGAGTCAAAACCATGAGGTATGTACCTATGTTGCTCAAACCATGTTATTACAAAAATTAGTAAAGCGCACTTTCCAATTAATAACTGCTCAAATGCACTCAGTGCATGATAGAGATTATTATTACCCCTGCCACTGGATCGGCGTACACTTGAATTTCATTCGCAACTCCCTGGGGAGAATACAGTCCAAGCGGCCTGTGAGGCGCTAGAAGGTTAACAGTCACATTACCATATCTGCCGACTGAGACGCCACATGTGTTACATGTGCTTCAGTGTGGACAGAACCAAAGCCCAAGAAACTCCCCGGAGTCAAGCAGCCGAACATGATCACCATCCATCTTCATCTGGTACTTGAATGCCTCGATTAATTACAGACAACAGTGAATAGTGAGTGAGTGAGTTGGGTTTAACGCCGCTTTTAACAGTATTCCAATTATATCACGCTGTGTCAGCTTAATGTGGGAGGAAAGCCCGAAGTGATGCAGGTCTCAGACGTTTGCCACTTCGGTGAAACCCACGAGCACGGGTATGGTGCTGACAAACCTAGAAACATAATCGGGGAGAACCGGAATTCGAATCCACAATCATAGGTTTCTGGTATGCCCAAGGGACGCAACGCTGCACAGCGAATCGCGGCGCATTAGACGACTGGGCCACAACAGTGAATATTGCTGGCTGACGAGTAGACAACATTCACTCAATAAAGATCCACCGCACTGATTCACCAGCTTATGGAGCATGTTTGAAATTTATCATGTTCGTTTGATCTATTTGGTAGATATACATCTTGGTACTTTTATTACGTGACAACTTCTACATTTCATCCCAGTAAATATCACTTATCGTTTATATTGTGCCCGAAAACACGACTATCTCATACACAAGAAGTTAAAATAATCGCATGAAGATGTTATTGTATATATCCGAGTGACGAATGGGAAAGAACCTGTGGTGTGTTTAGAGCTTTCCTCGTTATCCAAAAACACGTGGCAATTCATTCTTTCCGATAGCAGGGCCACTACTTTGCTACACGAAAATGCAAGAATTAGTTTCAGTTGGCAGACACTTGCAAATGGTGTTAGGTTATCTTACAATTTCATAATATGTGAAACTGGACATTTCACGTAAAATAGGCTCTTCAGTTATTGGTGAGTGAGTGACTTTACGCGGTTTTTATCAATATTCCAGCAATATCACGTGTGTGTGTGTGGGGGGGGGGGGGGGGGGGGGGGGGGCGGGAGACACCAGTAATAGGCTTCACACATTGTACCCATGTCGGGAATCGAACCCGGCTTTTCGGCGTGACGAGCGAACGCTTAACCACTAGTACTAGGCTATCCGAACGCCCCTTTTCAGTTATGGAGGCTGACGCAGAAATTGTCTTAATGTATTACTGTGCCGTAGACACATCTTACTTATGTATTGTTCCGATGTAACGCAGTTGTTCCGCACATACAATTTCAAATCAAAATAACCGCTTTTTATTGAACTTTTTCCGCTTTTTTCAATGATTGAATATTTAATCTTGTCATGGTGGAATCGAGATAAATATACTCTCCGCTTCCAATTTCAATTTTCAGGTTTCAGGTAATCTTGCTCTACATTGAACACACAATGAAAGGAGAATTACCACGTGTATTTTGATAATCATCAAAACCCTAAACAGATCAAATGTTCTTTCCCCTTAGTTAAACAAGGAATTATACATTTCATATGTATCTAACTTCTATGTAAACTTACACCTGTGTGAGATCAATTTAACCAAATCATCAAACCAAGTGCACAAACTGAATATACCCAGCCAGCTGTCACCCAAAGTCTGGCTGCCCTACATGAAACGTTTGTAGTTGTTTCCACTGACAAGGCCTCAAATAACATAACCATTATATGTAAGCATCACTACATTAATTGTTTGATCAAAGAACATGGTATAAGTAAACATGTCCCTGTGTGTAAACAATTCATGAGTTTCTCTGTCTGTCAGCGACTGTCATGTATATTGAGCAACGATCCAGTCCATCGGGGCACGTATGCTCTGCAATCATCCAAGTCATTGAGCCTCTTACCACAAGTATAGATTATCGTGGGCCTTTGCAAAGTTGATGGTTTTCATCAAGAGGTTGTACAGATTTTGGTTGCATTCATTGGTATAACAAGTCTCGTTGCAACCATGCAATTTCCATTTATAGATTATTGGATTTTTTGTAACGATCGCTGGTCAAGACGCGATTCTTTAACAAATCAGTGATTGCAGTAAATCGTGTGACAGATTTATGGTCCATCACTTGAATTGCTCATGATGTCAATCACTGGATTGTCTGGTCCAGACTCGATTATTTACTGACCGCCTTCTTACAGCTGGAATATTGCTGAGTGCGGCGTTAAACAACATAACAGACAAACAAATTCCATCAATATTTCAAGGAGATTTATGGGACTCCATCTTCCCGAAGCAAGGGAGTAAACTGACTTTAACAGTCCAGTTGCCACCCTTGTCGGACTACGATGGAATTTGTGTGCTCGATCGTAGCCCACCTGTGGCTTTTACGATTTACGTCCCTTCTATGCCTTCCCTACGGACCAATCAGATTTCACCTCTCATATCACTTGCATTTGCTTCAAACAAAATGCTGTGTTGTTTATGAACCAGATGTCGATATCGTTTCGGGATTTTGTTTGTACCATGCATAGACCTGTTAGGCCAGCCAAAATATAGCTCCTTAATTTCAGAATTCGCTAAGGGTGGAACTGAACTTTTACTATCAGTTAAGATGCATGCGACTCTTACTCAAAAGTTGTTTGATCAAGGTTACGACATTCAAGGTCTCAGTAGAGCTTTCAAAACGTTTTATGTTGGACATGTGGAGGATATTTCCAATCTGACGTGTGTCCGATGCTATTTCTTTTTGTGACCTGAACCATGTTGACGTGTAGCATATGTTCTCGTGTTTTAAGTTGAACAATTGACTTGCCTTTGCATGCGTTTGTGACGGGTGCCATCAGTGTTGTACGATACACTCATCTTTACGCGAACACCTGGAATCACATTTCATAATGATTCAAAGGCCCATGTTCATTTTCTTGTGGCAATGGTTTTGCACCTTTTATGTAAATTGTGTGAGTGACGGTTGCTACCGGTAGGGCAGACACGCTTACCCTTTTTGCGAAGACCTGATATCATCACTAATTTTCAGTGATCCGTTCATATAATTGTCACCACTCTTTTGCCTTTTAGGGGGCACGGGTGGCCCAGTCGTCTAAGGCGCCGCGATTCGCTGTTCAGAGTTGCGTCCCCTGGACACGCCAGAAACCTCTGATTGTGGGTTCGAATCCCGGTTCACCCCGATTATGTTTCTAGGTTTGTCAGCACCATACCCGTGCTCCTGGGTTTCACCGAAGTAGTAAATGTCTGAGACCTGCATCACTTCGGGCTTTCCTCCCACATTCAGCTGACACGCCGTGATATAACTAGAATACTGTTAAAAGCGGCGTTAAACCCAACTCACTCACTCACTTTTGCCTTTAACGCCCAATGGAATCAGTTTCGGCAGATAATCGAATCTGATTCTTCTCTAAAGTCGACGTTCCATATTCACGAGACAACAGGACATGACATCGGATAAATACGTTTTATTCAGGCGTGATCACAGACGCACTTGCTCTGGTTTAGAGTGGTGCCTGACGGACAGTACCGAGTCCTCCACCGTCCGTGAATAAAGTGCTTGTACTTCCGGCCACTGTAGGGTTTCATGTCGCATCCTGCAAACCAAGAGATAGTATGACTAAGCACTATAAAACTGTACTTCACATGAGACACGAGACGTATTTCACCTTATGAAGCAGATTTGTTTCCATAATGGATTTCAGCTAGTTGGAGCAAAGCTCAGTGATGACGTTTTTGGACAGGAAAGGAGTGAGTGGTGTGGTTTTACGCCGTTTTTAGCAATATTCCAGCAATATCACGGCGGGGGACACCAGAAATGGGCTTCGCACATTGTACCCATGTCGGGAATCGAACTAGGGACTTCGGCGTGACGAGCGAACGCTTTAACCACTCGGCTACCCGACCGCTCCTGGACAGGAAAGATGTACAGCGAAATAAACGCACACTGACAAAGAAAGAACATAATTGTGGTCTGAGGCCATGACGTACATGAATTGCAGAACGTTTGCTGGCCATATAACGTGATCCCAACAAGATTTGCACCATTTGCCTTGATATTAAACTTATCAACGACACAGATTTATATTTATAAAGTGTTATAACTAGTATCCTATCATATATGACAATAGTGTTTTAATTAATATAGTAATGACAACGAGGGCACGGGTGGTCCAGTCGTCTAAGGCGCTGCGATTCGCTGTGCAGAGTTGCGTCCCTTGGGCACGTCAGAAACCTATGATTGTGGTTCGAATCCCGGTTCGCCCCGATTATGTTTCTAGGTTTGTCAGCTCCACGTGCTCGTGGGTCTCACTTCGGGCTTTCCTCCCACATTTAGCTGACACGCCGTGATATAACTGGAATACTGTTAAAAGCGGCGGTAAACACAACTCACTCACTCACTAGTAATGACAACAGGAATAATAATTATTTTGGTATAACTTCTTGCTTATTACGATGGTAACACGCCAACTGATGGAATATCAACCTTACTTCAGCATATAGGTTTTCCTTCGTAATTTAATCAAGCTGAACAATATACAAAACTTGTTGCAGCACAAATTGAGTAAAAGACACAACGCTAGTGAGTCTTAAATGAATGGCTTTCAATCACAATTCACTGGTAAGTGAGTGAGTCTTGTTTAACGCCGCTTCGAACAGTATGTTCACACCACTATCATTACGTCACTCACACACTGTCATACCGTCGCTCCCACTCTATCATAACGTCACTCCCTTCTATCATAACGTCTCCCCCTCCAACATAACGTCACTCCCTTCTATCATAACGTCACCCCTCCATCATAACGTCACGCCCCTCCAACATAACGTCACTCCCTTCTATCCAAACGTCACCCCCTCCACCATAACGTCACCCCCTCTATCATAACGTCAGGCGGGGGATACGGGTGGCCCAGTCGTCTAAGGCGCCGTGGGACATCTTTTGTAACTGTCTTTTGCCTTTGGATCCCTTTTACGGTCAATCGACCCTTTACGGCCAATCTACCCTCTACGATTAATCGACCCTTTACGGTCAATCGACCCTTTACGGTCATTAGGGCTAGTTACATATTTGGTGGTTAATTAATTGTGATAGGGTAGGTTTTACCGAAATTTATCCTTAGCCCTTGGATCCCCTTTAAGATCAGTCATCCCTTTACGATCATTAGCTGTTGGATATTCGCTCAGTGGCTTTAAGTTTCTATAGCGGCTCCTAATATTCTTTACACAAAAACGTCAAAACAGGAGGATGAAACGTCCCTGGAACATCCACACAAGCCATTTTCACCCGCTTCATTTGTTTAGTAATGATTCAAAAGCCGACTAACCCTTGTGGCGTCACTAGCCATGCGTATGCCTTTCATCGTTCCTTACTATGACCCTCCTTATCCTGACAGTGTTCCTTCCCACCCTTTTCTGTCACAAAATCACCCGACGTATTATTTAATACCCTGTCATTCATGCGCATCCGTGAAATAGAGGTCTGGCGTCTGACGCCTAGAGCCGTTTTTGGTTTGCGCCATATCGGCTTATCACTCACCTCTCTGTATTTTGGAGATTACGGAATTGGACGAGTGTGTCAAATGGCATCGGGATCATTCGTCAGTGTCCCTGGACTACAGTCACGAGGCACCATGCCTACCCGTAAGCTTCGTAAGTGTCTGTCACCTATTCGACCTTTTCCGTTAGTTCCGTAACGTCTTAGGCATAACTAAGTAAAGTTTAACAGTGTGGACGTAGCTCAGTCGGTAAGCTGTCGGGGTAACGACGGGTTTTGACAAAGACTGCCAGATTGTCTTAGTGACATGTGACCTACGGCAGAGTTCGTCATCCCGAAAAGTTGTGGGGCTGTATCCTAAAGATGCTCCATCATTAGGTCAGTCCAACACTATCATAACGTCACTCACACACACTATCATAACGTCACTCCCACACACTATCATAACGTCACTCCCACACACTATCATAACGTCGCTCACACACACTATCATAACGTCACTCCCACACACTCATAACGTCGCTCACACACACTATCATAACATCACTCCCACAATATCATAACGTCGCTCACACACTATCATAACGTCCTTCCCACACTATCATAACGTCACTCCCACACACTATCATAAGGTCGCTCTCACACTATCATAACGTCACTCACACACACTATCATAACGCCACTCCCACACTATCATAACGTCACTCCCACACTATCATAACGTCGCTCACACACTATCATAACGTCACTCACACGCTATCATAACGTCACTCCCACACACTATCATAAGGTCGCTCTCACACTATCATAACGTCACTCACACACACTATCATAACGCCACCCCAACACACTATCATAACGTAACTCCCACACTATCATAACGTCGCCCAAACACTATCATAACGTCACTCCCACACTATCATAACGTCACTCCCACACTATCATAACGTCACTCCCACATTATCTTAACGTCACTCCCACACACTATCATAACGTCACTCCCACACTATCATAACGTCACTCCCACACACTATTATAACGTCGCTCACACACACTATCATAACGTCACTCCCACACTATCATAACGTCACTCCCACACACTATCATAAGGTCGCTCTCACACTATCATAACGTCACTCCCACACTATCATAACGTCACTCCCACACCCTATCATAACGTCACTCCCACATTATCTTAACGTCACTCTCACATTATCTTAACGTCACTCCCACACTATCATAACGTCGCTCACACACTATCATAACGTTACTCCCACACTATCGTTAAGCCACTCTCACTCTGTTATAACGTCACTCCCCTCCATCATAAGGTCACTCCCACACAATCATAACGTCGCTCCCTCTCTATCATATTGTCACGCCCACACAATCATAACGATTGTCCCACATTATCATAACGTCGCTCTCACACTATCATAACACCGCTCTCACACTATCATAACGCCACTCACACACACTATCATAAGGTCACTCCCTTTATGGTAATCCTGTTTCGAGTCTGTGACTGAGATGGGTTAAACGCCGCTTTGAACATTATTTCAGTTATACCACGGAGGTCCAGTTCATTGTGGGACCTGAACTGACAGAGACGTTTTAGGCGTTAACCACTTAGATGAAGCACCAACTCGAACAGAGAAGGTACGAAAAGAACGCAACTCTACTCATCATGATCAATTTCATCTCCTTAGACATCTGGGCCACCTATACCCTCGTGAGGCCTAGCTTTGGTGTCTTGATATTTGTTTGTTTTTTGTAAAACGCCGCATTTAGCAATATTGAAGCTATATGAGTCTTGACCAGACAATCCAGTTATTGACATCATCGGCATCAATCCACGCAATTGGGATACGATGACATGCATCAACCAAGTCAGCGGGCCTGACGACCCGATCCCGTAAGTCGCCTCTTACGACAAGCATCGTCGCCTTTTACTGCAAGCATGGGTTGCTAAAGGCCTATTCTACCCCGGATCTCCAGGGGTGAACTAACCGTTTGTCAGGGTTACACATCCGCAATGCCCTTCGCTGAAGATAGTTCCTGGTGGACAGGGCATTATATGAACCCCGGTACTATCTCTCGAAACGTAGTGAACCAAAGACCGCTTTAACATGAAGAGATGGCATTTGACCTTCTTGTTCTCTGAAATGAGAATATAAATAAAAAACAGTTCCAAAATTATACGAATTCTCGAAACACTATCAAATAGTGATGATACCAGTTATCCTGCCGCCCACCAATGGAACCCATCACACATTCACCAAATTATTTCTTCACCTGTTCACACGTATTTCCATATCCATTTCCTTATTATTTTGGGGTAAGACATCAAGGCAAAAAGTAAGCATCCCCATGGGCACCAATTGCGCTCACCGTCCTGCTAATCTGTTTCTCTATGCAAGTGAATAAGAATTTCGGCTCGGAGAGTCAAAATGGTTAATTTAGCCAAGAAGTTTGAATTAAGCTTAATGTATGTCGGTGATTTGATATCGTTTGATACCCGTAAAATATCCAATTCCCTTCCACTGATATAGCCACCTGACCTAGAAATTAAGGTGACCAGTAAGACCGCTTCATCTGTTTCATTTTTAATCCATGCATGAAGATTAAGAGTGACAAAACATTTTCCACAAGACTGTATGATAAGAGGGGTGACTATAACTTTCCAATAGTCAACTTTCCCTTTATGTCGAACAATATTCTAGGTAAAATCGAGCATGCTCTTTCTACGAAGATTTCAAAGAGCTTCAAACAACTCTTGCTGATTCAAGGCCTCAGTAAAATTTCAAAATCGTTAATGGTAGACATGTGGAAGACGTTTCCAAATTTGATGCGCCAGTGACAAAAATAATGTCCGATGCAATTTAACATTTGACGTGTACCATCTGTTCCAGTGGGTTTTTTCAGGTTAACAATTGACTTGCCGTTGCATGTGTTTGTGACGGATGCCACCGGTTGGGCAGGATACGACCATCTTTTCGCGGAAGCCTGGTACCGGCACTATTTGATAATGATTCATAAACACATGCTCATCATATAGTCGAAATCGTTTCTGATGAATATGAAAAATGAAAAATATTTTGTGGCTTTTATTTAAATACATGGAACGAAAGCATGCTGGAGTTAAAGAGTCAAATCTATTTGATGTAGATTTTATGAGGGAGTTCGCTGGCCTTGAGGCCGATTTGAACAGTATTTCAACAACTGTCTTAAGGCCATGTTTTCACGCGATAAATTGAATAGGTATTTTGAGATTCTAGTATCTCGACTAATCCAGTGTACATAGTTATGACCTACAGGCTACTTGGTCACTCCATAAAATAAAGCTAATTGTGCGTACGATATCTTTATATATAGATTCCACCGAAACGTTGAACAACAATATTACACTCGGTTATTTTTCGTTGTGGTCGTTAATGTATAACTACATCCATATGTAAACTGTTCCAATGTCATTTAAATCAGATTTTTTATTTCGATTTTATATCTCTCAAACTAACATTCGCAAGAGGTCACGTTTGATGAATCCTCAACGAACCTTGACTTACCATTTTTTAAGCCAATTTGATGTCAGCTTCTAAAACGATTCAGTTATATCACATAATTAATTTTGTCAACTCGAACCCTTGGCTGTCGCATTTTATGCTCAGTAATTTTTTACCACCTCTGCCCCGATTCGGAAACACACTTCCTTCGCTTCCTACATCCTTTTGGACGAAGATGTCATGATGTACAGAAGCAACAGGGTGTAAAATACCCACAAATACAGGGTGTAAAGTACCCACAAATACAGGGTGTAAAGTACCCATAAATAGGGGGGGTAAAATAGCCACAAATACAGGGTGTAAAAAAACCACAAATACAGGGTGTAAAGTACCCACAAATACAGGGTGTAAAGTACCCACAAATACAGGGTGTAAAGTACCCACAAATACAGGATGTAAAGTACCCACAAATACAGGGTGTAAAGTATCCACAAATACAGGTTTAAAAGTACCCACAAATCCATGCTGAACTGCCCGTTTCTTTTCTTTATCTTTATACAGAAATGAGATCTACTGCTTCGAATGCTTCCTCGTTCGTAAAGAGTGTAAAGGAGCCTTCATGTTTCAACGTGACCACCTGTAGAGGGTTTCTTCCCGTCTTGGTGAAGAGAGGGATGGAATCAATATATTTCCAGAGGATGCGTGACCTGTACACCTGGATCGCGGAAAATCTACTACAGTATAGTTCCACACAATGTTGTAGCTAAGCACGCGAATACTTACCAACAGCAGTTAAACAGATGAGCGTCAGGCACAGATATCCAACAAGGCACTTCATGGCGGATCCTGGAACGCAGACATACACACGGGTAATTATAGATAGATAGATAGATGGATGGATGGATGGATGGATGGATGGATGGATGGATGGGTGGGTGGATGGATGGATGGATGGATGGATGGATGGGTGAATGGATGAATGGATGATGGATGGATGGATATATATGAAATATACACGACCGCCTCCGTTGTCTAGTGGTAGAGCGTCCGCCCGGAGAGCGGAAGGTCCGGGGTTGTTACCCAGCCTGGTGCTCGGCATTAAGGGGCTAAAACAAGGACTGGTCGGCTCGGAATCAGTATACTGTGTCTGAGTGGGGTATTCATTTTAAACTGCGGCATGGTATCTCAGTGAGCTAGCACTATAAATCGGCATCAGTACGGACTAGTACAAGCAGCCACACAGACACACACACGTACATGCACGTCGCTATATAAGTGCAATAATCTTGGACGCGACGTTAAACCCAATTTCACCTCACCTCACCTATAATATACACACCACGCAATTGCATATTTCTGAAGAGTGTTTTATACTTGGAAAACGGAGACCTTATTACAAAAAAGTAGAGTGTCTGGGTTAACTGGTCTGTGTTTGAATCAGAGAGTATGGTATCATGGCGTTATAAGCAATATTCCCATTGTACCCATATAGGGAAGCGAACTCGGGCCGGTTGCGCGACGAGGGGACACTTTAACCACAAGGCATGCCCATGGGTCGATTTAACCCATGCAATACGATTTTGAATTACTGCAAATATCTCCCTCTTTCATTCATAAGAGTCTGCACTTTCGTTGTTCTTCACTCAACGTGCGACAGTCCCATAAAAATGGCAATAGTGTCATGAAAATATACTGCAGGGCAAAACAAAGTATACACAAGGAAATTGGATTTGTTGAAGAATTTACAAACGTTATCCAAATGTTACTAGGCTGAAAAGAGTCGTCGAAACACTGCAAATTTAAGGTCAACAACACATCTATATTATAATGTACCTCGTATCAAATACATCACATCGAAAAAAAAACATTTTTGTTTGTTTCATTTTTAGCCAACATCTAACACGGATAATACCTTTTTTGCCCGGCAGTTTACTGTTCCAGAATGACCGGGACAACCAGCTGTATGTCTGTTAAAATACATTTGCCATCACCGTTATAGAAGCGAGATCTATGTACAGGTCTTGTATTTGATGACACAGGATAATCCGTCAACACTACACCACCTTTGTCATAAGGGATCAGTATATTAACCGTGTGCTACACGCTTCGGCTTTCAAAAACAATATTCACAATATACAGAAATATCGCAAACATAATATTAATATTCCACTGAGAGTGAAAGGCAAAATAGCGGGGGAAATTATTAGAATAAATGACTGAAATCAGTGATGACTGTGTTCGCGAAAAGCGCAAGCATGTCCTGCCCTACCCGAGTCTTACTTATCCACAAGAAAAGCTCTCTCGATATTCACAACACTACCCTTGTAAGCATTTTACTTGAAACAGTTCATGGCTTGTCATAAAAGTTTTCGACCCGAAAATATTCATATTCAAACTAAGAAACAGTTGAAAAGACATTTTTATATGAATTGACACAATCGCCTTTGTAAATCATTCTACTACAACTACTATATACCCATAAATATTGCTTTGGACATGCATTGTTAAGAATTGATAGAAAATACAAATGAAATGTACTGTTCAAATCCTGTCTAACGAAAAAAAAGAAATAACAGTAATTAACCTACCTTCCGATACACAAGGTATTTTGTGCACAAAGAATAAAACTTTTAAAGAAGAGATACTAGTTGAACATTTCTCAAGTGCCACGCATCCATTAAAGTGTCAGAAACAATGTCTTTGTTTCTGACATCGTGTTGGAAGATGTAGGCTATTAGCATAGGGTTGGGCTGGCTCTCGGGGGACGTCATAAAAACACGGTTAACGTTGGCGTCAGTACCCGTATGGAATGTTTCGACTCCGTGTCCTGACTAGAACACTTCAAATGTGATGAAAATACCGCATCATATATATTTAAAGGGGGCACGTGTGGCCCAGTCGTCTAAGGCGCCGCAATTCGCGAGAAACCTGTGATCCTGGGTTCGAAGCCCGGTTCGCCCCGATTATGTGTCGAGACTTCGAGATGTCAGCACCATTCCCTGCTCGTGGGTTTCAACAAAATGGTAAACGACTGAGACCTGCATTATTTCGGGCTTTCCTCCCACATTAAACTGGAATAACTGGAATACTGTTCAAAGCGGCGCTAAAATCAACTCAATCACTCACTCTATAATTAAAGTGAGTGAGTGAGTTTAGTTTAACGCCGCATTGATCAGTACTTCGTCGTGTCAACTTGATGTGGGAGACGGTTACCACTCAAATGATATGCACAACCAGGACCCACTTCCTCAAAGCGATTTTAGCGCTCAGATGATCGTAACTCCCATACTTTAACATAGGCTAACGACAGTCTTAGCGCTAAGATCGCTTTGTGAAAGTGGGCCCTGGTGTATGGTCCACACTCCGTCGCAGTGGTGACTCAGCTTAACACCACTGCCACAGGCTAATTTGCATATCACGTGACCGGACTTTTCTCTTGTTTGTAAACAAACGCGCTTTTTCAGAAATCAGTATAGAACGGACTAATGCAAGTATTTGGGGGCGCTTTACATATTGTTTTGCATAACTATATAGATATGCTACTACAACTGAGACAGTGAGTCGCATGACAATATATATTTATGCATCAAAGTGACCGTGTCGCTAGCTCTCCGTTTGGCTTCGATGACAGCACGTGGAGCCGTACAACCAATGTAAACATAGGATAACTACGCAAAAACAAGTAGATTTTTACGTATTTGCATACTTTCTCAATGAAGGTTAACCATTCTTTGACATTTGTTTATGAAAATGTGTAGACTTGTCAAACATGAAACGGATGAAAAGCATATGCAATATCTTGAATGGACTGTGAAAGATGTGACGAATCGTCACATGGCGCTGGCCTGTGGCAGAGGTACTATGCTAGCTCGCTGCCGGCCGCATGGAACTCTGGGTAGGAGAGTGGTGTATGGTCCTGACAAACATAGAAAAAAATCTCTAAGCTTCGAAGAAATAAAGATCTGTCCCTAGTGAATATATTGGGGGACTTACAAGTGGCGTATAATTTTACATAAAATATTTCGTTTTATTTGAAAATTAAAACAAGCTTGGGATTTTCTATCATAATGTTCTATGGGTTACATTGTAACCGTCGGAGAAGGAATATAACCATTCTCAGTCATTCGTCACCACTCGCCCCTTTCCGTCACCTGCAAGAAGACTCGTCCCCCTATCGATGAATGTTATGTGCGAAAATACGACAAACCAATCAGAATGCGCGTATGATTTCAAGTTCTTCGTCAAAGAATCGCTCAGAAATAACTTTTGGTTTTACATATGTTTTGCATCTAAAAAAATACCAAAGACACAGTTAAATGTGTTCAATCATACTGTATAATTCCGCACGTCCCGAAGTGCTTTAAATTGCATCTGAAATATATATAATATATGGGGAAAATGTGTGAACCATTACGCAACGAGTTGACAACTGTTTTAGGTATGCCCGTTTGCGCTAAGACGGAACCCGGTCGCAAAAATAGCTCCGAGAGGGGCACGAGTCGCGATTCGGCTTGTCCCGGAATAACACGAGTTGGTCACGAATGCATTCTCAGTAAGAATAATTCCTCCATATTCGTTCCCTACGGACAATATTGTTTTGCGCTTTGTATTGATTGTTTATAATGTAAGATAGGTTGATGGTAGTTAGACTGTATACAAATCATGTATATCCTATGAGCATGAATTTCACCATCTAAATGACATAAACAAATGAATGTGAATAGCATCTGTTTGTGTAGAACTCTTAGTTGCAAGTTCTGTGGAACGGGATCGGGTGGTCAGGCTCGCTGACTTGGTTGATGCATGTCATCGATCCAAATTGCGTGGATCTATGCTAATGATATCAATCAGTGGGTTTTCTGGTACAGTCTTGATTATTTACAGACCGCCGTCATATAGCTGGAATATTGCTGAGTGCGGCGTAAAACAACAAACCAACAAACCAAATGTGGAGGGTATGACCTTTTTTAGTAATATTCCAGAAAATTTTAAGGTGAAAGAATCGGCTCACACGTTGTACATTTGTTGAAAATCGAACCCGGGCCAACGAGCGATAAATGGAAGCTTTGATCACCACTAAACAGTCCAAACAACAACTAAAACATTGACATCACCGCCACCACAGAAGGCAAAGATTTCCCATCAGCTGTTTTTACCCTTGAAGATCCGGGGTAGAATAAGTCTTTAGCCACCCATGCTTGCCGTAAAAGGCGACTATACTTGTCGTAAGAGGAGACTAATGGGATCGGGTGGTCAGGCTCGCTGACTTGGTTGATGCATATCATTGATCCCAATTGCGAGGATCGATGCTCATGGTGTCAACCACTGGATTTTCTGGATCACATTATTTACAGAACGCCGTCATATGGCTGGGATATTGATGAGTGCGGCGTTAAACAAAAACAACAACAAAAAAAACATCAGCTGTTATGGCCTTAGTGTTCTGGGATGCCGTAGGTCTCATCATGGTGGACTATCGTCCAAAAGGCAAAAAAAAGCGAAGCATATTTTGCACTTCAGAGGCAAAAACGGGATGAAATTAAGACTAAGAAAGTTGGGAGTTGAGAAAGGGTATGCTTTTCCATCAGGACAATGTACCAGTGCACAAATCAGGCCTGGCCTCAGCTACAATCCACGCGTTGGGCTTTGAATTCCTTCAGCACCCACAATATTCTTCTGGTCTGGCCCCGTCAGACTTCCATCTCTTCCAAAGGGGGCACGGGTGGCCCAGTCGTCGAAGGTGCCGCGATTCGCTGTGCAGAGTTGCGTCTATTGGGCAAACCAGAAACCCATAATTGTTGGTTCGAATCTCGGTTCGCCCCGATTATGTTTCTAGGTTTGTCAGCACCATACCCGTGCTCGTGGGTTTCACCGAAGTGATAAATGTCTCAGACCTGCATCACTTCGGGCTTTCTTCCCACATTAAGCTGACACGCCGTGATATAATTAGCATACTGTTAAAAGCGGTGTTAAACCCAACTCACTCACCCATCTTTTCCAAACATAAAAGAAAGCTCCAGCCTGAACCAATTTCGACTCGTGCAGAACGTTTTCAACAGCCAAGAGAAGGAATTCCACCAATCTCATTAAAATCAGATATTAATTCTCGCTACCGTTAAACGGAGATCTGAGGACATCGCATTGCGCGAACTTTGACCGACCAATGGAATGGCCAATCAGAAGGCAGCTTTCTCGTGCTTTACGTCATTTCTAATTGGCGACAACGCTTCGAAACATATTTTGACAAAGTCTCGATTACAAATTTGAAACCTGAACATAAGAACATCCTGGAATGGCTAATAGATGGGCTAGATGGTATGGATTCAGTCGTTAAACCCGTAACTATCGTTCGAATAAAGTTTTCGAGGTTGCATGATTAGAAATCACATTCCGACTGTCACTTTCATAATCTGGTAAGCGACGCTCTGATTGGTCGGATGAAAGGTCGTTCTGACGTGACCCATGATGGGATGTCTTCAGATCTTTGTTTAGCGAGAACTAAGGTCTGATTTTAATGAGATTGGAATTCCACGAAACTGGGATAAAATCCCCGAACACCATTTGTAATCGTGTGTCAGCGTGGAAGGGGATTATGTTGATTATTCTCTGGTCAAGTCTTTCTATGTGAGACGCAGAACTTATCAATCAACCCTCGCACGTCATACATCGGTTGACCTGAGTGGTCCATACGTACGAATGAACCCCATTGCTAATTAGATTCACTTATTGATTCAATCATGAATAACAGCATTTTAATGAAAATACTTGACTACTTGTACGTATTGTTAGTACCCTATAAAAACTGAAACACGTTCCTTGCCACGTAATTTTGAGTTTTTCTGTTTGTATATGACGGCAGGTAATCGAATAATCGAGTCTGGACCAGATAATCCAGTGACTGACATCATGAGCATCGATCCACTTGCCTCACTGGCCCCCTTGAAATTCAGAATAGGTTATTTTTAAAAGGTGTTCTTAGCATTATTAGCGTTTAATGGGATACAAGAGTGAGCGTGTGAGGGGAAGGGGGGGGGGGGGGGGTTAAACGCTTTTATTACCGCGGAATGTTGGGGAATCCCATGTTATTCCATATTACAGTCGAGGGAATTCCCATTCTGCTCACCTTTATCGTCATGCACAGGACCTTTTAACGAAATTTATGCATATGCATCGTCCAAACCACCATTCGAGGCCTAAGGCCGAGAATGAATTAAACAGCAAACATGCAGGCTCCCTCGCCTGTTTTATCCCTGGGTTACACAAATTTCATGTCTTCTGTTTCATTTCTAAATGTGTTTTCTCGTTCACTGGAAACTAATGTTTGAATCTCGCGGCTAATGACCATCTCATTTGAAATACCCGCCTTCACCCGGACACATTTGTTCTGGTTCGTTACAGTCTGAATGTTGCAGTTCATCTCGCTTCTTGCCTTAATTGACAGACATTGTGAACTTTGTTTGATGATACTCTCCGTTGATTGGCTTCTGACTTAGTGGGCGTGTCAAGTATTGTGCATAAATTAAACAATCACCTGACGCCACAGTATATATTCCCACACATGGAACATTTATCATTTTCTTCATTTTTGTCTGCTTTGATTTATAAAATTGTTTTTGAATAAACAATCGTATATAACGTTTTTTGCTGTCGAATGAATCGAAAAATCAATGAAAAAATATTGTTTGCACATCGGTTTTTCGATTAAAACCTCAATAATTCGAAGAAAATACACAGTCAATCCTTAAACATTGATTTGCTCTTATTACAGTTTGAGTATATTAATATGACGTCATTGACGTAATATTAGATCTGACTGTAACGTAAGCCACATTCATATTTTCGGACATCAAACAATAAACATCCGTCGTAAGATAGGAAATACATCACACGTGCGCTCTTTCTTAATTAATGTCAGTTGTAGTGCCTTTATTGTCAGAAGATCTAGACTGGCTTTGTCGTTAGATCATACGGGCACACGTGATGTCATAGTACCGGCATATCTCCGTTAATGCACGAATGATTGAGCGGTTTTCAACGTAATTTGTTGTAATTCTGTAAGAAACATAGTAAACCCTAACTGGACATGACATGACTTGACGTTAACCAAATTAAGATCGAGTTTATCAGTAGCCCACCAGCTACAGCAAACATTCAATTAGGTTTTAAACATTCTGTGTCTTAATTAAGATTCGAAACCGGTACAATTCATTCGAAACCGATCCGTTGGGTTCGTTTCGAATTTGTACAATTCACAGATATCGGAAATAACAGGTTATTCTCCACTCCAGCTTGAAAAAGTAAGAGTTTTAACGCGAACCCCTTTGTAATAGCGAAAGTGTAAGTAATGTGGCTTTGATTGAGCGTAGTATTACTAACAGGTTAAATGGTCGAATTCAGGAATCGTTGGCGTTCAGATTTGTACACTTGCTTATATTTTCGCAAACCAATATAATACACTGCCTGGCAAAAGAAAGTATACACCCATATTTGATGGTGGCTTAGAGTGTGAAACAAACAAGAAGGTGTGTCGAAAGGGATTATTGCACTTATATAGCGACGTGCCTGCTCGTGTGTGTGGCTGCTTGTACTAGTCCGGACTAATGCCGATTTTATAGTGCCAGCCCACTGAAATACCATGCCACAGTTTAACACGAATAACACAGTATACTGACTCCGAGCCGACCAGTCCTTGTTTTAGCCCCTTAATGCCGAGCGTCAGGCAGGGTAACAACAAGTACCATCTTTTAACGTCTTTCGAACCCCTGACCTTTCCCTCTCTGGAGAGACGTTCTGTCCACTAGACCGCGGTCTTAAACAAGAAATGGTTATTCGATGGTGATGTCTTTGATACGGATATCGTCGTTGTCTTTTGGACATTAGTATTAGGTGTTTTGGCCTAGAAACGTATGGAAAATATTCGTCATTATTTGGTCAAACCAACTTTGTATACTTTCTTTTGCCCAGCGGTTTACTTAACTTTGTTAAATTTCTTACAATAAAATTGTCTCGTTACCATGTAAGCATTATTCTAAGAGACTTCCCTTGGTAAAATGAAGCGACCCTTGCAACGTGTAGTTATAATACACACCGCAATTATGACCCTATAATGTCCTTCGGACAAAGATGCCCAATCATGGTGACATGGTAGATATTACGTCGTAGTATGATGTCATAGTGAGTGGGTGAGTTGGGTTCAACGCCGCTTTTAACAGTATTGCAGTCATATCGCGGGGTGTCAGCTTAATATGGGAGGAAAGCCCTAAGTGATGCAGGTATCAGACGTTTACCACTTCGGTGAAACCCACGAGTACGGGTATGGTGCTGACAAACCTAGAAACATAATCGGGGCGAACCGAGATTCGAACCCACAATCATAGATTTCTGGCGTGTCCATGGGACGCGACTCGGCGCCTTAGATGACTGGGCCACCCGTGCCCCCTATGATGTCATAGACGAACTGAATTTGCCACATTCATTTAGTCGTTGTTCGTCAGGTTTCCTGTACAAATATATTGCCACGTTTGCTTACAAATGATAGGATCCACAAGAAGGTATTAGGTACCGTTTATCAGTAAAATTTGTATTTGAAATTGACCACCGCGTCGTATTTTTTCAAATAAATAAATTCCTTCGCGAGGAAACGATCATAAAAAGAATCATTGTAGATGACGTAGGTGAGGTGAAATGGGGTTTAACGTCGCGTCCAAGATTATTGCACTTATATAGCGACGTGCATGCACGTGTGTGTGTGGCTGCTTGTACTAGTCCGGACTGATGCCGATTTTTAGTGCCAGCTCACTGAGATACCATGCCGCAGTTTAAAATGAATACCCCACTCAGACACAGTATACTGACTCCGAGCCGACCAGCCCTTGTTTAAGCCCTTTGATGCCGAGCGCCAGACAGGGTAACAACAAGTACCCTCTTTTAACGTCTTTTGGTATGACTCGGCCGGGGATCGAACCCCGGACCTTCCGCTCTCCGGGCGGACGCTCTACCACTAGACCACGGAGGCGGTGGGTAGATGACGTAGAATGCAGGCTTCTAAAATGTCAAGGTAGATACACAACCGGACATATAAATGTGTACACCCATGTTTGCTGGTGGCTAGAAATGAAACAAGCAATTGTTCAATTCTGTGGCGATGCATTTGATGCGTGTATCATAGTTGTATATTTGAGCTTAAGTTTGCAGCGTTTCGGCGAGAGTTTCAGTTAGTAACGTTTTGATGAAGTTTGTGCGTTTTGATCAAATTCATTTTTCAAGTTTATGTCTTCTTTGGCCCGGTAGTTCACCTGATTCGACCACTAAAACAAAACCATGCCATACAAGTATACATTAAGTGTTTTATTTATGTGATGAATATATGCCACTGTGATATGAACTACATAAAATACAAAGTCGGTGTTGGGAGATACGTTTATCGACACACATTTTGGGAAGAGTACAGGATTCTCCAACGAACACGTCGTTTCCGAAAAAAGGCTTCAAACTATCAAAATCAAAACATTGGTCGATACGCCTCTACAACCGACATTGGATCATTTGGTATATCCAATGGTGATGATGACAGAGAAGACAGATGGCGGTGGGGGAGGCAGCGTTTACATCATTGACAGTATCGCTGGGAAGTAGATTGACCTCGAACCCACACCTTGTGCCCCTCTCATACGATTTACAAACATCATATCCACGGGGTTTAGATCCGCATTCTTTGCTATTAGCATCTGCTGGACCGGCGAGACCTGCGCGGTCGGGTCCATCAGCATGTCCATTGCGGCCAGGTCAAAGTATTTGTCTCCCATCATCATCAGGTAAGGATTATTGAATAAGCTTTTCTGGGCCGGCCTCACCAGTCCAGCTACTCCCTTGGAGGCTACCCGGGGGGCTCCTGAAGAGAGATTCCATTGTGACATTTGCATGAAGGAAAGGTTTGAAAGGTATTCTCAACAACTGATACGCAAAATAATGTTGTTGAATGTTCACATTTTGATTGAGAATGTATTATGATATTATAACACTGAAAATGTTTCGGTGAATCTACATGTAACATGCATATTACACGAATCTTTACACACATATCTAAATGCGTGGACGTCTTTAAGTGTATATTGACATCTATCTCTGAACATGTCTTAGCGAGTAAATTTCGCTATAAATCTCGACATGTCTTAACTTATTTCTATGCACGTTTCCAGAAAGCTCTACACGTATCCTCTACATCTAATTCTAAAGGAACTTCAGAACATACTTCTACACGTATAATTATCTCTATTTATCCTCGGAACGCATCTCTACACGTGTCCTCTACATCTAATTCTAAAGGTACCTCAGAACATACTTTTACACGTATAATTATCTCTATTTATCCTCGGAACGCATCTCTACACGTGTCCTCTACATCTAATTCTAAAGGTACCTCAGAACATACTTCTACACGTATAATTATCTCTATTTATCCTCGGAACGCATCTCTGCACGTATCTTCTACATCTAATTCTAAAGGAACTTCAGAACATACTTCTACACGTATAATTATCTCTATTTATCCTCGGAACGTATCTCTACACGTGTCCTCTACATCTAATTCTAAAGGTACCTCAGAACATACTTTTACACGTATAATTATCTCTATTTATCCTCGGAACGCATCTCTACACGTGTCCTCTACATCTAATTCTAAAGGTACCTCAGAACATACTTCTACACGTATAATTATCTCTATTTATCCTCGGAACGCATCTCTGCACGTATCTTCTACATCTAATTCTAAAGGAACTTCAGAACATACTTCTACACGTATAATTATTTCTATTTATCCTCGGAACGCATCTCTACACGTGTCCTCTACATCTAATTCTAAAGGAACTTCAGAACATACTTCTACACGTATAATTATCTCTATTTATCCTCGGAACGCATCTCTACACGTGTCCTCTACATCTAATTCTAAAGGTACCTCAGAACATACTTCTACACGTATAATTATCTCTATTTATCCTCGGAATGCATCTCTACACGTGTCCTCTACATCTAATTCTAAAGGAACTTCAGAACATACTTCTACACGTATAATTATCTCTATTTATCCTCGGAACGTATCTCTACACGTGTCCTCTACATCTAATTCTAAAGGTACCTCAGAACATACTTCTACACTATAATTATCTCTATTTATCCTCGGAACGCATCTCTACACGTGTCCTCTACATCTAATTCTAAAGGTACCTCAGAACATACTTCTACACGTATAATTATCTCTATTTATCCTCGGAACGCATCTCTACACGTGTCCTCTACATCTAATTCTAAAGGTACCTCAGAACATACTTCTACACATAAAATTATCTCTATTTATCCTCGGAACGCATCTCTGCACGTATTCTCTACATCTAATTCTAAAGGTACCTCAGAACATACTTCTACACGTATAATTATTTCTATTTATCCCCGGAACGCATCTCTACACGTGTCCTCTACATCTAATTCTAAAGGTACCTCAGAACATACTTCATGTCATGTCATGTCATGTCATGTCTAGGTTCGACAGCCGTACTTTCGAAGACTTTCTCCAATATCCGTACTAGAAGCGATTTACTTATCCAAATATCTATCAGTTCCCGCTGTGTTCCACGGCCACAAAATCAAAATTCTGTGGTAATTATTTTGCAAATTCTGCAATCACGTTTTGATAGTTCTGGGCACAATTCTGCCAACGATTAAGTTTTATTTTCGTGAATTTCCTAGTTTTGCGCCTCTTTTGCTTGGGAACCAGGTGATCATATGTCCACATTTGACCAAAAATGATGATTAAGCATTTTCTTTCCAAACGTGTGCTTTTCTAAGATTGTTGTAAATTTCATGAAGCTTCTGTTGCACGAAAGTAGTTTTACATTGATTCTATGTCCAAACACTCATATGTGGCTTAAAACTAGACTGTTTCGTGTCTATGACTACTTCTATGTCCAATCAAATTATTAACACACATCGTGTGACAAGGCGATAGGACCGCATAGTTCCAAATCATTTGGAGATAGAACCATTTGGTTATCATTTATAAACTGTAGAATGTGAACAATGGGAGTGAATTTTATGATCTGTCAACTGATATACTGAATAAAATGCTGTCTGAAGTATGTGATCTCTTATGTGGGTGAAAACTTTGGTCCAGAATAATTAAAATACGCCAGTTGAGTTTACTAATAGAGATAGAACAGTATGGATCTGAAAACAATGTCCTAACTTCTTTGGTACTCTTACATAAAATAAACATAAATCTGTAAATGAGAAGATAGATAATTACTTTTGCTTAAAATAAGATATAAAATAATTGGTATTTGTTTGTTTTATGTGAAATAGATGATTGTTTTTAGGTTGATAGTATACAGAACTTCAATTTTTAAAATATCATTTACTCAAACCTTTTAATAGTGGACATATGACATTATAGTTCTTAGGCGACGAGTGCGACAGGCATTTTTATGATAAACTTATCCACTACAAAAATAGCATATAGAAGTGACTCTGGCGTGACAGTTATGCACGTTCGGTAAGCAACAGTACAAAAGTCAACTTCACTTCAAAGCGGATCAAATATCCCTTTACATGTTCAAAACCAACTTTCGACTCACATGTTAAAATTCTACAGTCTTTTTTTTCAAGACATCTACATTTCTGCACCATTTCCGCATTTCTACCAAATATTCCGCGGAATCGCGGATTACACCTGGGACTAACCTATACTTTATTTAACATATAAAGCTCACCTGCAGGGGGTCCTGGCAAAAAGGCCGGTCTTAAGGGCACGCCTATAGAAAAACAGGAAATGTATTCAGTTTGAAAAAGTTACTTAAATAGTATGTTATTCATATATAAAAATAAGCTAAATCTAAGCATCGGTCCCAAAAGTAGAAACTTTGCCTTACGTTCTTAGAACCTAGGTGGTTAACAGGATATCGTTATTCCCCTTCTTTAAAATACCCCACGATTTCCTGCGGGGGACACCAGGAATGGGCTACACACATTGCAGCTATTCGGGGAATTGTAACCAGGAAATAAACCTCTAGGCTACACCACCGCCCCACCACAGCACATCCCTAATGATTGCAACTCGTTCGCATGTAGAACTCCTTTTAATTGCTGTCTAAGCTCAGCTAGAAGACGATCATACATCATTGAAGGTAGTAACAGTGAGTGAGTATGGTTTTACGCCGCTGTTAGCAATATTCCAGCAATGGGGACACCAGAAATGGGCTTCTCCAGAAATGGGCTTCACACATTGTACCCATGTCGGGAATCGAACCCGGGTCTTCGGCGCCATGAGCGAACGCTTTTATCTAAAGGCTACCAGACCGCCCCGAAGGTAGTAACAGCATTTATCATATCATTTATCATTCAACATAATGATGCTATAGGCAAACACATATTTCGGCAGAAGGAAAACCCAGAGAACGCAGACAGTAGACCTTCACTTCGTTGGTTTACCTTCCAGCAGGATTCTGGCCCTGAAGAACCAAGGATCATAATCAAACGAATCTGGGGTTCGAACCCGGGATGGAAAAGGTGACAAGAACAATGATGGAAGTACTCACTCTGCGCAGATGCAACATAAGCTGTTGTGCAAAGGACTGCCAAGAAAATGAGGCTATTCATTGTGATGTTTCGTCCTGAAAGTTATGATAATCATTATATACATCAACATTACATTTACATGGCATGTAATTGTTTAAACGCAGTCAGTATACTACACTCATTATGAAAACCGGTATGAACTCTCCAGGTATATATTTATAAATATACATAGGTGAAGATATACTCCCCATGGAGCTGAGAATGAAATTCGAGCACACTGATCAGGGCAATAATAACATAGCGCCATGAGCATTCACTTGGTAAATAGAATCTGACGCATTATAAAAGGACTTATTTTTCAAATAGATTTGATACTTTAAGATATTAAATGTGTTTATCGTATATACACCTTAATACAACATGAAAACAGCCAAATAAACAAATGTGATTTACCTGTAAGGTATATGAGCCTCAATATTCCCCTGCCTGCCTGTTCTGGAGCAAAAGTTGCACTGACACTAGTTAATAAATGACATAAATCTAATGAATGTGTCTGAGGCCTTGCTGGTGAGTCAAACATTAACCCATAAAAAAGTTTCATGACAAGGCACACCCTTGTTATAATTGCTGCATGTCTTCCCAATTGCGCACAGTCCAGCGTCAAAGGGCAGCATTGTATAAGCTGAGGTGTCAGCCTTTTTGACGTTGAACTCGTGGCATTTGACAGTTTATAGCAACTTGTATGTCATAGTAGGGAACTAACACAAGCTTCAGTGATTCGGAGTTACAGATGAGGTATTTAAAACAGGGCCATTGATTGGTTTATACATTAATTACTTTCGTGCGAGTGTGTCTATTGCTATTGGGGCGTTGAAACACAAATCTGTCTTTTTTTATGACCTCCACATATATCAATTCCAGGATGCTCAACGGCGAAAGCTAGCTCGTGTACGTTGTGACAAAGTGACAATGAATAATGTTTAAGTAAAAAGGGGATGGGTTTTACAGAAACGGTTAGTCGTTCACATTTGCACACTCACATCACTGGTTTACATTGGTAGAATATTTTGTAGAATTTTAATAAATGTTTGTAAAGTTCCATTTTGTCAAAAATAATCTCGGTGGATGGGTGGAGGCGGTTGCTTGGATTTTGAGATATTTTTTTATCACTACTACAAAAAACATTCTGTGAAGGAGAAGCCAAACACTAAATTTTGTTTTCACTACACATCAGTTTCACAACATCAGACAATGTCCATCGAACGGCCTAAAATATTTTTGGGGATTAAAACCTGAGGTTAGGATTTTTTTCAAGTTTTTGTTGTCTAGACAATGGGTTTCCTAAAATCAGAACAGCGAACAGGTAACTAATAACGTGAATGTAAACAACGCTGACAGTGGATATTAGATTGATGGGCGACTGCGCTCGACTATCTCATCTCTCGAGGCCCTGCCCCAAAAATGTTACATGTGTAGCCATTCTTGGCTTTGTTCGGAATTTGCCTCTGTTGTCGAGTATGGTAGGATAAGATGATTATGTGAATGTAATATTTTCTAGCGCCCTGCAGACAGCCTAGGTTTAGTGTCCCACCGAGGTAACGAGACTTATGAGTAGCCGGTATTTAAGAATTATCCACGTTTTATCCATACGTACGATTAAGCGAAGGAGAAGAAGCAATTAACTTAAAAATTATTTGAAATTTCAGAATATGAAGCATCAGTGAAAAACATATGTCCCATGCAATTCCCTATTTTGACTCGACCATATGTTCCCTCGTTTTTTTACGTGAATTATTGACTTGCCTGTGCATTTGTTTGTGACGGACGCTACCGGTTGGCCATGATACGGTAAAATTGTCCTGCACACATTGTATCATCACTATTTGATAGTGATTAATAACCAAATGCTTATGATATTGTCGGAGTCGTACAATGGACTTCTAATGGACAGATGTTTTTTATGAGTATAGAAATGGTTTATGTCGCTCTTTTTGTATTGAAATCAAAGGATGTCAGTGTCATTTGAATGACAAATTAATTTTGAGAATTGTCCAGACTCATGATCATCATATTTCGGAGCTTTTTTCCTGGTGTGTAAATAATTAAATTGGTCATAAAAGAATTTAGTGGGCTAGAAGCAGTGGTCAGAGATCTTGTGTGAATCTATGAAGATGCATTAATGTGTTATTGAACCTCAATTAACAAATGTACCATTAAATTCGTATGAATTTTCTAAGGTACATTAATGAGACATTAACTTAATGGAGGTGTGGGGTACCATTATCATATCTAATTATGTGTGCTGATACGTTAAAAAGATGCAGGGGTTCAATGAAAAAGGTGTTGCATTGAACCCCGAAATCACGTTTAAGTGCATCACAAAATGAACGTCAGAAGTTACCAGTCATCCAAGTCGAGAGAACTTCTGCTACCCGTCCCATTTAGCAGATGAAAGGAAGGAGTGTTTGTTTGCTGAAACGGAATTGTGGTACAAATTGTAGGAGATTGTCCTAATTTTATGGCACGTTAATGGAAATCTTACACTTAAGGGCGGTGGGATAGCCTAGTGGCTCAAGCGTTCGTTCGTCACGCCAAAGACCCTTTTCCGATTCCACACATAGGAACAATGTCTGAAGCCCATTTCTAGTACCATTTGTTTTAGCTTTGGGGCGGTTTTGTACAACCAATTTAATGCCGCCTTTAACTAATGAATGAGTGAGTGAGTTGGATTTTAACGCCGCTTTTAACAGTATTCCAGTTACATCACGGCGTGTCAGCTTAATGTGGGAGGAAAGCCCGAAGTGATGCAGGTCAAGGACGTTTACCACTTCGGTGAAACCCACGAGCACGGGTATGGTGCTGACAAACCTTGAAACATAATCGGGGCGAACCGGGATTCGAACCCACAATCATAGGTTCCCAGGGGACGCAACTCTGCACAGCGAATCGCGGCGCCTTAGACGACTGGGCCACCCGTGCCCCCGCTAACTAATGACACATTTATGAGATCAATCTAGTGTTTTGAAATTAGATATAGTCCGATCGCTCGGTACCAAATTAAAATAAGAGTTATCTACTTTACATTGGGACTACATAAAATTTCAAAACACAGTAGGTTTATCTCCATCTACCATGACGGTAACAGCGCTTTGAAAACGATGCTTGCAACTATACAGGGTACAAAGGTCTGCTATTTTAGAACATTCCGAAAGGGGGTCACAGGTAGTGATATATATATATAACAAATATTACTAATGTTCAACATTAAAATACATTTTGACACGAGGGATCTGATTTGACCTGTAAATTTTAAGATTTCGCGGATTTGACGCCAGCGTGTGAAGGAAAAGTGACAGTTGTGGCCCAGAAACAGTGGTTCATGTATGATTTGTTTAATTGTGCGTCTTCTGAAATGAGTTTTATCAAGTTTAATAAGTTGTTAGGATCAAGTTCCTGTTATGTGACTTCAGTGATGTCGGGACATTGTTTCCGTGGCCTTTAGAAGAGAGGAGTGTTTTCTGATGAACTTTCAAATCCCCTCCTGTCAAATCCTTACGATGGTGGTTGACAGAGATGACAATGAATATCGATCATAAAAAGATTTGTAAACAGCAACTTGTCATGAATAAAGATTTTTCAAACACTTTTTTTTATTATGTTATATTTTCCTTTCATTAATGGTTGTTTCAATGAGGGGGGCACGGGTGGCCCAGTCGTCTAAGGCGCCGCGATTCGCTGTACAGAGTTGCGTCCCTTGGGCACGCCAGAAACCTATGATTATGGCTTCGAATCCCGGTTCGCCCCGATTATGTTTCTAAGTTTGTCAGCACCATACCCGTGCTCGTGGGTTTCACCGAAGTGGTAAACGTCTTAGACCTGCATCACTTCGGGCTTTCCACCCACATTAAGCTGACCCGCCGTGATATAACTGGAATACTGTTAAACCCAACTCACTCACTCACTCACTGTTTCAATGAGGACATTTTCTGTTCCTAGTGTGTTCGCTATCGAAATGGTCCTTACAGTTTCATAAACGTTATCATTTGCATGCAAAATATGTGCCTTCCTTTAGTCTTGTAATCTCATCATGTTATCGCCAAAGACATTCGATATGAAACTAACGTATTTCCTCTACTGGACGCTAGGCCGTCTACTAATTTCGCGAGAGCCTCTGAAACCCAGCTAGTGATAGAGGAAATATTGGTACGTCTTACAGTTCCTAGGGTTGATCGATCGGCCGCCATTTTTTATGAATCGATATGTAAGCAATTGGTGTATTCATACGAACGTGTGATAAGGTTCAATATATTTAAAATGGGTTTCCGTAGCAAAATAAACTTCTTTTAACCAAGTAAATTCACGCATTCTTCAATGTCATGGTAGAATGAGAATTTAATCACACATTATTTTTTTTTACTTATGAACCCATTCGTTGATGAAGGTTTTATACAACTGGGTCAGTAGTCAAAGGCGGTGTGTCTCATGAATTACGTCCTTTATCTGCCAGGGTCCGGGGTTGAGGGTTCAAATGCCAGATTAACTTGTTTGTTTGTTGTTTAAAGCAGCACTCAGCAATATTCCAGCTATATGACGGCAGTCTGTAAATAATCGAGTAATGGACCAGACAATCCAGTGATTGACATCATGAGCGTCGATCCACGCAATTTGGATACGATGACATGCATCAACCAAATCAGCGAGCCTGACCACCCGATGCCGTTAGTCGCCTCTCACGACAAGCATAGTCGCCTCTACGGCAAGCATGGGTTGCTGAAGACCTATTCTACCCCGGATCTTCACGGTCCCCAGATTAACGAACATTATGATCTTTGATTTGCACTATATCCCTGCTCATGAGTTTCAGTTACGTTGTATTACAAGCCCACGTAAAATTAATATGTATCCTTCTTTTTTTTAAATGCGATTTTCCTAAGAACGGACAGTTCTCGAGTTTTGGATGCGATTCGCTAGAACGCTATATCCATTCGTTCGTGAAGATTCCGGGGTAGAATAGGTCTTCAGTAACCCATGCTTGTCGTAAAAGGCGACTAACGGGATCGGGTGTTCAGGCTCGCTGATTTGGTTGATGCATGTCATCGATCCCAATTGCGTGGATCGATACTCATGATATTAATCACTGGATTGTCTGGTCCAGACTCGATTATTTACAGACCGCCGTCATATAGCTGGAATATTGCTGAGTGCGGCGTTAAACAACAAACCAACCTACCATTCGTTCACCATGACGCCGAGCACAGAAATTGTGTAATTAAAACTTGATACAATAATCAGCAATATGTTATTCTCTTTACACTGTTTCTTGTTTGTTTCTTTACAGTGAAAATGAAGCTTTCCTTAATTGTATGCATAACTTTTAAGATCATGACTTAGAACCATGGCAACTTTATAAGTTGTGAAAGATTATTAAAGGTATAAATTTTCATAACAAGAAAGTGTGTAGTTTGAGCTTTATTCTGGTGCACTTATTTCATTGATGAAACGTTGACGGTTTTCTCATTTGTATAGGGGCGGCCTAGTGGTTAAAGCGTTGGCTCATCACGCCGAAGACCCGGGTTCGATTACCGGCATGGGTTAAAAGTGTGAAGCCCATTTCTGGAGTCCCCCGCCGTGAAATTGCTGGAATATTGCTAAAAGCGGCGTAAAACCATACTCACTCACTCACTCACTCATTTGAAAAGTTTTCTCCCGTATCTGAAACTGAAAACTTTGTTGACCGCTCACCTTCCGCATCATCAGGGTATGATGCAATGTCATATGACCAGTATTCACGTAAAGTCAACACAGGTAAGGAAGTGTCACTGTAATTTTCATCTTTACCAAAACATCCAACCTCATATGACTCCTGGGGGCACGGGGGGCCCAGTCGTCTAAGGCGCCGCGATTCGCTGTGCAGAGTTGCGTCCCTTGGACACGCCAGAAACCTATGATTGTGGGTTCGAATCCCGATTCGCCCCGATTATGTTCCTAGGTTTGTCAGCACCATACCCGTGCTCGTGGGTTTCACCGAAGTGGTAAACGTCTGAGACCTGCATCACTTTGGGCTTTCCTCCCACATTAAGCTGACACGCCGTGATATAACTGGAATACTGTTAAAAGCGGCGTTAAACCCAACTCACTCACTCACTCACTCACTCATATGACTCCTGCTTCGATGAATTTCAGGGAACCGCTTAACGACAACACGGTTAAGTGTTCATGTGCGAACTGTGCTACTTAGATAGATCGTGTAGATGATGCAGCGATGTCATGCAGCATGTGTAGTATCTATGACTACTACCAGTACGATATGTCATTTGATCAACTGTGTTACTTAAATAGAACGTGTAGATGATGCAGCGATGTCATGCAGCATGTGTAGTATCTATGACTACTACCAGTACGATATGTCATTTGATCAACTGTGTTACTTAAATAGAACGTGTAGATGATGCAGCGATGTCATGCAGCATGTGTAGTATCTATGACTACTACCAGTACAATATGTCATTTGATCAACTGTGTCACAACGCTTGTCTGGTGGGGCGTCTGCCAGGGGTGCAGGAGGTCGGTGTCCGATCACCTGGCCGGATCATGCCAAAATCTGCTGCTTGAGAGTGATGCTGCGAGACCACCGACTCTCGACGATTTATTATCAATATACATATTGCCATGACGTTCAAAACAGCTGTAATAACGAACACCGTCATGTTCGAGCAGGGATAAAAAACGTCAGACATTCTTGTCAATAAGGCCATATTTATTTCAATTGGTTGATCCTCCTAACCAAGATACTGAGAAACTGGGAAACAATGGGGTTTTTTACCAACCAAACATCACTGCCGACCCGAAAACATTTGTATTGGAATATTTTGTATAAAGATAGATTTCTGCAATGAGTTTCGTGACAATGCAGTGTTGAAAGTTAAAGGGCAGTAACCCCAGCCATATCTGGATATCTTGCTTTGTCATTTCAGAATCATGATGTTTTTCCTAAAGAAAATTATTTTAATTTTATTTACTTTTATTTTCTGTAAGGGGTTCGGGGGTTTAAGTTTGAAAGTTCCACGTAAATAGGGATATACGGAGTGTATTGCATACTGTACATCATCACCCAAATATGAAACAAGAGCATTATACTGCAAAGATATTAATTAAAATACATTTATTAGGTTTCCTTAGTCGTTTCACACGCCATTAATATATAACCCACACATGAATGAATATATGCGCAACTGCAAAATGTGATTTTGAAAGTCAACTCGCACTTGTAGTGATGCAACTATACCATGACAAAAGTTCTCCCATCACATGCTGTTGAACAGTAAAGACTCCATCATTCGACTCTGGCGTTGTTGTTGCTGCATGATATTCATAACCGCTAAGTCAGAAAACTGGCTTTGTCCTGGAGATGATGGTGAAATAGGTTGCGGAGGAAGACCTGGACTAGCTGGACCTCCAAACGGTGACTGACCTGGCATTGACATACCCAGATCGGGTACGAGTGCTTGCAATACGTTAGATGGATTCAATCCTGGTGCAGAGATTGCAATTGGACCGCCACCTAGTGCATTTGTCAGTCCTTGTAGGAAATTGGGTGGTGCTTGTTGTTGTTGTTGTTGTTGCTGCTGCTGCTGTTGTTGTTGTTGTTGTTGTTGTTGAACCTGGTTGAATCCTTGAAACTGTTGTTGCTGCTGCTGTTGAATATTATCATTTGGTCTTTGTTGTTGTTGCTGTTGTTGTTGCTGCTGTTGAATATTATTTGGTATTTGCTGTTGTTGCTGCTGCTGTGGAGGAAAATCTGGTCTACCTTGGAAGCGTTGCTGTTGTTGTTGTTGCTGTTGTTGTCCAAAGTTTGGCCCACCCTGAAATTGCTGCTGTCTTTGCTGTTGTACGAAGTCAGGTCTTTGTTGCTGCTGCTGCTGCTGCTGCTGTTGCTGCTGCACAGGGTTTGGTCCTCCTTGGAACTGTCGCTGCTGCTGTTGTTGCTGCTGTTGCTGCTGCACAGGGTTTGGTCCTCCTTGGAACTGTTGCTGCTGTTGTTGCTGTTGTTGACCACCGAAAAGGTTGTTTCCTGTTGAGGGGTTCCCTGGTTGTTGTGGCGGCGGTGGGGGTCCAAACATATTTCCACCCGGGGGCCCGGGGTCCAGGGGTAGGTTTAGTGGACCAGGGCCACTGGGGAGTAAATCAAAACGTGGAGCGACGCTAGGAGGACCACCTTGAGGAAGAGAAGTTGGATCAGGACCAAACAGAGGCGGACCATTGTTTTGCCTGGTCAATGCTGGTGAAGGTGGTCCTCCACCAGATAAGCCTAAACTTGGAGAACCCCCCAGTAAAGTTGCAATATTATTCGTGGGTGGTTGATTTGGACTATTAAACGGGGAACTGTTTGAAGTTGATAATGAGCCAAACAGATCAGCTATGCTCCCGGAACTCCCGGAACTCCCGGAACTCCCGGAACTCCCTGGACTACCTGGACTACCTGGACTCCCGGGACCAGAATTTCCACCAAACAAGTTGTTTGTAGGGGCGGGGGCTGGCGGTGGGGGATTAGGAGGAGAAGTGGGAGGGCCACCAAGGCCACCACTTCTTGGAACTCCTTCGAACCCAGGGGGAACAATTGGCCCGGTACCGCCACCTGCTGAATCGAATATTCCTCCTGCGTTATTTCCAGCATTCTGATTGGTGCCGCGGTTCCTGTTATTGGGAACGATTATGATGACGTTGCGATCATTGTTGCGTTCATTGTTGCGACTTCCTCTGCTTCTGCTCCTGTTCCTGTTTCTTCTGCGTCTTCTTCCTGAAATGAGTGAGTTTGATTAACACCGTTTTGTACAGTTTTGCAGTTATACCACTGCGTGTCTACAGGATATGTGAGTGAGTGAGTTGGGGTTAACGCCGATTTTAACAGTATTACATTTATATCGCGGCGTGTCAGCTTAATGTGGGAGGAACGCCCGAAGTGATGCAGGTCTAAGACGTTTACCACTTCGGTGAAACCCACGGGCATGGGTATGGTGCTGACAAACCTCGAAACATAATCGGGGCGAACTGGTATTCGAACCAACAATCATAGGTTTGTGGTTTTCCCAAGGGACTCAACCCTGCACAGCGAGTCACGAACCGGCGCCTTAGACGACTGGGCCACCCGTGTCCCCACAGGGAATGTGAGGAAAGCCCATAGTGATGGTTGGAATCATTTCAGTTCGGTGAAATTGACGAGTTCGGGTATGGTTTGTTTGTTGGTTTGTTGGTTTGTTGTTTGACGCTGTATTCAGCCATATTCCAGCTATATCTGTAACTAATCGAGTCTTGACCAAAGAATCCAGTGATTGATGTCACGAGCATTGATCTACGCAATTGGGATACGATGACATTCCTCATTTTTGACATTTGGATTTATGATCTATTGCTCGATTTATGATATTGTTCACTATTTTAGGTCAACACAGAATTGACATACTTAACTTGTCAACCAGTTGACGCTCCTTACCTTCTACCTCTGAGGATGATCACTGCCTTGGCAGTCTTTCTGCCAGCAAAATAAGTACATATACTACCAACCATACAGAGCTCCCATGAAATAACTTAGATTGAGAAATGTTTGTGATTAAGTATAAATTAAGGTATCAATCTATTAGGATTAGCTCCGTTACTTTGTAACCTAAACATATATAATCACAATCCTTATAAATTCATGTTTAACAGTGTCACTAAAATTGAAAAGGAGCTGAAGATGCTAGTCGGCAGATGAACACGTAAACATGTTGACGTATTTTCCATTTTGTAAGACTATCAGTCAAGCGTAGTGAGTGAACAGCTTGACGCGTAAAACAACGGTTGACCTCGACGGTGACGCGTGACGATGCCGACGTTCAAGTTGGCTGTCATTGTCGTTATCCTGAGGATTATTCACAGAAGCCAAATTCTATACCGTGGTACATCTTATGCCATTCGAAGTGGTTCTTGTCGGAACATTTTTAAATGAACAGGTTACACAAAAGTGAAAAATGTCAATTCCGTGCGTGAATTCACTGCGTAATCCAGTAATGGTACGTTCTCTGTACCACATTGTTTTATCAAGCTACTTATTTTAAAATTTAATAAAATGAAAAACGATAAAAAAAACAAAATGGTTGCTATTCATTATAACCTAGATCAGTCCGAACAAAATTAGTTTTATCTCTGAAATATCGTATCCTGGTTACGGTCGAATTGTTAAATGAAATAAATTACCTGATCAAAACCAAGAATTCCCTTTTCACGAAGATTGTCAAAACTTTTTCATCTAGAATTACTCAGGCCATATCATCAATGAATGTTTCATTGAAAATGGCGTGAGACAAAAACAATTGGCCATTTCCTTGAAATTGTCCACAAAATGTTACAAAACATTTTTAATTACAAGGCAGGTTTCACGCTGATCACGAACATAGCATAGCTGAATATCTAGACGAAAACTATGCCAACGTGAGGTTATGCTGACGTTTCTGTTGATGTTTCTGGATTCCATTTGCCCGCCCTGCATTGAAGAGACATTTGCACGCGACAGCCGATCGAGGGAAGAAGTTCCATTGTGGGCGATTCATTAAATAAATAAAAGCGACAAAACAATTTTCATAATCATAAGAATTCTCTGCTAAAATAGTGTCCGAATCCGAATACATCAGAAGCATGTAATGCTGAAAGTTAAGCGTATCCTGACCCACTGTGACACACGTCACAAACACATGCAAAGGCAAGTCAATTGTTCACCTGAAAAAAAAACACGGGAACATGTGGATTTGCATAAGAAAAAAACAACCATGTAGCCCTCGTTAGCTAATCATTGCTGAACATAAATTGCATTTATAACGTTATATTGTCAAAGTGCTTGACCCTAAATACCGCATGGATGATATCTTTAGCTGTTACACACAGGAAACCTCTATGCTGGCAGTGTAACGTAAAAAACAAAGCAATATTTTAAAATAAAAATTAAAAAAAAGACGCTGTCCACTGGGTATATCGTACCCTCCCTTTATATCAGTTGACATATATTTACATATAAACGTTCATACGTATATGTGCGCCTTTAAATATATCAGCATGCACTGTTTGCTATTGTTATATACTCTGCAAAAAAGAAACACAAAGTAGTCAATATCTGAGTGTTGCCAAAATCCATGCAAACTTCATACCAAAATTGAATTGGTCATTTCTGCATGGATTGGGAGTGATTTGAGTTGAAAGAATAAGGCACTGCAGAAAGTGAACAGCGAAAACCTGCCACGACTGGCGGAAAGCCAACCAACAACGCCTCCGCACAGTGAGGAACGCGCTGAAGGTATTCGCGCTTGAGGCCCATTTCGAGGTGTCTTTCTGTCGGACCTGCGTCGTCGGCTGCGACGTCAATGGTGTCAAGGTCACAGGGTATTGCCACAACTGCGATGGAGACAAGTGTAGTTTCATGTTTTATGCTTCGTCGTGCGGATGGTGGACTTACGTTATGCACGAAACTGCGTACAGGAAGTGGACAGATTTGTTGGTGGTAGTGTGATGATGTGGGCAGCCATCTCCTACACTGGTAGAACAGACTTGGTGCATGTTCCGGGGCATTCAACAGCACAATGTCACAAGGAGACATTCTTTGGTCCCATCATGCAACGAGAGACGTCATTTTCCAACAAGACAACACCCGACCTCAAACGGCAAGGCTGACAACAGCCTTTTTCAGGAATCACAACATCCAGGTTCTGCCATGACCCTCCAGGTCTCAAGAATGAAACCTAGTCGAACAGTTATGGGATGTACTGGATCACCGACTGCGAGCACGTCAGCAACAACGACAGAACCTCCGACAGCTGGCACAAGCACTGAAGACTGAGTGAGTGAACATTACCCAGGCCACAATTCGGGATCTGATTGCTTCCATGGGACGACGATACCAGTCAGTTCTGGACTCTAATGATGGCCATACAAGATATTGAGAACAGATGACCTCATCTTGAAAATCTACTGTTCCATGTGTGTCATATGGAACCTGTGTCAATGACAATGATGTGTGCCAATTTTCAACGATTACCATTAGTTGATTATTTATATGATATGACTATACGTCTAAAATCACTTTTGCGTTTCTTTTTTTCCAGAGTACATATCGAAAAAACGTAACACGAATTTCATATCCTAATATTTCTTCCATTCACTTATAATCAGGTTCAACAGATATGAAATTGTTAGATATTGGTTGTTGTTGTTGTTGTTGATGATGTTGTTGTTGTTTTTTCTTATGCATATGATACGCATACTCTTTCACCAGCAGTGACATGATGCATTTGTATGCCGTCACAAATTGAGGAACAGGTTCACACAGTACACAACGTCATCTCCTTAAACGTTTGAATGATGAAGCAAGCAGTCACCATACATCACCTTTCAACTTGCGTGTGTGTGTGTGTGTGTGTGTGTGTGTGTGTGTGTGTGTGTGTGTGTGTGTGTGTGTGTGTGTGTGTGTGTGTGCAGTTGTACAAAAATATAGTGTAAACCAAAGTCATTTTCCTAATGGGTGGACCAACGTTTCCAACTTTGGAAACTACATGCATAACGTTTAGAAAGTTATAAGGATGTATATCATAATGCAATCTTATATCTTCCAGGTTTGTCAAATAAAACTTGATCAAATGATCTGCATGAGCATCATGACATCCCCCGGGGTGCGTCCTTGGGTCATTCCTTGGTATGGAGCCTCCTGGGGGTAGTGCTGAGACGGGGCTGCGGAGAGAAGAAACGGAGCGTCATTGCCAACACAGTACATATCTCGCCCACAATAGATTCCAAGCACCCATGCCAATATTAAATATAAAAACATGAACATTGATACAATAATATCAAGCATCATCACTTCAGACCATTTAATACAAGTGACACAAAAAATGTAATCACGAAAACGTTAATATTAGTACAATCCCGTGTATTGTTAGCAAGTATTACCACAATCATAAGAATTCTCTTCTAAAAGCAGAATCCATTGTACGATTCTGACAATATCATGATGATATGTTCATGATTCACTATCCATTCGTGGTGACACCAGGTGTTCGCGAAAAGGTTTGCATGTCCTCCCCCACGGGCACCTGCCACGCCATACAGCTTCAAAGCAATATTTGTTTGTTTGTTTGTTTGTTTTTTAACGCCGCACTCAGCAATATTCCAGTTATATGACGGCGGTCTGTAAAATAATCGAGTCTGGACCAGACAATCCAGTGATTGACATCATAAGCATCGATCCACGCAATTGGGATGGATGCCATGCGTCAACCAAGTCAGCGAGCCTGATCGCCCGATCCCGTTAGTCGCCTTTTACGACAAGCATAGTCGCCTTTTTACGGCATGTATGGGTTGCTGAAGACCTATTCTAACCCGGAATCTTCACGGGTCTCAAAGCAATAGCATCATACATACTGTCATTGTTAATTGTAAGAACCAGTGAACCACCACACACATTATTTTCAAAAACCATCACACATTATGTAAGTGCCATTGCATGAGTTGAATTCGATCAATTAAGTCGCTTCTTACGGGGAAAATGGTTCCTGGAGACAATATCGAACCCGGACTTCCCAGAGGTGAAAGAAAATGGTAACTAATAAGGAAAAATGTATTAGGAAAGCATTACCCAAATGTTGCTGGTTTTGGTAATATGGGTCGATGTTCTGTCCCCCTTCGTTGACAGGTGAAGCACGGTGACCGCCAACATTCATGTTTTGCTTTTGTTCCTGGTTATAGGCTTCCTGCATTACCATTTGCTGTTGCCGCATGTATTGTTGTTGTTGCTGCTGCTGCTGCTGCTGCTGCTGCTGCTGTTGATGGTGTTGTTGTTGCTGAAGAAGGTGTTGTTGCTGCTGGTTCCTTTGGTAATGATTATCAGCATGCTGATGACGCCCACTTTGGCTATTGGTCACAATAGGTTTAGTGATGTATGTCTCCGATTCTGGGTCGTAAACAGTTTGCACTTGTGCCTTCTGGAAATCATTGTTTGTGTATCTCCGGTTCGAGGATTGCCTATTTCGTGGATTGGAGTTGGATGATGCCAGTGTTTGAGGTTGATACTGTTGCAGTTTGGAGGCGCGGGGATTGGCAGACTGTAGGACAGGTTGTCTTCTGGAGTGTGTGTCGGGTTGGTGCATTTCGTTAGCCTTGAAGCCAGCACGGTTGTGCACAGGACGCACATCTGGAGTTGAAATATTTGTATTATTCTAATCATGAATACGTTTCTCTACGATTGAACGAGTGCGTTTGGTTAAACGCCATTGTCAACCGTATTGCAGCTATAACACGGCTTGTCAGCTTAATCTGGCAAGAAGGCCTGAAGTGATGCAAGTCTCGGACTTTTACCTTTTTTAATTGGTTGACAGGCATTACTTTGAAGTTGACGGATGACAAAGTAGAGACAATTTATGGATGCCAACTTCTTTAATACTGTAAAAGCGATGTTTCGGTGTAGATCCTTAAACCATTGTCAAGCAAAACTGCTCAACAACGGTAGAAGGATATATACCGAAACGTCGCCTTTACAGTATCAAAGTTGTTATCCATAAATTGTCTCTACTTTGTTAATTTTTTTAGTGAAACCCACGAGTACGGGTATATTGCTGACTGCACGATTAAGAGGTACAAGTCACAGCGATATGTGGCGCCTTAGACGTATTCACTGTGAAAATATAATATGCACAAATACATGTATACAATGGTTTCAGTACCTGGTGAAGACAGAATAATTATTGACTTGATCAAAACAGATTAAAGAAGAATTTCAGCTGTGTTGGGCAGCTAGGGTGATAAGGTGTAAAAAAAAGTTTACTTACTCGACTGGCCTATGGTAAGCTGGTCAGCGGGGGACGTGTGTCTATTAGCCTGGCCCATGTCATACGCACGATGGCTTTTAGAACCAGTTGCGATGCCAGCATGAGGATCATGCTGCCTCAGCATCCCTCCATAAACGTCAGGAAACGGTTCGTTACCATGGTTATGTGATGGAACATTACTGATCCTTCCTTCACGTCGCCTAATGCTCGCTCTCGTTCGCCCAACTGTCTGGAAATTATGTTCTATCCCGGAAGGTCTGCCTATGTCGATATAGGGAGATGAAGGTTCTTGTGAGGGATGCCTTGAATAATGACCTCCAGGATACAGTTGACTCGAAGATAAATGGGATCTTTTAGTTTCAAATGATGTCCCGTTTGACTTTGAGTTGCTATTCGTGCTGTCATCTGTGGCTGCACCCTCTTCAACGCTGGGATCTCTGCGCCTGTTTTCTGTCGTCGGAATGCCAGGTTGGCTGCTAAAGATTGAGGTCATTGATCTTGGGCTGGAGACTCGTGGTCCTCGTGCTGAAGCTCCTTGCCCTATGCTATCGTGGGAAACTCTATAGCCTCCCTTAGCTCTTCTTCCGGGTGAGGAGTTTGCAGGAATTACACGTGTCTGGAGCATGTTGTTCCTCTGCATATTTCTCAAAGATATGGTTCTTGTATGTCCATGTGTAGGCTCACCATACACTGTTGGTTCAGAGACCCCCTCTTGAATGTTCACGTCCTGTATAATATGTCCAGAATTCTGTACTGGTGGAATTTCCGTTTGTGTGTATTTGTGAGCAGTGAGCATTCTGTTTGAGTTATGGCCAATGATATCCGATGATCTTAAAGATGGCCGAGTTTCAGGCTCTGCCATGACATCTGGTTTCTGATTTATGTTTCGTCCCTCTTGATCCTGTATTCTATGATGTACTAGGAACTCTGCAACGGCATGACCATTATCAGGGACATTTTGTCCTGCGCTGAGAATTTCCGGTTCCGGTTCTGGTTCCGCTTCCGCCTCCGGCTCTGGTTCAGCTTCTGGTTCAGACATCCCGTCCGCCTCTCCAACTTCATATGTTTGGATATCAATGCCACCATGAACATGAACTGCAGACTGTTTAGTGTCTTGTACACCATTTGCTGCTGCTCCACTTGGAAATACACCTCCTAACCTTTCTTCTTTGGGTATTTTTGTTTTGAAAGATATCTGAATGTCACTCAGATGAATTGTCTTGGGAGTTGACAGTTCTAGCATTTGAACAGGTTCAACATGTGCAGGCACAAATGTGTCAGGAATTGGTCGTTCCTGATAAGCGTAGTTTGATTTTTGTTCCTTGGACGTACGTATTATAGACTTTATAAGGGCTGTTATATTTGTTTGTCCCATAGTTATAATATCTTGGTATGTCGGTTGCATATTTTTACCAGTGTCTAGGCTTAACGGAGCATATGTTGTTGTAGGTCGTTGCCTGGGTGTTTTTGTTGTTGTAATTGTTGTGACTGCTACTTGTAGTCGTGGGTCAAGCGTTTTCTTAGATTTATTATTTCCTATCTGCATCCTAGGAGAATTTTGCACATTTTTCCTCATATTAATTTTAACATTAATCCCACCGTGAACAGTTCCAGGGCTACCTCCTCGTAGTCTGCGGGAAGTGGCAAGAATGTGTTCCAATTTCCTTTCAAAAACATCTAAGTTTTTACTTGAGTTGAGACCATGAATATTTTCTTGCAAAGAACTCATAAAATTACTCATATTAAGTTTGTTTTTACTCTTTTGTTTAGGTGTGTCTTGGATAGGTACACTCTGAGTTGTTGGTGTCTGAGTCGTGGTCAACAGGAACTTCCTTTGTTTGACACGTTTTGGCATTCTTCGCTTCTGTGGTCTTATGAGGACAGACAGAATCCTAGGCAACTGCGTTGTCGGGGGAACTGTCGTAGTCGGAGAAGTTGCTGTAGTGGTTGTTGTTCTGGGAGTGACAGTAGTTGGGACTTTATTCTTTCCTTTCTTCGTTCTTGCCCTTGCCATATGTTTTAACTTAGCAAAAACATCACGATTGAATACGTTGACCTTTGATTTGATTCTATGAATTCTCGTTTTAACAACTGGTGTTTCAGTTGTCGGTGTTTCATTCATTGTTGTGGCTATTTCTTGTAATTCTATGGGTTCTTTTTGGAACTTGCTAGTCCAGTTGGTAAGAAATTGCTTTTGCTGAAGATCAAGTATAGGATTTACCGTTGTCGTTGATATGCCTTGTGTAGCTACTTTTGTCGTAGTAGGTGTGACCTTGTTTATCTTCATTTGTAGCAGGAGCAGCAGATCATTGACAGACAAAGAATCGGCACTTTTGGTTTTTAGAGTATTGATATCAAGTGCAGCTGATGTTTTTGTAAATGGAATCCTCGTGCTTGCCTGGGTTAATCCAACATTAGGCTCTGAAATTACCTGGCTTGTCATGTCACTGTTTGGTGGAGTTTTGGTCATTGGATTTATGGCTTCATCTATTCTACCCACAGTGGGGACAGGGGTTGTGTTTTTTCTGTGATGTTCAACACGGTGATACCCCATCTTTCGATACGTACTCAACAGTTTTACTCTTTTCTTATTACTTTCCCTTAACATTCGTAACAGCTTATCTCTAGACGGGGGATTTTTGAAAGGTCGATTTTTCGAGCTTATTTTTTTGTGTGAATATTTTGAAAGCAAAGATGTCCTTGGTAAAAAAGGAGACGGTGTATTTTTAGGAGCCCTTGTAAGGGATCCAGTTTTTATGTTAATGTCATTTGTTTTCTTAGCAGCTCTTTCAAATACATGTGTTGAAGTCGGTAGTCCCATAGTTGAAGTAGTGGTTGTTGTCACAGTTACTGGTGGTGCGGTAATTGGTTTCATTGTAGTTGTAACTGCTGTAGATGTAGTTATAAATGTTGTGGTTGAAGTTTGAGAAGTGGTAGTAGGCGTTGTAGTGGTCACCGTTGCAGTAGATGTTGAGGGTTTATCAGTATTTATGAACGTAGCAACTTCTTGTGTTGTGAATTTTGAAATACTTTTTTCGGAAGTTGCAACGGGAATAAGTTTTCTTGCTTCCTCTATCGGTATGTTATAATTTGTTGTGAGAAGGTTAAGGAAATCTGCCATGGTTAAATCCTGCCGCATTGAGCCAAATATATCATCTAGATTTGGGCTACCGCTAGCTTGCTGTATTTTTGTAATCGTGGTTTGATCTATTACAAGATTTGATGTTGGCTCCACGGATACAATGGTGGCTGGAGGGAATGCCTTGACAGATGCTATGGCTGCATCTTCCTCAACCATTGTAATACGTGTAGTACTTGTCTCTGGCAAAGGTGTACTTGTACTTCTACTGATGGTAGTGGCTACCCTTGTAGGTTCAGTGACAGGAACTTGACCTGTTGATTCTGATAATGACCACGGTTTCACCTGTTCATCTGCTTCACTGTGCGATAGTCTGGAGGACGACAAAAGAGAGTTCAGGTTTTTAGTTAAAAACTGTTGAATGCTATTAAACGTGTTATCAAGTCTTTTCTCTGCAATTCGGGCTTTGTCCATGGTGGTCATTTCTGTCACAATATTTTCAGGAGTCGCCAAGATAGTTTCTGAGAGCGTTATTTCAGTTATTGGATAGTGAGTTGATGTTTCTCTTGAATATATCTTTGTAGTCAGAGGTTCTTCTGTTGATCCCGTCACCATTTGCCTTCTCGGACGCCTACGCCTTAATCTGTCAGATGCCTTAGACATTACCTTAGGAACCCAAGTAGGTGTTTGTCTTGTAGAAGGCAAGTTTGGCGTTCGCCTAGGATCATGGCCATTTCTAGGTCTACGCGATTGATATGGTTCGGTAGACGTGATTCTCATTCGTGTTCTTCTTCTTGTAGATACCAACGATGGTCGTGTTACCTCTGTAACCAACACTGGAGTGACTGTAGTTGTCATTGCCACTGGTGTTTCGGTACTCAAAGTCTTCTTCAGAACATCTGGAAGATGAAATATAATTAAATCTTATCAGTAGGTTGGTTGGTTGGTTGGTTTGTTGTTTAATGCCGTACTCAGCAATATTCCAGCTATATGACGGCGGTCTGTAAATAATCGAGTAATGGACCAGACAATCCAGTGATTAATATCAAGAGCATCGACCCACGCAATTGAGATCGATGACATGCATCAACCAAGTCCGCGAGCCTGACCACCCGATCCCGTTAGTCGCCTCTTACGACAAGCATAGTCACCTTTTACGGCAATTATGGGTTGCTGAAGACCTACATGTATTCTACCCCGGAATCTTTACGGGTCCGTAATGTAAACGATTTCACACAGTGTAACAGAAACTGCTTCAGGGTGTCAAGGTTTGCCATAAGGATGATAATATTTAATTTAAAAATTGTTCATTAGCACATTTGAGTTAGTACGATTTATTGTCACTTTGTGCAGTATTTAGTTACATCACTGCTTGTCAGCTGAATGTGGACGGAACACTTACAGTGTAAGCAAGCCTAGAATGTTACCACTTTGGATAAACCAACGAGCATGTTATGTTGTACGAGGAATCATTATCCTACAAACCCACGACAAGCAAATCTTGACATGATTGCGAACTCTGCATGAGAAATTGCTGTGCCTTTAACTGCCGGAACGCCATAACCCACCTTCGTCCTTGTACCATTAGAATGTATTCGTTTGATTTTTCGCAGGTCTACTGCACATGGTCATAAAGTGCTTACCTTTCAAAGGGCCTGCCACTCCTGCCATCTTTGCCATTTTCATTACATCTGTAATAACAATGACTTATTGTAATTCCGAACGAAATTGTCTTGAAATTTCCTCGCATTAATTTCATTTATAATGATTGATAAGAGCCACCCACTGTCACATTATATTCCACAAAGATGACATTTAAAAGGAAATGATTACCCAACTATATGGATGATAGCAATGCTAGAAGCAGCCTATTCGAGACTAACCATTATATTCGTTAAGGTTAATTCGGAGGTGGGGGAAGGGTGGCCTGAATTTTTGTTTATGACATATTTTTTTCAGTTATCGCTTCAGGACATACATAAGTAAAATATTCCTTTAGGCCAACTCGGATCATGTTTCTGAGGAGAATTTGTTTCAATTATTTTCAGGAACTCAAATGGTCAGCCAATTAGGGTGAAAATGTGTTGATAATACCTTCTAGTGAGAACATTTTTTCTGCTGCGCCTTCACCTGAAATGAAACATATTGCCCTTATATTCAATAAGACTAGTCACAACCCAGTGTATGTGCATTATGTTAGTTACGTCAAGGGGGTGACGTTCAATCTACTGTCGTTTACAATTAGTAGGGTCATGTCAAAAAGTGCTTAAGTTACAGATACACAGTGTCCCTGTTCAAAGGCTTGACCCGCACATTAGACAAGGTTATGCGTACAGTTAGGAGATATACGTTCTCTGTTTTCAGATTTGGGTGTTATTGAGTATTCGATGCCCGGAAATTTCAACTGGAACCGACGGCGTTCGTCGACAATGTTAAACACCAACGTTTTCACCCTCTCTCTACGTGAACTCTTACAGTTGTGAGGCGGAATACTTGAGGGAACGATTAGATGCCATGACAAAACAACACAATTCGGTAATTACTGAATCCGTCTGGTTAGCAGGATTTGAAAAAAGAATTCAGCGAAATTATTTTGACAAAATTCTGAAAAAAGTTAATGTTTGATTAATGTGGTATCAATTTCGCAAAGCCGAATGACACGTGGTTTTTTTCGAAATCGGGATTAAGAAAACGTGTGGCTTATCAAAAAGTATTCCAACGCAGTGAAAAGTCAGAGAGATTTCCGAGATCCAAGTCCCTTTACCATCGTTTTTCAACCAGTCAGATTTCAACTCACACTCCCATTCATTATAAATTTCAATATATACCTTGTTCACCTGTTGCTGCTTACAGAGTATTGCCGCGTAGTATGAAAATAAATATATTTGAAATCATTTTTTTTTTTAAAAGAAATTGAAATCAGACATTATAATGATGATTGAAATGTATTGTTTCATCCGGGGAATATTGTGTATTTGAAAGCAAACCTGAAATTGACTGTTCAAAAATAGGAATATGTATTGTTTATGTTAGAGGTTTACTGAACCCAATTTGAACCCTCTACAGCAGCTAACAGGAACAAGGGAGGTAATCCAAGGGTTCTCACCTTATGTTTCGGTTCTTCATGCAATTTGCAGTTGTCACCCTTCAAAACAAATTCACGACTTCCGCAAATCGTCTTAGCCGTAGATTATATTACATTCGAGTGTCACGTGGTGCCGTGAATAATATGCTTGGGCACAAGGCTTTGACAGCTTTGACTAGTTCTGCTAAATGCAATTTATGTCAGATATGAATTTATACATGATAATGTGCAAAGGTGGACGGTAAACACATGGTCATTTAATAAATACGGGATGTTAAATTCATTTTTTAATGTAGGATGTACGATTAATTTTCAAGTATGATATTTATAAATACGAGTATTTTCAAGTGTGGTATGTATGAGAATTTTCAAGTGTGGGATGTACGAGAATTTTCAAGTGTGGTATGTACGAGTATTTTCAACTGTGGTATGTACGAGAATTTTTAAGTGTGAGATGAAAGAGTATTTTCAAGTGTGGGATGAAAGAGTATTTTCAAGTGTGGTATGTACGATAATTTTCAAGTGTGGTATGTACGATAATTTTCAAGTGTGGGATGTACGATCGATTATTTTCAAGCGTGGGATGTACGAGTATTTTCAAGTGTGGTATTTTCGAGTATTTTCAAGTGTGGTATGTACGAGTATTTTCAAGTGTGGTATGTACGAGTATTTTCAACTGTGGTATGTACGAGAATTTTTAAGTGTGGGATGAAAGAGTATTTTCAAGTGTGGGATGAAAGAGTATTTTCAAGTGTGGTATGTACGATAATTTTCAAGTGTGGTATGTACGAGTATTTTCAAGTGTGGTATGTACGATAATTTTCAAGTGTGGGATGTACGATCGATTATTTTCAAGCGTGGGATGTACGAGTATGTTCAAGTGTGGTATTTTCGAGTATTTTCAAGTGTGGTATGTACGAGTATTTTCAAGTGTTGTATGTACGAGTATTTTCAAGTGTGGTATGTACGAGTATTTTCAAGTGTGGGATGTACGAGTATTTTCAAGTTGGGGATGTACGAGTATTTTCAAATGTGGTATGTACGAGTATTTTCAAGTGTGGTATTTTCGAATATTTTCAAGTGTGGGATGTACGAGTGTTTTTAAGTGTGATATGTACGAGAATTTTCAAGTGTTGGATGTCCGAGTATTTTCAAGTGTGCTATGTACGAGTATTTTCAAGTGTGCTATGTACGAGAATTTTCAAGTGTGGTATGTACGAGTATTTTCAAGTGTGGTATGTACGAGTATTTTCAAGTGTTGGATGTACGAGTATTTTCAAGTGTGCTATGTACGAGTATTTTCAAGTGTGCTATGTACGAGAATTTTCAAGTGTGCTATGTACGAGTATTTTCAAGTGTGCTATGTACGAGAATTTTCAAGTGTGGTATGTACGAGTATTTTCAAGTGTGGTATGTATGAGAATTTTCAAGTGTTGGATGTACGAGTATTTTCAAGTGTGCTATGTACGAGTATTTTCAAGTGTGCTATGTACGAGAATTTTCAAGTGTGCTATGTACGAGTATTTTCAAGTGTGGGATGTACGAGTATTATCAAGTGTGGTATGTACGAGTATTATCAAGTGTGGTATGTACGAGTTTTTTCAAGTGTTGGATGTACGAGAATCTTCATGTGTGGTATGTACGAGTATTTTCAAGTGTGGTATGTACGAGTAATTTCAAGTGTGGTATGTTCGACTATTTTCAAGTGTGGGATGTCAGAGTATTTTCAAGTGTGGGATGTTCGACTATTTTCAAGTGTGGGATGTACGAGAATGTTCATGTGTGGTATGTACGAGTATTTTCATGTGTGGTATGTACGAATATTTTCAAGTGTTGGATGTACGAGAATGTTCATGTGTGGTATGTACGAGTATTTTCAAGTGTGGGATGTACGAGAATGTTCATGTGTGGTATGTACGAGTATTTTCAAGTGTTGTATGTACGAATATTTTCAAGTGTGGTATGTACGAGTATTTTCAAGTTAGGGATGTACGAGTATTTTCAAGTGTTGTATGTACGAGTATTTTCAAGTGTGGTATGTACGAGTATTTTCAAGTGTTGTATGTACGAGTATTTTCAAGTGTGGTATGTACGAGTATTTTCAAGTGTGGTATGTACGAGTATTTTTAAGTGTGGTATGTACGAGTATTTTCAAGTGTGGTATGTACGAGTATTTTAAAGTGTTGTATGTACGAGTATTTTCAAATGTGGTATGTACGAGAATTTTTCAAGTGCTGGATGTACGAGTATTTTCGAGTGTGGTATGTACTTTTTTTTTCAAGTGTGGTATGTACGAGTATTTTCAAATGTGGTATGTACGAGAATTTTCAAGTGCTGGATGTACGAGTATTTTCAAGTGTGGGATGTACGAGTATTATCAAGTGTGGTAAGTACGAGTATTTTCAAGTGTTGGATGTACGAGTATTTTCAAGTGTGGTATGTACGAGTATTTTCAAGTGTGGGATGTACGAGAATTTTCAAGTGTGGTATGTACGAGTATTTTCAAGTGTGGTATGTACGAGTATTTTCAAGTGTGGTATGTACGAGTATTTTTAAGTCTGGTATGTACGAGTATTTTCAAGTGTGGTATGTACAAGAATTTTCAAGTGTGGTATGTACGAGAATTTTCAATTGTGGGATGTACGAGTATTTTCAAGTGTGGGATGTACGAGTATTTTCAAGTGTGCTATGTACGAGTATTTTCAAGTGTGGTATGTACGAGTATTTTCAAGTGTGGTATGTACAAGTATTTTCAAGTGTGGTATTTTCGAGAATTTTCAAGTGTGGGATGTACGAGTATTTTCAAATGTGTGATGTACGAGTATTTTCAAGTGTGGTATGTACGAGTATTTTCAAGTGTGGTATTTTCGAGAATTTTCAAGTGTGGGATGTACGAGTATTTTCAAGTGTGGTATTTTCGAGAATTTTCAAGTGTGGTATTTTCGAGAATTTTCAAGTGTGGTATGTACGAGTATTTTCAAGTGTGGTATGTACAAGTATTTTCAAGTGTGGTATTTTCGAGAATTTTCAAGTGTGGGATGTACGAGTATTTTCAAGTGTGGTATTTTCGAGAATTTTCAAGTGTGGTATTTTCGAGAATTTTCAAGTGTGGTATGTACGAGTATTTTCAAGTGTGGTATGTACAAGTATTTTCAAGTGTGGTATTTTCGAGAATTTTCAAGTGTGGGATGTACGAGTATTTTCAAATGTGTGATGTACGAGTATTTTCAAGTGTGGTATGTACGAGTATTTTCAAGTGTGGTATTTTCGAGAATTTTCAAGTGTGGGATGTACGAGTATTTTCAAGTGTGGTATTTTCGAGAATTTTCAAGTGTGGTATTTTCGAGAATTTTCAAGTGTGGGATGTACGAGTATTTTCAAATGTGTGATGTACGAGTATTTTCAAGTGTGGTATGTACGAGTATTTTCAAGTGTGGTATGTATGAGTATTTTCAAGTGTGGGATGAACGAGTATTTTCAAGTTGGGGATGTACGAGTATTTTCAAATGTGGTATGTACGAGTATTTTCAAGTGTGGTATTTTCGAATATTTTCAAGTGTTGTATGTGCGAGTATTTTCAAGTGTGGGATGTACGAGTATTTTCAAGTGTGCTATGTACGAGAATTTTCAAGTGTGGGATGTACGAGTATTTTCAGGTGTGCTATGTACGAGAATTTTCAAGTGTGCTATGTACGAGTATTTTCAAGTGTGCTATGTACGAGAATTTTCAAGTGTGCTATGTACGAGTATTTTCAAGTGTGGTATGTATGAGAATTTTCAAGTGTTGGATGTACGAGTATTTTCAAGTGTGCTATGTACGAGTATTTTCAAGTTTGCTATGTACGAGAATTTTCAAGTGTGGTATGTACGAGTATTTTCAAGTGTGGTATGTACGAGTATTTTCAAGTGTTGGATGTACGAGTATTTTCAAGTGTGCTATGTACGAGTATTTTCAAGTGTGCTATGTACGAGAATTTTCAAGTGTGCTATGTACGAGTATTTTCAAGTGTGCTATGTACGAGAATTTTCAAGTGTGGTATGTACGAGTATTTTCAAGTGTGGTATGTATGAGAATATTCAAGTGTTGGATGTACGAGTATTTTCAAGTGTGCTATGTACGAGTATTTTCAAGTGTGCTATGTACGAGAATTTTCAAGTGTGGTATGTACGAGTATTTTCAAGTGTGGGATGTACGAGTATTATCAAGTGTGGTATGTACGAGTATTATCAAGTGTGGTATGTACGAGTATTTTCAAGTGTTGGATGTACGAGTATTTTCAAGTGTGCTATGTACGAGTATTTTCAAGTGTGCTATGTACGAGAATTTTCAAGTGTGCTATACGAGTATTTTCAAGTGTGCTATGTACGAGAATTTTCAAGTGTGGTATGTACGAGTATTTTCAAGTGTGGTATGTATGAGAATATTCAAGTGTTGGATGTACGAGTATTTTCAAGTGTGCTATGTACGAGTATTTTCAAGTGTGCTATGTACGAGAATTTTCAAGTGTGCTATGTACGAGTATTTTCAAGTGTGGGATGTACGAGTATTATCAAGTGTGGTATGTACGAGTATTATCAAGTGTGGTATGTACGAGTATTTTCAAGTGTTGGATGTACGAGAATTTTCGTGTGTGGTATGTACGAGTATTCTCAAGTGTGGTATGTACGAGTAATTTCAAGTGTGGTATGTTCGACTATTTTCAAGTGTGGGATGTCAGAGTATTTTCAAGTGTGGGATGTTCGACTATTTTCAAGTGTGCTATGTACGAGAATGTTCATGTGTGGTATGTACGAGTATTTTCAAGTGTGGTATGTACGAATATTTTCAAGTGTTGGATGTACGAGAATGTTCATGTGTGGTATGTACGAGTATTTTCAAGTGTGGGATGTACGAGAATGTTCATGTGTGGTATGTACGAGTATTTTCAAGTGTTGTATGTACGAATATTTTCAAGTGTGGTATGTACGAGTATTTTCAAGTGTGGGATGTACGAGTATTTTCAAGTGTTGTATGTACGAGTATTTTCAAGTGTGGTATGTACGAGTATTTTCAAGTGTGGTATGTACGAGTATTTTTAAGTGTGGTATGTACGAGAATTTTTTAAGTGTTGTATGTACGAGTATTTTCAAGTGTTGTATGTACGAGTATTTTAAAGTGTTGTATGTACGAGTATTTTCAAATGTGGTATGTACGAGAATTTTCAAGTGCTGGATGTACGAGTATTTTCAAGTGTGGTATGTACTTTTTTTTTCAAGTGTGGTATGTACGAGTATTTTCAAATGTGGTATGTACGAGAATTTTCAAGTGCTGGATGTACGAGTATTTTCAAGTGTGGGATGTACGAGTATTATCAAGTGTGGTAAGTACGAGTATTTTCAAGTGTTGGATGTACGAGTATTTTCAAGTGTGGTATGTACGAGTATTTTCAAGTGTGGGATGTACGAGAATTTTCAAGTGTGGTATGTACGAGTATTTTCAAGTGTGGTATGTACGAGTATTTTCAAGTGTGGTATGTACGAGAATTTTCAAGTGTGGTATGTACGAGAATTTTCAAGTGTGGGATGTACGAGTATTTTCAAGTGAGGGATGTACGAGTATTTTCAAGTGTGCTATGTACGAGTATTTTCAAGTGTGGTATGTACGAGTATTTTCAAGTGTGGTATGTACAAGTATTTTCAAGTGTGGTATTTTCGAGAATTTTCAAGTGTGGGATGTACGAGTATTTTCAAATGTGTGATGTACGAGTATTTTCAAGTGTGGTATGTAAGAGTATTTTCAAGTGTGGTATTTTCGAGAATTTTCAAGTGTTGGATGTACGAGTATTTTCAAATGTGTGATGTACGAGTATTTTCAATGTGGTATGTACATGTACAAGTATTTTCAAGTGTGGTACGTGCGGGTATTGTGTTAACTGTGGGATGTATATTATGTAATATTAATCGAGTATGTTCAAGTGTGCTATGTACGAGTTTTTAACAGTATTACAGTTATATCGGGGCGTGTCAGCTCAATATGGGAGGAAAATACCGAAGTGATGTAGGTCTCAGACGTTTATCACTTCGGAGAACCCCAGGAGCACGGGTATGGTGCTGACAAACCTAGAAACATAATCGAGGCGAACCGGGATTCGAACCCACAGTCATAGGTTTCCGGCGTGCCCAAGGGACGCAACTCGGCACAGCGAATCGCGGCGCCTTAGACGACTCGTAATTGATACACAGAAATTGGATGCACAAGTATTTTCAAGTATGGGATGAACGAGTTACTGTGAGGTATGAAATCCAGGAGTAGATTCATATATGGGGTATAGAAATATGATTACGCATGAAAGAGTGAGAAGTAAGAAAAACGATCTTGGTCAAATTAAACGTTCGAGGTAACAAAGTTTTCACTGCTTACGAAAAGGTATTGCAGGCAGTCGTGATAAAAAATATCAATAGAGAACGTAACATTGCACGAATAATCTTGTAATACTCATGCTTGCATTACAGTTATTCTTGAAATCCCTTCATTACCTAGCTAAATCGCTTCATCACCTAGAATATAACATAATATATTAAACATGACCTACTTTGTGCGTCTGATGACGCCAGTATCGCCAGAACAACCAGTGCTACAATCAAGGTACGGGACCACATTGCCGACCCTGTTGGAACAACGAGATACAGTGAGTGAGTTTGGTTCTGCAATAATCCAGGTCTATCTTGTCAGGGAACAACCAGAATGGGCTTTATACATTTGCCAATTTGTTAATCGAACCTGGAGCTTCGACGTGAGACCTCTACACTTTTACCATTAGGCTGCCTCCACTTTCAACAATGGTACTGCATGTTTATATTAGAAAACGACGTCAGTGTGTGGTGACCGAAGCTTAACCACAGACACATTATATATCATATACAGATATATGTCCCATTATTTAAATCATCTATCCTGGACCAGATAATCAAGTGATTGATATCATGAGCATCGATTCACACAATTAGGATACGATGACATGCAATCAAACAAGTCGCCTTACCACGCAATTCCATTAGTCGCCTTTTGCGACAAGCATGGATTGCTGGGGAACATCGTTCGTACCTCGAATACCCGCGGGTAACATGACATATCCTTGTGTCGTGGTTTATTGGCACCCATAAATGATATACGTTTACATGTAATGACAGAAAATGCAGTCTTTACCTGCAAATGCTTCAGACTGCATACATTTTGCACGTGTATAACGTTTCAAAGTGCACACAATGGCACCCTATACATTCACGTTGACATGTCATACCGTTCCTTTGAGATACAACGTTTATAAAAAGCATGGCAAAGAAAGTATTCTGTTCCATGCTTGATGGTGGCTAAAATGATACAAACTAGAAATGGCTATTCGATGGTGATGTATTTGATATGGGCATCATAGTTGTGTTTCAGACCTCAAGTTGAAGTCTTTCGGCATCTGTTTTCAGCCCAGTAACATATTGATAACGTTTGTAATGTTTTGGTTAAATTCAAGTGTAGACTTTCTTTTGCCCGGCAGTTTAAAACATATTGAAATTGAAAGCAGTGTCATGCATATGTCTTTCATCATATTACAAATACATCAACGACCACTCTTCAGCCATATTCGTCCTCGATTCAAATGAATATTGGCGTGTTCTGTATACGCCTCTTTGAACAGGATTTCAGTTAGATCAGAGTAAATCAGCTTGATGTTGGGGAAAGCTCTGCGTCGTTTACCACTTTGGTGAAACTTACGACCACGGGTATGGTGCTGACAAACAATAAAACCTAACCAGAGCGAGTCGGGATTCGAACCCACGATTATAGGTTTTTTGTACACTAACGCGAGACAACCCTTCACAGCGAATTGATGCGCCTTAGACAACTAGGCCACCCGTGCCCCGAAATCAATATGAATATATCAAATATGCTCCATACTTACTTTGAACACTTCAGGCTAAGTACCCAACCCTCCTTCTCATAGAGGCACGTGTCTTCGCCACATTAAATTCAGCTGAGGACAACGCCCTTCCCGCGATGATATCACGAGCCTGCATAGTCGTTAAACTGCCAGGGGTGATGCCACATTGTCGTGTCTCTCATTGTAGCAGTGTTCCTGGCATGGAGTATCAACATGACATCATGTCTCGCCGGACACTTGTGGGTACTCTGTGACGGAGAGTCTGTCGTGACTAATGGCCAGATAACAATGCCTAGTTATGTTAAATATATATTCAGATCCTCAGACACGTCACTGATTATATCAGCTGTGTCTTCACTTTTGCTATAATGCACAGTTCCAGATATTGCATCAACATGGTACTTCATTCATACTTACGTAGATACATGCAAACATCTATACACGCACGCACGCACGCACGTTTCCGGAATAGCAGGATCCAGACGGAGGGGGTTTCACTGTTTCACTGTAATGTTAAATGTGCACGACAATGAATGTATGTTTGTAACACTGCCAAAAAAATTGGCTGAGTCTATATTGGGAATTCCACCATGAATTTGGAATTTACTCGATTCTGATCGGTCAATCAGAGGCTATCACAATCACACACACACCCCCCCCCCCCCCCCCCACCGCGGAAGCTAATATTCATAGAATAGTACTATTTTCAGTCAGTGTCGGTAGGCATATTTCAATAACTATATCTACAATTGCAGGTTGCAAAATGCTTAGATGCGGTTACTACAATATTCAAAGGATGTGTGGAAATACATTTCGTGCAGGAAAACACGATAGAAATCAACAAAGGGAATGTAATTACGTTTTGGAGACAACAGAGAGCTTGGAATTTTGGCGCTTTTTGACGTCATATCTCTTGCGTCACAATGAGCGGTATGACGTCATAATGGTGACGCCGGATGTAGAGCGAAAGCCTTGCAGAGCGTGCATTGTTTTCTTTAGGGATGCCCACCTCATGTTAGCTTACCAAGTTGCCGTGCTTATATGCTTTCAGTGCCTGTCATATGTTCGAGTGAAGTATTACGGTGTAAACAACATGCTTGAGTATATACAGCACCATATTTTGTTCGGTGATGCCGTAATTCAGATCGATAACCCACTCAAAACACTGAACTCAACCCATTCCGCTTCACTCAGTATATTTGCTAAAAACAAAGAGTTCGCGTTTTATTTAGTCATGGTAGAATGGAGATAAACATATTGTGTTTTCAATGTAGAGCTAGGCTAGGCGCTAAATTTAACATTTGAAACCTCACGCTGCGGTCATTGTGGTTTGGTGTTTTATGGTAGCATTATTCGTTCATTGTAGAATGATGGGTCATTGTGTTACGGTGTTTCATTGGAGCATTATACGTTCATTGTAGCATTGTGGTTCATTGTACACGTAGCTTATTGTGGTTCATTACAGGACTATTATTCATTATAGTTCAGCATTGTGGTTTCTTGTAGCGTCATGGACCATTGCTGTGTTTTGGTTCATTGTACATGTAGCATTGCATTTCACTATAGTCTTACAATTCATGATGGCATTTTCATTCGTTGTAGTATTATGTATCATTATAACATTGTGGATCATTGTAGCATTGTGGTTCATTGTAGGGTAATTGTTAATTATGGTTCACCGTAGTATTTTGGTTCATTGTAACATCATTAACTGGGCGGCAAAAGAAAGTATAGGTCGAGTTCCATGATCGATAAAAAAATAACAAGAAGACATTTTGTTGTGAATTATAATATAATCTAAGGAGGGTTAACAAATGATTGATCAACCACAGTTTGAATGAAATTGTGCAATCGCAGGTAATGTAAGCTCAAGGTACACAATGGTGGAGTAAGAAATTTCATTTTCAAAAAATTGTCAGACACACCACAAGTATATTGTCGACACATTTGCCTTCAATAGCGTGTATGACTTCCAGCTGTCTCAATGCATGCTGTGATACGCCGCCTTATCGATGACGTCAGTCTTCTGATGACGTGGACTGGAATCCGTTGCCACTTGTCTCTCAGGGCTTGCTGCAATTCTTGTCTGTTGACGGGAGGCTGATGGCGTGCTCTAATCTGTCTGTCAAGTGGTCCCACAGATGTTCAATAGGATTCATATCGGGTGAGTGGGCAGGCCAGGGCAAAACGTCAACGTTCTGCTGGTTTAGAAAGTTCCGAGTCAGTCTTGCAGTATGGGGCCCGGCATTGTCGTGTTGAAACAATGTCCCCTGCTGTTAGTTATTGTAAGAACGAAAGCACAACTGGTTGCAACACGTGGTCTCTGTATTGCACAGCGTTCAGGTTTCCCTGTATAATCACCAAATCAGTCTTCTGATCTCCCAAAATACCGCCCAACACCATGACACCTCCCCCGCCGAATGGATGGACCTCTCGAATACACACCGGAGCCAAACGTTCCCCTCTGTGTCTATAAACTCGTTCTCTGCCGTCATTTCGAAACAAGTTAAACCGACTTTCATCAGTAAACAGCACTCGACCCCAATTTCTCACTTGCCAGCGTCGAACCTGCCTCGCCCATCGCAGTCTCAGGCGTCGATGTTGAGCAGTCAGTACCACGCTCGGATTCCAGCAGCACGAAGTCGCCATAGTACTGTACGTTGGCTAATGGGATGTCCCAACGACGTTGCTGCCGTCGCCGTCGCAGTTACGAATCTGTTTCGCAGGTGAATGAGCCGTATCTGACCAGTGGTGTTGTCACTCGAGGTCGTCCGGTTCTAGGCCTGTCCTGTGTCCTCCCTGTCTGCCTGTACCGTTGAATCAGCCTGGCTACTGTCAATGGTGTACAACCAAACCTTCTGGCAATTTGGACCTGTGTTGCCCACATTTCGGCCATACCGATGGCTCTCTCTCTCTCTCTCTCTGCTCCTGTGACAGTCGTGGCATTTCTTATGTGTGCTTTCATCACGTGTGGTTATACCCTGCAGACGAATTCATTTATACAGCTAACATGCACGTGCAGTTTATGCCATAGGCGGCATGGGCGGGTACAGCTTTTTTGAAAAAGGGGGGGTGCACAAGTAAGATCTATTTATTGTCTTTGGTGGTAATTTATACAGAAATGAAGATTTTTTTCGAAATAAAAAGGGTAGTTGAGATCCTACTGTCCTCACAGGTCTCAAACGTAGGTAATAATATTTACAAGCTTCTTTGACGCATGACTATCTACATTCATATTTGGCCATTTCTGGCGATATTGCGATAATGAAATATATATCATCTTAAGAACTGATACGTTGATACTTTACATCAACGTGTTTTTACCATAGTTACCGATTGTTTTAGATGTTGAGATCCTACTGTCCTCTCGTGTACACATACCCATCCAATGAACAACATCCCTTGTTAAGTGGCCACATCACATTCGGTTTATTGAATGAACCTACTTTTTGTGATTAAGTGAGTAATTGAAGAAATCCATTTTAATATCAAGAATGTTGATCTGCTTCAAAAAGAGATGTGTTATCCGCAGATCTTTGCTGTGTGTAGCATGAGACTCTATTGACATATGCGCTCATAAAATCATTGAATCAATCAGGAATATTACAGCTATATGACGGCGGTCTGTAAATAATCGAGTAATGGACCAATAAATTCAGTGATTGACAACATGAGCATCGATCCACGCAATTGGGATACAATGACAAGCATCAACCAAGTCAGCGAGCCTGGTAAAAACGGTTAGTCGCCTCTTACGACAAGCATAGTAGCCTTTTACAGCAATTATGGGTTGCTGAAGACCTATTCCACCCCGGATCTTCACGGGTCTTTAAGGACCTGTTCTTCCCCGAGAGCCGCACTGGGTAGAAATGAAGGAAACGGACAAACCAGTCTGAAGGCAACGGCTGTTTACTATATCCATGGCAGTGAGGTGGTCCAGTGGTTGAAGCGTTAGCCCGTCGCACTAAAGACCCGGTTCGAGTCTTCATATGGGTACAAGGTATGACAACAGGTTAGACTTTTTACGGCAAGCATGGGTTGCTGAATACCTCTTCTATCCCGGGTCTGTCTCATTGTAGCATTATCGTTCGTTCTAGCAGTATAATTCATTATAGTTAATTGTGGTTCATTTCAGCAATATAGTTCATTATAGCATTGTGGTTCAGTGTAAGTCATTATAGCTTCCTACCTTATTGTAGTGCATTGCAGTATTATGGTTCTTGTTTTCTGCAAAGTCTGCAAATCAGACTGAGACACATTAAGCATTTAGCTACCTCTCGCCGAGTTCAACCAGTTTGAAGCATGCCAATAGTCACCCGCGAACTTTCTATGGTATCTAACGAGAATGAGTGTAGTATTATCTATGTACGGGTCGTGTGACCCAATGTCAGGTTTATTTCAAATATTCTTCATACCGACATGATGATATTACGTCCGCTTCCTTCTCCAGTCCGCTGGACGGGTTTGTCTGATTGTAGAAGGCCATGTCTTTCTTCTTTACAAGTGCAATGGACTTCATCAAAATACTCTGAAAAACAAAAGTGTCTGTGTCCAAATGAGCCAATGAAAAATTATATTATGATATTATGAATAGTGCTGTCGATGCGCTAAGCCAATCTCATAAACGTATAATTGGTCTCACGATCCGATAAATATTCAAATGAATAGTCACCTGGCAGGAACTTCTTTCGCAATTATTGACTTACGTTCACAATACGTTTAGACAGTTGTTTTTTCGATGTGTGGGTGTTTCTGAAGACAAACATATGCTAAACGTTCACTCACACTACGGTACTCATATGCGGTTTCTGAAATAAAGAGACAAAACAATTCCGTATCCAGTAGAAATCTCTACATAAAACAAAGTCGATTGTACGATTCCGACTTAATCATATACCTGTGTTTATGAATCACTAATAAATAGTGATAATAACACTAGACGTTCGCGAAAAAGTGAGCGTATTCTGCCCCACGGGTGGCACAAACACATGCAAAGGCAAGTCAATTTTTCATGTAGGGAACATATGGTACAAGTTAAGATAGGGAATTGCATCGGACATCATTTTTATCACTGATGCGTCAAATTTGGAAATGTCCTCCACATGTCTACCATAAAACATTGTGAAAGCTTTACTGAGGCCTTGAATGTTGTACAATTGGCAAACAATTTCTGAGTAAGAGTCGTAGGACGCTCCTTGAAATCTTGGTAGAAATTGCATTCCCGACTGTATCTTAGAAGTTGTGAAATATAAACAACAAAGGCTGGAGCTGCTGGAATATTGCTCAACATGAAGGGAAAGTTGAAGGCATCCCTCTTGTCATACAGTCTTGTGGAGAGTGTTTTGCCACTCTGTATGTTTATGCACAGATCTATATAGGAAACAGATGCGGCGATCTCGTTGGTCTCCTTTGTTTCTAGTTCAGGTGGGTAAATAAGTTAAAGGGAATTGGCTATTTGTTATTGAACTATAACCGATCATCGCTTCACCTGAAACTTAAGTTGAACTTCTTGGCCAATCCGAGCAGAAAATCCGATTCCTATGCATAAACAAACAGATCCGCAAGAAGGGGAATACAATTGGTGCCTGTGGGGATGCCTAAATGTACTGCTTGCCGAAATGTCTTATCCCCAAATTTTACGCAAAGTCATCAATGAGGTAGTCCAGCATATTACATATTTGAAAGTTCATTCATTCATTCATTCATTCATTAAATCATTCATTCATTAATTCATTCATTGGTCTTGAATATCGAATAATTTAATAATGATATCATATGATAAATATTATATTTCCCTGTGTTTCTATATCGCATATATCGATATTACGAAAAAAACATTTGTATTATGCTCTCCAAATGCTCCCATAATACGATAATTTGTTTGTACGTACTTAGGTTACGAAAAACAGTCAGCTAATAATCTCTGTGGTAGGATAATTTTGTTGACAGCTCTTTATTGGAAAGTGCTAACATTTTGGGGAGATTTTATGCAAACAATACAAGACTTTTGCGAATACCTGGTCTCATTACTGATTTCCATTTTCACCACTATTTTTACTCTCTACGCGACTGATTATTCTCTAGCATTGGCGTTTTAAAATGACACAAACAAGATTGTATGTGTTTGGTCAGGGAGAAGACACATACAAGAACCCATCCAAATATTCCTTGGGCTAGCATGTAAAATATAGTGTTAATTTATGGAGAACATGTAATCATGGGGAGCTCCATGTTTGGTAGGATAAGAAGCGCTACAGTGGGGATCAGACTTAATCATAACATTATATTAATATAAAAGGGGTTTCCTTTTTTGAAAATAAATTACATTTGAAGAGAATCACAGGGCTCAAACGTAGGTAATAATATTTACAAGCTTCTTTGAAGCATCACTATCTACATTCATATTTGGCCATTTCTGGCGATATTGTTATAATAAAATATATCACATCTTAAGAACTGATGCGGTGATACTTTACATCAACGTGTTTTTACCATACCGATTGTTTTAGATGTTGAGATCCTGCTGTCCTCTCGTGTACAAATACCCTTCCAATGAACAACATCCCTTGTTAAGTGTCCATATCACATTCGGTTTATTGAATGAACCTACTTTTTGTGATTAAGCTAGTAATTGAAGAAATCCATTTTAATATCAAGAATGTTGATTGGCTTCAAAAAGACATGTGTCATCCGCAGAATATTGTTGTGTGTAGCATGATTCTCTATTGACATATGCGCTCATAAAATCATTGAATCAATCAGGAATATTCCAGCTATATGACGACGGTATGTAATTAATCGAGTCTGGCCCAGAGAATCCCGTGACTGACATCATGAGGATCGATCCACGCAATTGGGATACATTGAAGTCACCCGATCCCATTAGTCGCCTCTTACGACAAGTATAGTCGCCTCTTACAAGCATGGGTTGCTGAAGACCTACTCTAACCTGGACCATTATCGCGGGGTTGCATATGAGTAAGTAAACGTGTTGATCTGCTTCTGTTCCATGGTATGGAAAATAATTAAAGCCTGAGGTCAAATTATGGTATATTTGTTTACGAATTTCGATGTCACTGAGTGACGCCCACAATGATCCACCTATATACCGCCGGCTTGCAATAATCGAACACTGCCAGGCAACCAGTGGTCGACTGCATGAGCATTAATTTATCCACTCCGTCTGGGCATGATAAGGCTGTCAGATAGGTCACTTGTGCCTACCCACGATCATCATTAGGCTGCTTGTTGTCACGACCTATTCTTCCCCGAGAGCAGGCACTGGGTCGAAATTAAGGAAACAGACAACCCAGTCTGAAGGGAACGGCCGTTTACTATATCCAAGGCAATGAGGTTGTCCAATGGTTGACGCGTTAGTCCGTCACACTAAAGACCCGGGTTCGAGTCTTCATATGGGTACAGGATGTGAAAACAGTTTAGGTTGGGTTTTTTCTCTTGAATATTTATAAAAACACATGCTGAACATATCCCGTCATCTGAAAGTTCAGTTTACGTACTACACGTCCAAAATATAGGCCGTGAGTGTGTGTGTGTGCGTGCGTGCGTGCGTGCGTGCGTGCGTGCGTGCGTGCGTGCGTGAGTGAGTGAGTGAGTGAGTGTGTGAGTGCGTGCGTGCGTGCGTGCGTGCGTGTGCGTGCGTGCGTGTAAGCGCGCGTACGTGGGTGTGTTTCTGTTTGCGTGAGTGAATTTTACGCCGCTTTTAATATTATTCCAGCAATAAAAAGGTGGTGGATACCAATAGTAAACTTCATAAACCAAACCCCGGACTACGGCGCGATGATCGATCGCTTGAACCACTTGGCTAACCCACCGCTCTGAACATATCAGATGCATCACGTCATATCAGCTTAACGCTGGAAAGCTCGTAGTGATGCGGGTCTTGGGCGTTTACCACTTTCATGACATCCATGAGCATGGGTATGACAAACCAAGTGTCTGGTGTACCCATGCAAATGAGTGTCATCAAAGTAGTAATCTGAAGGAATCTGGGGCTCGAACCCCTGATCATAAAACTCTTGAACACTTAAAGGACGACAGGGCTCTCCGTGTACCCATGTACAAGCAGCGGGAGACAGAAACTGGGAGAAACTGGATCACAAAGCTTTTCAATCACAAACCAAGAGAGGTTGCTTGTTCAACACCAACCAGAGGCGAATATGAACTTCAAGGAATGCACTCGATAGAATTATGTAAATAGACAATTAATCATGTAATGTTTCACAAAGCTGCCAATCTAGGATATCAGCGAGGAGTCACTTGGTATATATGTCGCATTCATCACTTGACTTGAAAGATGAAACACACACACCCCACCGCCCTGCTCCCTTCGCCTCCATCCATATTCATGCCACTGTTCTATAACAATGTTATTGAGATCACACAGCAACCTTGACGAGGGCGCATTGTTTTATTAATGCAGTATTTACACCACAGTAACCGACGTGATATTATCTATGTTTCATTAAAATATATAATAGGAATAACATTATGTCTGTTGAGACAAGAAAATATAAAAAGTCAACGCCAGAGAATACCCAGTCTCGATTATCCAAGGAAGCCGATTCCAGTGGGCGTGAAAGACAAACAAGCGGTAACAGTTACATGAAAAGATCCCTGAAAATCATTGATGACATCAGTGAGTGAGTGAGTGAGTGAGTATGGTGTTACGCCTTTTTTAGCAATATTCCAGCCAAATCACGGCGTTGGACACCAGAAATGGGCTTCACACATTGTACCCATGTCGGGAATCGAACCCGGGTCTTCGGCGTGACGAGCAAACGCTTTAACCACTAGGCTACCCGACCGCCCCTGATGACATCAGGTGTTTGCGAAAAGGGTAAGACAATATATAACATTAACGTTCTGTAATGTGTTCATTATTTTAGACTTGGAACTCAGGATATAATATTTGGGTATTGCAATCAATACATCACGTTAACTGAGACTTGGAAGACAGGATGTAATTTAAATGTATCGTAATAAAAACATCATTAGTAGACTTAATTACAGTGCGGAATATTAGCGTACTGTAAGATATACATCACGTTGGGCACTTAATTTCGCATTGTATCACGGCGATTCAGGTATTATAATATGGCAACTCAAGATTGCGGGCTCGAAATGGACTCAGCTGCAGCGATATTAACGCTACGCATATCCTATTTGTTTGTTTTTGTTTGTTTCTTGTTTGACACTCAGCAATATTCCAGCTATATGAGGGCGTTCTGTAAGTAATCGAGTAACGGACCAGACAATCCAGTGACTGATATCATGAGCATCGATCGCAATTGGGATGCGATGACATGTATCAACCAAGTCAGCGAGCCTGACCACCGGATCCCGTAAGTCGCCTCTTACGACAAGCATGGGTTGCTGAAGACCTATTCTACCCTGGATCTTCACGGGCCTAAGCATAGCTTAACTTTGACATAGTCTTAATACAGTTGAGGCATTATGTTTAGCGATGCCTGGGTGAAAAAAACAAGAGTCGTGATTGTGAGCTGACCTATGTCATCGGGGCACAGTGACAGTCATCGGGACGGTCATGCACAGGTGAAAGACCTCTTGTGGCGGATGCTACATTCAATGCCCTAATGCTTGTGAAGTAGAGCTGATTAATGAGGGACGTGACGCCAAGCCGGTTTTCCTGCCAGCAGAAACTGTAGATACAAACAGGTATTCGATTATAACATAGTCTTTTTGTTTAAGCAGGAATAGATATGAAATTGTGTAACAATTCGCTGTCTATGAAACTATTTTTGTAAAGCGTATTGAGGTTTTGAAGTTATGTAAATATCCAACACACATAAATATACACACATGCACGCACAACATACATACATACATACATACATACATACATACATACATACATACATACATAATTACATAATTATATACATAATTACATACATATGAAATGTCCATTTCGCGGATATCCCTGCGAGATATTTCGCAAATTATTCACAATTTCTCCGTTCAATATCCACAACTTCACCGTTGAAAATCCACAAATTCTCCATGGAATATCTGCAATTTCTCCGTTGAATAGCTGTGACTTCTCCTTTGACTATCTGCGACGTCACCTTGGAATATCAGCATCTTTTCCGTGGACTATCCGCAACATCTCAGTGAATATCCGCAACTTCATCTCGCAATATCCGCAACTTCTCCCCGGATTATTTATTGCGGATTATTTAACACCATAACAAACGTTTACTTTGTATAGTATGTGTGTTGTATGATCGATATATACATAACACTATTCGGATACATGCTTGTCGTAAAAGGCGACTAGCGGGGTCGGGGGGTCAGGCTCGCTGACTTGGTTAATGCATGTCATCGATCCCAATTGCGTGGATCGATGCTCAAGATGTTAATCACTGGATTGCCTGGTTCAGAATCGATTATTTCGAGACCGCCGTCATATAGCTGGAATATTGCTGAGTGCGGCGTTGAACAGCAAACAAACCAACAAACAAAACATGTATCACCAGCTCTTTTAAATAACTTAAACGAAAAGGGACCACCCATTCAAGTAAGATCCAATGAGTAATATACATGTTTCCATATTAAATTCATATTCAGTGAACTCGAATCGCCCTCACGTCGCTCTAATATCGGAACAAACTGTTTCTGGAAACTGTCACATCACAAAAATTCTCTATGTCAACAACAACCAAGGGATGTAACATATTTCCGGAGCACATTAAAATAATGGAGGGAAAGTTACTAGAAGCGTGTACAGATTATCAAATATGAAAAGGAAATAACGTTTAAAAATACGTCAACTAACATTTTACAAAAGCGTTAGGTAGTAATTACTTAAAGACTCACTCAGTACCAAACATAACGAAATACAAATAAACATCAACGTCTCACTGATATAAATGTGGTCTTTCCGCACTCACCAAACACTGGTTTGTGTATCATCGCCACATATATTTCTTTTGTGCTGATTAATTTTAGGGGCAGTCGGGTAGCCTAGTGGTTAAAGCGTTCGCTCGTCACGCCGAAGACCCGGGTTCGATTCCTGACATGGGTACAATGTGTGAAGCCTGCCGTGTTCCCTGCCGTATTGGTAAAAGCGGCGTAAAACCATACTCACTCTCTCACTGATTATTTTTGTCGCTACTGAACGGAGAACAATATGTTCACTAAAAGGTGAGTTTACAGGTAAACAAGAGGATTTGTGTGATTTTTATCCTATTTTAAGGACTGCCGATGGGCCCAGCCAATGTCTCACTATTGTTGCTCCAACACCGATGTTCTTGCCGAGTGTCTCCCGGGAGAGCCACATTTGAATAGCAGAGCGTACCGGGAACGCCAAACACATAATTCGAGTGATTCTTCTGTTGGTACCGCGAGCGACACATCGGTGGCCTAGACGTGAATACGGTGAACCGTGAATGCGTACCGTTGTATGTTATGATTAAACGAGGCATACAGTAATACATTGGTGCGAATACGTTTTATGATATAAAGGAGAGACAGAAATACATAAAATGCATAAAACAAAAATACGATTAATTTTAAACAGTGCACGGGGTTATCACTTCACAGATAGAGAGACAGACAAACAGATGTATTTGTATAAAAGCCAATTGACTCTCATTTGCATCATATATAATTTTATCACTTCACAGCTGAGAAATAGAAATACCGGTAGACGATGATGCTCAATTGACAATGTCATTCAAGAAAAGGGAGGAGTGTCATAACGATAGTTCTCTCGCAATAGGTCAAATAACGGCGTATTTTGGACGATGGTAAGAATAATAAACGTCCTTTTTTCGTCCGTGGCCCATACACGGAAACGAAGGACATATTCGTGTTTGCGGTGAAAGGTGCTGACCCACTGAGATACCTTTGCGTATGTCAACATGGATATCCCACTCTGACACAGTACACTGACTCCTAGACGACCAGTTGTTTCTTTAGCCCCTTAAATATTGCCGACCTCAGGGCAGATTAAAAACAAGTACATCTGTATCTTCTTTTAGAGTATTTTCTGCATGACGCGGCCGTTAATTTAACTTCCGACTTTCCACTCTCCTGGCAGACACTCCATCCACTGCACCTAAATATTCGAAAATAATCAGAAGAGCAATAGCTGATGGATTACAATTTTAGCAGCTAAAATTCGCCCTCTTGTCGCCCTCAAACATATCTTTGTCAGTCAGGTCACAAAGAACATAAATAACCAATAAAACCAAGGGGGAAAACAAAGTATACTGAGTTCGTTTTTTCTGTAATTGTAAATTCAAATAAATGCTGTTAAATTTGATTAGTTCTCTTTAATGTCTCATCGCTCATTCCCCCAACAGTTTGTTAAACGTAAACTATGGCTGGGACATTTTGTATAAAATTAAATTGGTTCACTGAAGACTGTGGTAAGAAATGAATTTGAAATGAACCACATGACCCCTACAATGTTTGAAATGTTGTAAATTTGAGCCGAAAAAAGAAAAATTATTCATTTTCAAAGGTGAAATGTCTAAGATACTCATCAGCAGTTATGTGTTTTGCGAATTTTGTTTTGATATTTAAATGTTTTAAATCAAATAATATTTTTATAAATACAACCATGCAGAAGGATTCTGTGAGACTTAATATGCGCCAGTACGGTTCATTGGAGAAGCGGTGGTGTAGCCTGGTGGTTAAAGCGGTTAAAGATAATGTGATATCTAACCATGGCTACAACCAAGCATGCGTATACACAACAACATAATCATGCATAAACTCTATGAACGATCCACGGTTTGGTTTGGTTCATATCGTTTCTTGCAAAGTGTAATTATTAATAACTTTAATAGACAGAAGACCCGTGATGATCCGGGGTAGAATAGGTCTTCAGCAACCCATACCTCCCGTGAAAGGCGACTATTCTTTTCGTAAGAGGCGACTAACGGGATCGGGTTGTCAGGCTCGCTAACTTTGTTGATGCATGTCATCGTATTCCAATTGCGTGGATCGATGCTCATGATGTCAATCACTGGATTGTGTCGTCCAGACTCGATTAATGACAGACCGCCGTCATATAGCTGTAATATTGCTGAGTGCGGCGTAAACAACAAACAAACAAAACCAACAAATAGACAGAAACACAAAGATTACAAACATCGCACTAATGGTACACGTCTGAGCCTCTCCTCCTTGAGATAAAATGTGCAATATGTTGATGTGAGAAGACATACTCTTTAGTCGCTGTACTGCCAAGTCATGATTGCATTAGCTTCAAGGACACATTAACATCAACATTCCCACTTTGTAATACGGGCTTTCCTTCAACGTCCGAATTCATTATTGTATCCCTTCTTGGCTTGTAACGCTTAACCAACTTATGTCACAAACACTGTACAGTGCCGTACCCAGCCGTTTGGGGGGGGGGGGGGGGGGGGATTTTTATTTGAATCATAAAAATACAAGTTGGGGACACAAAAGTTTGTCTCGACACAAGAGTAGTATATTCCTCAACAGACACTGTAAATACCAAGATGTCGCAGTTTACATCTCCTCCCCTTTCCCTCCCTTCTTCAAAGGGCATAAACTGAGGCTATGTCACCTCTAAGGGATGCGTCACGGGACAGGATGAGGTATGGGGGGCTTGTTAGACTACCGTGTGGACACTCCACGGGGATTTACGCAACGCTAACACGTCAGCCATGTTTCAACATTACCACGTCATGACTTATAGAAACAAGCCATCTACCAGAATAATGCTTAAAGAGATGGTCACGTTGTGTTTAACGACCACAATGGTCGGCAAACCTCGCCAATTTCCGTAACTGCAAAGACGACTCGGATGAGGCACCAAACGGTAAACAGGTCACCCATCACAGACGCACTTTTTTAAAGTTCTCGTTAGTGTTATATATACGTAGGTACTTTTTAGAAATTTTTAACCTGAATATATTCAAAAGATACTTGAAACCAACACTTTTTTTAAAATATAGTCCCAATATGGAGACTGACAAGGCGTTCGTGGGTGTCGACTTCAAGTTACGATTTTTACATCACGTGACGGTCATGTGCTAGCGAGGTCGACGGGTTAAATGTAGTCCCAATTTACAATGGCTTTAGGTAACCTCAGTTATTGTCTATTGTCAGCAAAAGAAGTCGATCGCGTGAGATCGCCGCAATTCGCTGTGCAGAGTTACGTCCCTTGGGCGCGCAAGAAGCCTATGATTGTCAGTTCGAATTCCGGTTCGCCCTGGTTATCACTCTGGGTTTTCAGCACCATACCTTTACTCGTGGGTGCGACAAATATACATAATAACCGTCCTCGAGGCAAACGCCTATGGCCTGCATCATTTCGGCCTTTCCTCTAAATTCTAGTACCCGTGAAGATCCGGATGGAGAATAGGTCTTCAGCAACCCATGCTTGCCGTAAAAGGCGACTATGCTTGCCGTAAAAGGCGACTAGGCTTGTGGTAAGAGGCGACTATTCTTGTGGTAAGAGGCGACTATGCTTGTGGTAAGAGGCGACTATGCTTGTGGTAAGAGGCGACTATGCCGTAAAAGGCGACTATGCCGTAAAAGGCGACTATGCTTGTGGTAAGAGGCGACTATGCCGTAAAAGGCGACTATGCTTGTGGTAAGAGGCGACTATGCTTGTGGTAAGAGGCGACTATGCTTGTGGTAAGAGGCGACTATGCTTGTGGCAAGAGGCGACTATGCCGTAAAAGGCGACTATGCTTGTGGTAAGAGGCGACTATGCTTGTGGTAAGAGGCGACTAACGGGAACGGGTGCTCAGGCAAGGTGACTTGGTTGATGCATGTCATCGATCCCAATTGCGTGGATCGACGCTCATGACATTATTCCCCGGATTGTCTGGTCCAGACTCGATTATTTATAGACCGCCGTCATATAGCTGGAATATTGCTGAGTGCGGCGTTAAACAACAAACCAGCCAACAACCAACCAAATTCTAGCTTACATTCCGTGATATAACTGCAATACAGTTCGTTGAACCCAAGTCCCTCAATCAGTTGGAGCGGAGATTTCAGGAAGCATGACGAAAGCATGATCAAGAAAATACACATCGGCAATGGCAATTTGAAATCGGTAATCCTTTGTGTTTCAAGATGTCGAACCAACATTGTAGTTCAAACATCTGAAGCTACACTCTGATCGTCATTAAATGAGAAATTAATGCTCCTGTACGGCTATGCCCGTAAGAATAGTCGCAAGATGCACATTTTATAAACCAAGTACTGATTCTGACATTTGTCTTTTCCGAGAGTTTTTTTTTTCATTTCCATTTTTTTATTTTTTTTATTTAAATAAGGTGAGGTGAGATGAAACGGGTATTTAATGCGTGTGTTTGCGTGAGTGTGTGTGCGCGCGTAAATGCGTGCGTGTGTGTCTGTTTGTACTAGTCCGGATTTATGATGAGTTTATAGTGCTATCCCACTGAGATACCATGCCGCAGTTTAACATGAATACCCCACCCAGACACAGCATACTGCCTCGGAGCGGACCTGTTCTTGTAATATCTCCTTAATGACGAGCGCCAGGCAGGGTAACAACAAGTACCATCTTTAACGTCTTTTGGTATGACGCGGCCAAGGGTCGAACAACGGATCTTTCGTTCTCCGAACAGAAGCTCTATCTGCTCTATCCAATATTTGAATGAATTACTACAAAAGAAATTCCAAACAGCTTATCGTTAGTACGTGAGCCTTTGAGTCATGCTTCTTAAAGTCGACTTAGCCTACAATTAGACAGAATATTTGTGAAAAGAGTTGGATTTTAACTTATTTCTTCATTCAAGGCAACGTTTCGGTATAGGTGCTCGTACCTTTATCCAGCAAGTCAAAACTGTTTTCATTTTAACTATAACTTCTTAGATGTAAATTCCCAATCGTCAGCGCCAGAGCATAATTAGTGTCAATTATTTCTGTAAACAGATCATAAGCCGTAAAAGGTAAACGAGTGATGAAATGATTTATAATGGATCACTGAAAACAATTGATGACGACAGTTGTTCGCAAAAAGGGTTAACACGTCCTGCCCTAGCGGTAGCTCCTCCCACTCACACAATTGTCAGTACAACAGTAAGTGTAAGTTGAACATTCCGAGGTCATAATAAGGGATATCATCACGTATCTTGTTTACAAACCACAGGTCGTATTTAGTAAATTCCTCTAAATGTCTCACCAAGGCCTTTGACCCGTGAATATCCGGGCAAGAATAGGTCTTCAGCAACCCATGCTTGCCGTAAAAGGTGACTATGCTTGTCGTAAAAGGCGACTAACGGGATCGGATGGTCAGGCTCGCTGACTTGGTTGATACTATGTCATCGATCCCAATAGCGTGGATCGATGCTCATGATGTCGATCACTGGATTGTCTGGTCCAGACTCGATTATTTTACAGACCGCCGTAATATAGCTGGAATATTGCTGAGTGCGGCGTTAAACAACAAACAAACAAACAAACAAACAATCCAAGGCCTTTGATGGTGAAAACTACACGGAAAAGCCTAATTGAAAAGCCTAGTGTACTTGTGGTGGGACATGTTCGGGAGCTTTAATGCAAAATCAACTTAGATCTCTGTTGACAATAAGTGTTAAACTTTTTATTAAGTATCAGCAATTGGGTTCAAAGTGTTAGCAATATTAGAAATAAAGTAAGTATTTTAGTTTTTGTTTCTGACACAAACTTGCATTTCATTTCCAGATTGTGAACCTTTCAGCTCCAGATGAGATGCCACTTAACGATGATAGGTTATATGTAGATGTATAGAGATACAAGCGACAACATTCCAACATGGATGTGAACATAATATTGGTGTACGTCTCTTAGAGGAACATACGCCTGATGGAGAACTGTCAAGAATATTTCGAGCATGCCCCATCTTTCTAACATAAGCGTCCCCAGTCCTGACCATGTCCAGCTTGTAGTAATTTGAAGGTCATGCTATAAAATGCTCAGGATAAATTTATGTCAAAGAAAAATGTACTCCTGTTAATTGCAAATGAGGTACACAACCGTCCTTCCTGTTTGTGAGTAGTGTTTACAGTTCAACGGTTCAACACTACTGTACATTCATTTCTATATGTTATGGTCCTCGGACATTAAGGCCAAGCTTGTTATATGTCCTGAGAAAACGACAAAGAACATATTTTAGGGCTTAAGGGATGGGTGTGATAAATACGAGGTGGTATAAAGCTGACATGGACACTATATAAACAGGCCAGTCGGGATACCACTGGAGTATACAGAGAACTAATTGCTCCACACAGCCCCGAGGTAAGCATCGCACATGCTGAAGTATTATCCACTTTTTATTTATGTTGTAATGTAGATATATTATCACATTATGTAGACATATAATTGTGTTGCTATTTGTATATGTACAGTTTTTTCTATGACCCATGCGACTTATTCTGGTATAGATGCTGGCTTGACTTAGGTCAGAAGTAATTCCACATTAACTTTAGGGGGTGCGTTTGGTGTACAAATAGTGTCATCATACCCGATGTAATTCTCAAAGTAGATCAAAATAGTAATATCAAAATTAAACGTATTAACAGAAAATCATTCGACAAACGATATGCAATTTCATTAATTAGATTATGTTATGTTGAATATAATTACAACGACGTTTTATGAGCATAAAACTTTAAATAAATTGCAAGTACATGTTGATATTACAAAAAAACTGGTTTTGTTCAAAAGCTTGCATTGCATAATCGTAATTATACCATCAATTATGGACAGCCCTTTGGAATTACATGCATGTTTTTGTTCTCATTGAAACAAAGTTTGTATTTTCAATTCTTCTTTAAATCCTGCTAGCCAGTTTTTTGAGTGGTTGATGAGACTGATACGGCAGGACATTCTTACCCTTTTCACCAACACCTGGTTCCATTACCGATTTTCAGTGAACCACTCGTATAATTGTCAAAGTTAGTTTGCCGTTTTCGCACCATGAAATATGTTTTTGGTTGGGTAATTGAGGCTGGTTATTCTCTGGTGTTGATTTTTTACATATTTTACATATATTTGTTTTATATATATTAGACATTTAGAACTCATTAAATATCTGTTCCTCCTGTCAACAACCGAGGGACACGATCTCTTAACCGCGGTACAGAGTTGCATCCCTTAGGCGTGCCAGAATCCTATAATCGTGGGTTCGAATACCAGATTAGCTCTGCATATGATGCCTGGTTTGTCAGCACCATACCCGAGGTCGTGGATTTCACCTCAGTGGTAAATATCACTTTCCACACACAAAACTGACACTCAGTGATATAACTCAATCAATGTTCACAACGCCGTAAATCCAAACTCATCCACACAATTGGGGATAAACCATTACTTTCTCTTTGAGATGTGGAGATTCTATTAAAACTTAATTGGTACATTTATATGCATTGTATTCGTTTTCGTTTCATTTTAGTGACAAGATGAAGGAAGGGACGATGCTTGTGATTGCTGCGATGGCACTGTGTATGTTGATGACAGTGCAGTCTCAAGGTAACAAAACAACATTTCTGAAACGTTCCATTTGCATTCAGCATATACTCCGACAAGTACTTTATAAACCCTCTTTGTTTTTCTGTCATAGCCATTGACAGATTTATAGACCAGGATGCAACTTAGCGTAGCTTCTTAGGTTTGTCTCCTGAGGGCTGGTGGCGTGTCAGGTTTCTTAGAGATCTTTATATACTACTCAAAAGAATTTAAGGAACATCTGAACATGACATATTAACTATGGTCATATGAAAACTTCGGGTGTTCTTAATACAAAATCTGTGTCAAAGAAAAACAAAGAGGGTAGGATATGTGAATTTATGAATCGCCGTGATGAGATCACCCTTTTAATAACAATACATCATTATAAAATGACAGTGACAGGATTGTTTTGGGCATAAGGTGGTCCGTAGAATGTGGACGTCGCTAACACTGTGTTGCTACATTCTGCAACCTCTACTCTACTCCCGCTATTTTTGACAAAACATTAGTGATGCATAGATACAAAACGCGTATTTCGCTTATTATATAAGTTTATAGATACAATTATTATAATAAAACGGTATCTAACGGGGACTCGTTTAGTAATCTATATCTAAAGCATGTATGCAACATTAGTGAGTGAGTTGGGTTTAACGCCGCTTTTAACAGTATTCCAGTTATATCACGGCGTGTAAGTTTAATGTGGGAGGAAAGCCTGAAGTGATGCAGGTCTCAGACGTTTACCACTTTGGTGAAACCCACGAGCACGGGTATGGTGCTGACAAACCTAGAAACATAATCGGGGCGAACCGGGATTCGAACCCAAAATCATAAGTTTTTGGCGTGCCCAAGGGACGCAACTCTGCTCAGTGAATCTCGGCACCTTAGACGACTGGGTCACCCGTGCCCCCGCCACAAATACATCGGATGATAAAGCAATGCAGTTGAATGTATGTTATATGGGATTGAAAAACCCAAATAAAGGTCGAAAGACCGCGGAAATGGTGCCGAAATCTTCTGAAACTGTACCAGCTGATCCCGAGTTAATCAGATCAGATGACATCAGTGTCATGAAATAGAATTTTCCCATCAACGATCAAAGATATCACCATTGGGCTCATAATAACATAGGAAGATACAGACGTTTATGGCGTCTGGGCTAAGATGACAAACAGACGCAAACAGTGGAACAGATTCGCATCCTACACTATTTTGAGTCCAAATTCGCTTCAATCTCATTGTAAGCTCGGCTTTTATAGGGACACGGCAAGCAGCGACAGGACGTCAGCCTCCAGTGGGGATGTATCCTGGAAGCTTTGGTCCCCTGGACTCGTTCATGCGACGAGGCAACTACATGAGACCGCAGCAGCAGTATCGCCCACCGCCACAGGCTCCAATGATACCATGGTGGTTACTGGCAGACATGGACTTCTCCTTCTGAAGCAACTGTGTCTCTTCCCTTTAGCAACTTGTATTCTCTGCATCAGATAGGATGTGTTTCATGGGTCAATTGTAGTGACGTGATGACAAAACTCCGTATCGATGAATAAAGACAAATACAGTTGACTTTACCCTTCTGTTATTAATATCTGCATTATCGCCTTGGCAAAGACATATATATTATTATATTATCATTTTGTGTGTGTGTGTGTGTGTGTGTGTGTGTGTGTGTGTGTGTGTGTGTGTGTGTGTGTGTGTGGACAATGGAATCTGTCTAAACCGGATTCGGACTATTCCGGAAATCTGCCAATACCGGACATTCAATGCTGACGAAGTAGACAGATGCAGAGATTCGTGTCGGTAACATAATAAACAGTGTATATAGTAGCCAAACAAGAAAAGACAATTGGGTCTTTTTGGTTCACTTATGCACTACATATGCATTTCAGTTGTTACATACATGCATGTATTAAACTACAGAACCATTAATTACATGTATTTTTCGAGTTTCAAGCCAAAAGACAAAAAAGACGACTGCATATTAAAAAGCAGATTTTAGCAAAATAGAAACTAACATCTGGGTTAGCAAGTTGGCCTTTTTTTCACTTTTTTAAAGTTCTTAACAATCCGGATAATTGACACCACAATAATAAGATTTTCTGTGATGTCATCATATAAAGTACAGCGAAACAACACATTTTCTTCGACTTCGAAATTGTTTGTTCTGAATTTGTCGAACCACTTTCCACTTCAGTGAGTGAGTGAGTTGGGTTAAATGCCGCTTTTAACAGTATTCCAGTTATATCACGGCGTGTCAGCTTAATGTGGGAGGAAATGGTTTCTGGCATGCCCAAGGGACGCAACTCAGACGACTGGGCCACCCGTGCCCTCTCTTTCCACATCAAACCAATCGTTCATGCACTATCATACTGCCTTTTTATGCAATGTATCAAACATCACAAACCTCATTTAATTTTTAAATTCCTGTACCTAATTCTGATTTTAGCATTTTAATCCGCAAATCTAAAATCAACGGTTTTTAATCTGTCAGGTATATTCTTGAAACGACACCAATGTCTAGCATCACTTGTCTTATAGTGAGTGGTACCCAACCTATATCTCCATATGCATTTATAGCAACCTATTAGGGCATATCTTCTGAGGAAAACAATCTAATAGCTCTCTTCTGGACAGCATTAACAAAAACCAAATAGCAGAACCATATTCATGTATTGACCTCACCATACCATCATATCACAATTTATCACAAAATATCAAAGTGCATGCCGCCTATTGTCTTAAACTTTGTATGTGTATTCCGAGTGTACTGTCGGCAGATGTTGCCACAGTAGTTGCCTTATTTTCAAAATATAAATGCTCTGGTAACATGCGAAATACAAACTCCTATAAACTCTCTATTGACCAAGTGTCAACATCACGGATCACACACAGTCCTTGGGGTAAAATGGGCGATTTAACAGATTACACATGGGTCGACATGTGAGTTGACATGATCATCATCGACATGTGTTTGTTTGTTTGTTTGTTTGTTTGTTTGTTTGTTTAACGCCGCACCTAGCAATATTCCAGCTATATGACGGCAATCTGTAAATAATCGAATCTGGACTAGATATTCCAGTGATTAATATCATGAGCATCGATCCACGCAATTGGGATCGATGACATGCATCAACCAAGTCAGCGGACTGACCGCCCGATCCCGTTAGTCGCCTTTTACGACAAGCATAGTCACCTTTTTACGGCAAGCATGGGTTGCTGAAGACCTATTCTACCCCGGAATCTTCACGGGTCTCATCGACATGTGAGTTGACGTGATCATCATCTGCATGTGAGTTGACGTGATCATCATCGACATGTGAGTTGACGTGATCATCATCGACATGTGAGTTGACGTGATCATCATCGGCATGTGAGTTGACGTGATCATCATCGACATGTGAGTTGACGTGATCATCACTGAGACTAAATGAATGCCAATGCGTCTCTGATGTCTAGAGACTCCACATGTAAACATACAGGCGTGCACACGACGTCGGTCAGAGTTCGGTATGTGTCTAAAGGCATTGCTCTCCATTCCTCTCTCAGAGCCTGTACCATCCGATTTCTGTTCCTGAGAGGACTGGGACGGCGTTGGATTTTGGCCCAAGATGTTTTGTGGATGACATGTCTGGGGAGAGGGTTGGCCTTGGCAAAACATTGACGTTGCTCGTGGACTGAAACAGTTGTACAACACACGTGCGGTGTAAGGCCTCGCATTGTCCTGTAAAAACAAGATCCTGGTTAAGCTGCAAGAACGGTAACACGAGGAGACGTAACTCGAAGTCAATGTAACGCTGGGGATAAAGATTTCCATCAATGACAACCAGTTCAGTCTTATGTCTGCCACATATCCTACCCCCAAACCATCACGCTGCCACCGCCAAACGGTACAGTCTCCAGATTTCAACAAGGTGCTGTTCTTCCGCCCACACGTCGGTAAATCTGTGTTCCCCCGTCGGGACCCTGAACAGCCGGAACCTGCTCTCTTCAGAACATAACACACGTTACGCCACTGCTTACGTTGAACACGGCATTGCCTAACGTAAACGCCGAACATGCCTTGTCATCGTCATTCCTATGAATGGTCAATAGGTTCTGGTTGTCGTATATTGTAACGACTGATAACACGTCCAAGCGTCTCTCTCTCTCTCTCTCTCTCTCTCTCTCTCTCTCTCTCTCTCTCTCTCTCTCTCTCTCTCTCTTATGAGGAACTTATTGAAGTGTGTGTGTGTATCCCTTGGTTATCACACATGGAAACACAATCCAAGTCGACCACAGTAGCCATCTGACCCATATTTCGCTGCCTCTTGTAATAAAGGATCCCCTGACCTCTGACCTCTGATGACCTGGAATACCTACGGTGCGATATCACAAAGACAAAGGTCGAACAAAGGCATATGTGGAAGCTTAAATGGAGAGTTGATGAATGAGTTATGTACTCGACAAGCTTGAGACTCAATCAACCTTAAGAGGGGGCCATCTCCAAAGCATAGAGTAAATAATTCAGGGTTAATGATAATGTGTGTAGTGATATTACGTTATACCCCATGCATGCTCAACGCGCTACAATTATTACCCCGGTCAATGGATCAGTGTGCAGTTGAATTTTATTCTCAGCTCCCGGGGAAGTACAACACCAAGCTACCCTGTGAAGCGCTAGAAAGTTAACGGTCACAATACAATCTCATCCTGCTGGATGAACAGAGCAATGTTTCGGACAAAGTCAAAGAAGATGTTTTGTTACATAGCCTACATGACCGTATGCATTGACTTATATCACAGTTTATATTACAATATACATATACAAATACAGTCTTGCTCTTCTGACGTGTTCATTGAGATATCCAGATTTGAAGCAGGTAGAAATTTCATGCCTTTGGTGTCTACATATCAAACTGTTAAGGTATACTCAAGCATGCTCTTGCTACGAATATTTCAAAGACCGACGTACGACTCTTGCCCAAAAGTTGTTCGATTCCAGCCCTCAGCTTTCAAAAGGTTTTATGGTACACATGTGGAGGACATTTCAAATATGACACATCAGTGACAAAAAATATGTCCGATCCAATTCCCTATTTTGACTTACAGGGAATTGTTACCACGGGGTTTTTTCAGGTGCACGGTTGTCTTGCCTCTGCATGTGTTTGTTACAGGTGCCACAGGTGAACAGCTGGTACAATCACTATTTGATAGTGATTCATAAACACCTGCACATGGTATGGTTGGTGTTGTACAAATGAATCTGCTTTGAGTTAATATTTCTTATGAATACGAAAAGGGTTGTGTCGCTTTTATTATAATACGTATTTGTAGAAAACATTCTTGGGTTCAAACCCACCCAGTAAAATTAGTCCCACTATAGCTGGTCCGCTATCATCGAGCCATCATGGAATTGCAGCTTCAACTATTAAGTGTTGCCACAGGTTTAGAGGGTTTTTTTCAAATCTTGCATGGGTGCCTCCGTTATCACCTGGCAGGTACAACGAGCACGAGGTCGATCTGCCTTCATCTCACGGCTGAAGAACGAGCGTGTTATACACAACATTATCCATTGGGTTAAGATAATGCTGTTGGGTTTTTTTTATTACACCAGCTGTAAATCTCGAAAGGCACAGAAAATTACGTTGACATGTAAATACTTTAGTAAAAAGGTCAAAGGAAAGGCGTCCATGTTCTACACACGGCGAACGTGCATGACCACAACACAATACATCATGTATATTCACGTATATCCTCGTATATTCACGCTGGATAAGTGCGAGAGAAACCAAGCTTAGCTCCTGTTCTACTTCAAATATTATGCTCTGCAGATAACATTGCACGTATAAGTGAGTGCTGTTAAACGACACAGTCAGCTAACTTCCACCAGAAATGCCTGTACATCATCGATTCGGGATCAAGCTAACTAACAACTGAAAACATCAGCAATGATTTACACATTGACACAACAACCGATGCTTGTCCTGAGAAGCGATTTCCGGGATCGAGTAGACAGGTAGACTTGTTTGATCCAGGATCGTGATGTCAATCACTGGATTGCCAAGAAAAGACTCGACTCGTCATTAAACGGCGTTAAACAAACAAACGTACATTGACAGTAGTCGGGGTAGAAGACTTGTTTGAGCCATAATCGTGATGTCAATCACTGGATTTGGTAGAAAAGACTCGTCATTAAACGGTGTTAAACAAACAAACAAACATAACTTTATTGCTTGTTCCCCAATTTAATCATGAGGTACTAGGGATCTATTATGACTTATTCCACAGGGTTCCCAAGTACAGTCATGGTAACATACATAGGCACAGAGGAAATGACGCCATGACAGTTCCATAAGTCATCCTATAGGAGTCTCTCGTTGAAATATTTTTGTTTGCAGACCCTGACTGGTCATTTGAGCAATTATCGTGTGAAACATTAATACATGAACATAGTTACGGGTTTTTATGACATTTCTCCTCTATTGTCACCCAGTTATGTATCCTGATAACCTTTTCAGAAACACCTTACACCTTTGAGATTGCCCCCTACCCTTAGTTGATACTTTATGGATTCTGGTAAAATCATCTCGTTCATAAAACGCAATGTAATCGTAATCTTCAGCAATAACTATTGTTTGCCAGCTCGTTTTTGGTAACAATACTTCACGTGGTTACAACATCGAGTTGCACGGCCCATTGGTTTGAACTTATGAATAAAAATATAAATAAAAAAGGCATCCGGAATTGATATTCAAGGGAACATAAATTTATTGCTTTGGGTTTTATTTTTCGTTTGTACTGGCTTCGCCTGTTGCAACATTTATCCCCACTATATGTTTTTCTATAAAGAAAAAACATAATATGAGGAAGAGAATTTATGGATGTCAACTTCTTTATTATGAGGGACACAGCGTATCGGAGTATATGCTTACTCCTTCATCAGGCGAATAAATAATAAAGAAGTTGACATCCATAAATTCTCTTCCTTATGTGTCTAAATGCCATTGACAGACAGGAAAGAAAATATGGCTCCGACAAAATGCAGTCACTGGGGTGATAAAAACATGTAACATCGTAAAAATGAACACAATGCAGTAACTAGAGCGATAAAGACAAAAAAAAATATAAGAAAACCACATTCAAAAATTGAAGTAGTTACAGCTTCTGTGGTTTGAGCGTAAACTATTTCATAAACTTACAAAATCAAATTTGGTGATATGTGAGACTGTCGTTTTCATAAACACTATATGACAACACAGCCACTCTATAAACTTTTCGAGGGTAGTAAATTTCAATTCAGCCGCCATTCGTCGTATCAAGGGGAGGTCAACCCGTCACATCTGGCGTCGGTAATGTTGACAGTTTGTTTTAGTAATAGACTATTCGTATTTATCAAGCAATTGTTTCCATATAAGCGTGACCTGTAATTGGACGGGGATTCATTCGGACAGAAGATTTCCAGGGTCGGACATTGAGAGATACGTGGATTAGCCATAAGGTGAGGAACATTCAGTGACACCATCAGTAACGCATAGGTGCCAGAAAAAATCTCAGATACAATTCCCCATTTTGACTTGTACCATATGTTACCGTGTCTTTTGGGGTGAAAAAATACCTGCCCGGGTCTTCGGCATGACAGGCGAACGCGTTTAACCACTAAGACAACCCGTTCCATAAGTAAAATTCGACAAAGATTTCAAAGAGAGTCACAAGACTCTTGCTCAAGTGGTTGATCAAGGTTTGAACAGTCAAAGCCTCAGTGAAGCATTAAGAAATGTTTAATGGTAGACAGCTGGAGGACATTTCCAAATTTGAAGCATCAGTTACAAAAATTATGTCAGATGCAATTCCCCATTTGGTACCATCTGTTCCCGTGTTTTTTCAGGTGAAAAATTGACTTAACTTTGCATGTGTTTGTGATGGGTGCCACCTTTTGGGCAGGATACGCTCACCTTTTCGTTAACACCTGGTATCATCACTATTTCATAGTGATTCATAAACACATATTCATGATGCAGTCGGACTGTGCTTTTGGCAGAGCTGTCTTATGAATATGGAAAGGTTTTGTCACCTTTATTCTATGTAGTCGACTATGCTTTTGGCAGAGTTTTTATGAATATGGAAAGGTTTTGTCACTTTTATTCTATGTAGTCGACTATGCTTTTGGCAGAGTTTTTATGAATATGGAAAGGTTTTGTCACTTTATTCTATGTAGTCGACTATGCTTTTGGCAGAGCTGTCTTATGAATATGGAAAGGTTTTGTCACTTTTATTCTATGTAGTCGACTATGCTTCTGGCAGAGTTTTCTTATGAATATGGAAAGGTTTTGTCACTTTTATTTACACATTGGGAAAAGGGCCAACAGTTCAGATTTGTGTCTGTGTGTTACAACATATATCAGTCACGTTTTAATATCAGGCAGAACAAAAATTCACGTACACGTTTGCAACTCAAGACACTGCACCGTGTAGATTCTGGGTTAGGCTTGGTTTTCAACAACCAACCCTGTCGTTAGGGCGACTGACGGAATCGGGTGTCAGGCTCGCTGACTTGGTTGATGCATTTTACTAGTCCCATTTGCGTAGACAGATGCTCATGGTGTGAATCACTGGATTGTCTGGTTAAAACTCGATTATTTACAGACCACCGACACAAAACTGGAATATTGCTGAACGTGGCGTTGAAGCAACAGATAAATTATCCAAACCATTACAAAAGCAATCAATTGAATTCAAACACACCAAAGAGTACGCGGATCCTGAGGGACGAAGGTGCACACCCCTTCTTCGAAGCATACCAAATGTTTATGCGTTAGTAAATGTCGTAGGTGACCGGGTATACTAAATGTAAACGTATAACTAACTCATTTGGTGATATTACTGAATGCGCGTTGCCAAATTATTAACTACACTTCTCCATTTCCACGCTTGTAGTAGTGCTGTGGAACCAGAACATTTTTATTTAATTTATATATTTTTTTATTTTTTTATTTTTTTATTTTTTATTTATTTATTTATTTATTTATTTATTTATTTTTATTTATTTATTTTTTTATTTTTTTATTTATTTTTTTTTGGGGGGGGGGGGGGGGGCTCTCACTTTTTATAACGTACCGCGAAGGGTCAGATGTCCTACTTGTGTTACCGAGCAAATATATACGTTTCTTTGGAATATTGAGATATTTCATACTTATATAGTGGCGTATGAAACGTCAATGCAAGAGAATAACCAGTCTTGATTATCCAACGAAACAAATTCCTTTGGGTGTAAAAGGCAAAATAGCGATGAAACTTTTGTGAATGGTTCACTAAAAATCAGTGATGACACCAGGTGTTCGCGAAAATAAAGGCATATTAAAACATGTGGTCTTACAAGCCGTACTTTGTCACTATGGTGTTTGTGATGATATATTGTATTTACCGATATCTCTCTCGAGTGCAATAGCATTTCAATCCGCCCCAATGACACAACGGTTTTCAAGGAAAGATCGTGCTGATCAGTAAGAAAATACATAATTACTGGTCTGATAACATGTTTAGCAAACCTCGTTGTAACGCCAAGTTTTGTTCGCATCCTTGGGTATTCAGACCATTTAACCCAAGAGAACTTTGTAAGCAACAAGTATCCTGTACTTTAACGTGGATTCTAAAATAAAAGCGACAAAACTATGTTTCATGCTCATAAGAAATCTCTGCTTGAAACTATATGCCCCTAACTGAATGCCCTCCTATTTGTTGTAAGGAATGAATTTGACCCTAGCTTTACGTCTCTGCGTGGCTTTCATGTCCATCATAGTTGTGATATTACTGTCAAGGTTGAGTCATGCCCCGGGCTGTTTAATGGACTTCCCTAGTAGGCCCTACACACAGAGGGTAGGGGTAGATCCTAGCCAGTAGGTGTCCTCCATTGCTTTGGAAATGTAAGTGTTTTTCCAAGGTGGCATTTTTATTGCTGGAATACGGTTGTCTTGGGTAAGTTTTAGTTTTATTTACACCTGTGATTATACACGTGCTATGCTAAGCATACTAACAGGGCGATAAAATGTATCATTTTGCTCCTTCTTGTTCAAGGTTACGTGTTAACTGTATCCAGGAATTATTGTTCATTATTGTTGATACACAAACGCACTGATGCAGATGTGTATTATATTTTTCATATTTCCAAAGTAATAGTGCATGTATAGTTTTTGGTTTTGGTTTGAAAAGCATGGACGTATTTTCATTTTTACCGTTTGATATACACGCTGTTCATTTTGTGTCGTTTTGGTTTATCCCCGTTACTTAACGCAAGAATGTTGAGGGAAACTCGATAAATCATTGTCCGCAAGAACAGCGTTTGTTTGCGAAGTATAACACGTTTTCCCAGTTTGAACAGAGCGGGTTGGGGATTAACAAGAACGGGTCATGTGAACATACGATGTTGTTTCCACGTTCTGACACAACTTACTTTCTGACAACTCTCTCCCGGAGGTCTGGTGGTGATGATACAAATATAATCTATTATGTCATATACATTTTACAGTGTATATAATATGGTACTTAAAGGTAAATATATACCAATAGCATGTGGTTTCACGTAAGAGTATACTATGGTTTTATAGTAAAATTAAATAATGTGACGTATCATGAAGTTGTAAGATGAAGTTGCAGTGAGCAATATTTGTAAAGTAGAAGAAGTACATTATTGCTGTTTGAAAGATTAAATAAAATGACGCATCGTGTTCCTGTAACAAAACTTTGTAAAGTAATATTAAATACTATGACGTATCGTGGGGTAGTTAGAAATATTTGTAAAGTAATAATAATTATTCATTATTAATATATTTATCATGTAAAAGTAGATTCTGGTTGTATAGTAATATAAAATACAATGACGTATCGTGTATCAGTAACCAAACTTTGTAAAGTAATAATTATTGCTATGACGTATCATGTAAAAGTAAGTTATGGCTGTATAGTAATATAAAATAAAAATAACGTATCGTGTCTCTGTAACCAAACTTTGCAAAGTAATACTAACTACTATGACGGTTCATGTAAAAGTAGATTCTGGTTGTATAGTAATATAAAATAAAATGACGTATCGTGTCTCTGTAACCAAACTTTGCAAAGTAATATTAATTACTATGACGTATCATGTAAAAGTAAGTTATGGCTGTATAGTGATATAAAATGAAATGAAGTATCGTGCATCAGTATCAAAACTGTGTTAAGTAATATCAATTACTATGACGTATCATGTAAAAGTCACCTATGGTTGTATAGCAACATTAAACACGATGACGTATCAAGTATCCGTAAACAAAACCAGCAAAGTAATATTAATTATTATAACGTATGATGTCCAAAACACAGCTATGATACCGCAGCAAAAACATCGCAATCACCATAGTTTCACTGCAGCATTGTGTAGGGTATTTGAGAAGAATGCAAAATTGTGAACACCTATATCAGGCTCCACTGAAGTATTTACCAGAACAGACACATGTCGAAACGAAAGAATTACATATCGACACATTTGAATAGTGGTTGTCCTCGCATTCTTGGGATACCAAGAATATCGTTTCCTAAATCACTGTTGGCCGCGGAGAGTAGTTGGATGGGTGACATGTCGAAACGAAAGAATTATATATCATATCGTTTCCTAAATCACTGTTGGCCGCGGGGAGTAGTTAGATGGTTGACATGTCGAAACGAAAGAATTATATATCATATCGTTTCCTAAATCACTGTTGGCGGCGGGGAGTAGTTGGATGGGTGACATGTCGAAACGAAAGAATTATATATAGACACATTTGAATAGTGGTTGTCCTCGCATTCTTGGGATACCAAGAATATCGTTTCCTAAATCACTGTTGGCGGCGGAGAGTAGTTGGATGGGTGACATGTCGAAACGAAAGAATTATATATCATATCGTTTCCTAAATCACTGTTGGCGGCGGGGAGTAGTTGGATGGTTGACATGTCGAAACGAAAGAACTATATATCATATCGTTTCCTAAATCACTGTTGGCGGCGGGGAGTAGTTGGATGGGTGACATGTTGAAACGAAAGAATTATATATGGACACATTTGAATAGTGGTTGACCTCGCATTCTTGGGATACCAAGAATATCGTTTCCTTAATCACTGTTGGCGGCGGGGAGTAGTTGGATGGGTGACATGTTGAAACGAAAGAATTATATATCGACACAGTTGAATAGTGGTTGACCTCGCATTCTTGGGATACCAAGAATATCGTTTCCTTAATCACTGTTGGCGGCGGGGAGTAGTTGGATGGGTGACATGTTGAAACGAAAGAATTATATATCGACACAGTTGAATAGTGGTTGACCTCGCATTCTTGGGATACCAAGAATATCGTTTCCTAAATCACTGTTGGCGGCGGGGAGTAGTTGGATGGGTGACATGTCGAAACGAAAGAATTATATATCGACACATTTGAATAGTGGTTGACCTCGCATTCTTGGGATACCAAGAATATCGTTTCCTAAATCACTGTTGGCGGCGGGGAGTAGTTGGATGGGTGACATGTTGAAACGAAAGAATTATATATGGACACATTTGAATAGTGGTTGACCTCGCATTCTTGGGATACCAAGAATATCGTTTCCTAAATCACTATTGGCCGCGGGTAGTAGTTGGATGGGTGACCGGGTGGAAGCTTGAATCCTGCGATTGTCTGGTGCTTCGGCAGGTTTTAGGTTTTTGGTAGACATGTGGAGGGTATTTTCAAATTTGAACCTTCAATGACAACAATGATGTCCGATGGGATTCCTTATTTTGACGTGTTCCCGTGTTTTTGTCAGGTGAACAATTGACTTGCCTTTGCATGTGTTTGTGACGGATGCCACGATAGGAAAGGATAAGCTCACCTTTTCGCCAACGCCTGATGTTCATGATGGAGTCGGAATCGTACAATCGACAGTGCTTTTGGCAGAGACGTCTTATGAATATGGAAAGGGTTTTGTCGCTTTGATATATATGTGGTGTCTCAGGCAAGTGGCTTCGCTCGAAATATGCTACCGTTCACACAGCAGTGAATGGGTACCCTGTAGGATGTAATGTGGCAAACAGTAGTAGTGGAAGAAGAAGCATCAGCAGTAGTAGTAGTAGTAGTAGTAGTAGTAGCAGCAGCAGCAGCAGCAGCAGCAGCAGCAGCAGTAGTATTAGCAGTAGTAGTAGTAGTAGTAGTTGTGGTAGTGGTAGTAGTGGTGGTAGTAGTAGTAGTAGTAGCAGCAGCAGCAGCAGTAGTATTAGCAATAGTAGTAGTAGTAGTAGTAGTTGTGGTAGTGGTAGGAGTGGTAGTAGTAGTAGTAATAGTATTTCCTGACGATTCTGACCTGATCACTTTATATCTAATTACTTCATAACAGATTAATACAGAGGATACATGTGCAAATGAAGTTTGTGTTTTGACGCACACTGACTGTTCCTCGCTGTTCAGTGTGCGTGTCAGGCCTGGGTGTTTTATGTGACTGGGGCAGTAACCTGACGTTCTTGTTATTACAGACGGAAACCAGTCCCTGAAGATGAAGAGCCGCTGTCACCTCGTCACGCAACTGTTTATTTTCGGACTTATCTGTAGAACAGGTAACAGGTCCCTGTGGGTGCTTAGACTGGTTTTGTGTCAAAAAATAGATTATTATTATTGTTATTATTATTTACAGATTAAAATTAAAAATGCAGCAAAGAGGGTTTGGGTGACCCTGGCACAGTCAGGCTGGTTAGGCTCATCATCAGCTCAGGGCCCTTGTCCCCTCTACACGCAGCCCAGACAGCGAATGGGACTTCTCTCAGGAAGCGCTGCTTAGTCAAACCCTACTAGAACTTTTCGGAGAATGTGAAGACTCCCCAACACTGCAGCCTTCTGCATTACCCTGATTGTCAGAAGGGCTGTATTCCTGGTAGCAAACCCGTGTACTCTCCTAATGTTGGTCAACAGATTGGGAGGTACCAAACCTAAGGCACCGAGAACAATGGGGAGTCGGACAACTTGGTACATGGGACGATAGCGTGAGATTTCGAAAGCGAGGTCTGCATATTTGCCATCTTTTTCCAGAATCTTGTCAATCACATCGGTGTCAAAAGGGACAGAAAATTCAATGATATACATGATTTCATTGGATTTAAGAAAAAAGACAAGATCAGGTTTGTTGGCCTGGACATGTCTGAGGCTGTAAACGGGCCTATTCCAAAGAATATTGTTTGTATCATTTTCCATGACGCCCTCTACATATTCTGGGTCGCACCATGGATGGACCTTTGTGTCAAAACCACAAGCATGGCGAAGTCGGTAATAAAATGATCGAGCTTCACCATCATGTCGCTTAAGATATTGTGTTTGTGTCAAAGCTGGGCATCCACTGATAATGTGCTGGACAGTATCATTAAATTTATTTTCATATTTACATTTTGATGTATAATCACACATTGACGGTTTCGAGTGGGAAGTTACTGGTCTTGGGCAGCAAACAGAAAGCCTTCTGTTTCACTTTTCAGGCCAGCCGACTTCATCGAAAGGAAGGACTCTGTAGGGTTGCTGATCATCTCAACACACTGCACATAAACTCGATGCAGTGGTCGTTCAGATAGCCTCTCCTTAAAAAAAACTGAGCCTGGGCCGATTTGATTCGGCACTTCGAATGGTTGACACTCAATACTGTATCGTCCAGCAGTACAGAACCATCAACAAAATCAAAACTGTCATTGAGATTATGTCCCACATCCTTCGCTCGTGTTCGAAAACTGTGGAATGCCTTGTTTTCATTATTATTATTATCCTTATTATTATTATTATTACCTTTATTATTACACAGTAGCACCATATCAGGTCCTACGTCATACACTCGAAATCGTAGAACACGATTTTTGGTTCCTGCCTTTCTTTATAGTTTCGTTCGTTCGTATTTCGTTCGTTTGTTTTTTCAGCGCCGCCCTCAGCAATGTTCCAGTTCTATGACGGCGGCCTGTAAATAACCGAGTTTAGAAGTCTCCAGTGATTGATATTATGAGCAACAATTACACCGTCGGACACGATGACACGCGATCACGACAAACAACCGAATCTGACTACCCAACCCATTAAGTCGCCTCATACGACCATCATAGTTTGCTGGGGATTTATTCCAGCCCAAAATCCCCACGGGGTCATGCAATAAAAAGATCAACGTAGAATGTGTTTCGACACTGCGCTGAACTATCACCACTCCGGTTGTCCCGAACTACGGACATATCGATGGATTTGAGATGGCTTGAATGGTGTGGTATGATGCTATCGGCAAGCTGTTGTATTGCTGGTTTTCGTGTCAACCACTCACGCTCAGAAGCACGTTACCAGGTTATAAGTTACTTGAGGAACTCAAACTGTCCCTAACGCACAGTTACTCTTTCTATCTTGTCACCTCTCGAGTGGCTATTATTTATTTGTTCATATTTAATTTGCGTACCTAAGACATGGTTATGCAAAGATCCCCTCAACTAAGAAACATTAATGCTCCCAGAATAGACGTCATTTCACGATACTCTTAAAGTTCTAAAGGTCACATCATAGCTTATACATTCATCCGAACTTAAAATGGTGCTCCTGTTTACATGACGTCTTTGAACGATGAGGTCAAATATAGCACGGGGCGGTCAAGCAATAAGGTTTAATTGAAGATATAACGCCTATGACACAAAAGTCACGTTTAAACTGAAACGCACTAGCAAAGAGGGGCTGTTTAATTTATCGCCGTCGTTACATCCGAAATTAGACCATTTATGTCTTGTTTATGAATAAACATGACTTAGACAGTGAGTTATTTCGTCCGAGGGAATTAATTTAGTGCTACGTGTTTTTATACTGTGGAACGGTACATTATATCATACGGGTGTGTCTCCCAAGTAAAAGACTAAAACACGAGGGTGCCTGGCATATTACTCTAAGTCGCATTGTCAGAGAGATATCTCAAACGTGCAATGTCCAACTAAATAGTTTAATATGAGTATGAACCTTCACAGACTGAGGGCCAAACTGTATGAACGTCGGTGCTGAAAGAAAGTATACTTGAACATCATAATGTGCCCAGTCGGAATTTCATATATCGTATGAACTGCACATTGAAAAAGTAGTACTCGTCATAGTTTTATATTTGTGATTAAATCTTATTCATAATCATAATCATAACATGCAAAAAAACATATAAAACATATAAATATACGAAAAAAGTTGGAAACTGACTGTAAGATATCCACTGAAAAAAATAATCTGAACACTTGATCTTTATCGTTCTAAACATGTTCAATAATGTTTAAAATAATAAATTATGCATGTGTAAACTTTTATTTTATTTTATTTGTTATAAATAGAGGGAATATCTATTTCTTCTTTCAGTAGATAGATAAATGTATTGCTCACTAAAAGGCCACAGACACATTGTACAAATGTTTTCTTCGGGGGTGGTTGCAAATATAACTCATATTTTTATTAACATAGAATGATAAATGAACTTTGATATTTTTTTAGAGTAAGGTTTCCAATTGCTGACATAATCGATATCATTATTTGTTGAGCGTGATGTACATAAAATGGCAGTTCTATATATTTATTTCTGAGACTTTGGACAATTAGATTTTGAATGAAACTCATCTTCAATAACATTAACATAAACAATCTCACACATTCTCAATTCTATTTCTGTATTTCTATGTCTGTCAATCATAAGTATGTGAGAGATGCCTTTAAATTGTGCTGAGGCCATTCTGAATCTTTTACTATTTATATCAAACAATATGTATTCTGGGGAAATGTGTCTTAAAAAGCATGAAATGATGCATCTTTTCTACTCTCAAACCTTGCAATGACCATTTTGGTGAATAGATATCCTTAAGCCTTTGGCCTTCAGATAATAAAAACGAACCTGGATTATTGGCTACACATTGCCAAACATAGGGCATTCGTTTAATGAGATTTTAAAGTTTCAGTAATGACATTAAAGGAAGCATGCTTTGCACGTATTGTAAATGGACACAATGTGGTGAAATCTTGTTGACACAGCATACATACCTCAACAGGTGCATGTTCTTCCACACGTTTCATGTCCAGGCAATTAATTATGTGTCTACGTGTATTCCCTCGCTCATCCATCACCTACACCTATATCCTCCGTCCCAGTGTAACAGGTTTCATGTATTACCGCATGCTACACGTCACATCTGGCCGGCCAGAAGAACACCCAGACAGGTGGGAGGCGGCGTCAGCCATCCGTCACTGTGACATGCATTGGTATTGAAGATGAGTAATACTTCCTCTAGGTTGTGTTAATGGAACTCAAGACATCACATAACATGGCTGCATTGGGACTCATCACTGGTACCAAGTCCGCCAGGCATTCCGTTATTTACTGCAGTAGATGTAGTTGTTGTTGTTGCAGTAGCAGCAGTAGTGAGGTGAGGTGAAATGGGGTTTAACGCCGCGTCCACTTATATAGCGACGTGCATGCACGTGTGTGAACCTGTCCGGACGGATGCCGAATTTATAGTGCTAGCCCACTGAGATACCATTCACCACTTTAATATGAATACCCAACTCAGACACGGTATACTGACTCCGAGCCGACCAGTCCTTGTTGTATCCCCTTAATGCCGAGTGCCAGACAGGGTAACAACACGTACCATCTTTTATCGTCTTTTGACGCGGCCGGGGATCGAACCCCGGACCTTCCGCTCTCCGGGCGGACGCTCTACCACTAGACCACGAAGGCGATCAGTAGTAGTAGTAGTAGTGGTTGTAGTAATAGTTGTTGTTGTGTTAGTAGTTCAAGGCCTTAGTAAAGCTTTCAAAATGTATTATACAGTCATGTGGAGGACATTCCCAAATTTGACGCATCAGTGACAAAATATTGTCCGATGCAATTCCCTATTTTGACTTGTGCCATATGTTTCTGTGTTTTTTCAGTGAACAATTGACTTGCCTGTGCATGTGTATGTGACGGTCGCCACCGGTGGGGCAGGATACGCTCACCTTTACGAGAACACCCGGTATAATCATTCTTTGATAGTGATTCATAAACACATTCTCATGATATAGTCGGGATAGTACAATGGACCTATTTCTTATGAATATGGAAACGGTTTTCATAAGAAATCTCCAAGAGTCTTTATAAGAGTCCATTATACTATACCGACTAAACAATATGGACATCGTATAATGAGACTCCAAATGTACGTTATTTAATAACCAAATAATCAGTAGTTTCCGGTATAACTTCTAATGCAATGGTATCCTGAATTTGCCACTTCACTTACACATGACACAAGCAAATCTCTCGCTTTAGGAGTATTCAAAACACGCATCTGCCACGAACACTGAGAAACTTCAAATGTAATTCAAATTGAGCTTGCCTGTTTCACCCTGCAGCCATTGGCAAGGAGCACACACATACAGACATACACACAGCGAAACACATACACACACACGCACACACATACGGTCTATCATGTATATTCCTTTTTATATCTTATTTCGCGGACTTATTCACCTGTGACAAGAGCGCACCAGAGGTTCGAGTAAACTTTCGTGTGAAAGTTTCAACTGCCAAATCAATTCATCAAAGATCGTTGCGTTATTTTCCATCAGATTCTTCACTAGGGAGTATGTGTGCGAGTGATGCTCATCTGCGCCGCAGTAAGCTATGTTCCAGCTGTGTTGACCGCCTCTTTGGTCCAGTGATAGAGCGTCCGCCCCGAGAGCAGAATGTCGGTGGATCGATGCCCGGCCGCGTCATACAAACAAGATTAAAAGGTGGTACTTGTTGTTAAGGGGCTAAAACAAGAACTGGTTGGCTGGGAGTCACTATACTTTGTCTGAGTGGGGTATCCATGTTAAAACTGCGGCATGGTATCTCAGTGGGCTAGCACTATAAAACCGGCATAAATCCGGACTTGTACAAGCACACACCCCTCCTAGACACACACACACACGCGCACGCGCGCACGCACGCACGCACGCACGCGCGTTCAACTCTTTCTGGATGCGAAAGCACGACCATCCAGACAGTACAATGTGGCCACGCAATCCCCCTCTGGTCAGCCCTTATGTCAGTCATGGTGTAGTGGGGACACAACATGAGGTACCGGGATGCATTCTGACCCCACTGTGTCCCACTGAGCCCCACTGAGCCCCACTGAGCCCCAGGCATGAGTCAATAGTGGGTACGACCTGTTGAGACCCCGGGTGAGCGTAACGGTCATCAGCAACCTTGTCGGGAGGTCAGACTTGGTGACATGTTTGATTGCATATCATCATATCCAAATTGCGTAGGTAGATGTTCATGATGTCAATCACTGGATTGTCTGGACCTGACTCGATTCTTTGAAGACCGTCGTCATACAGCTGTGTTCGGCATTAAACAACAAGCAAACAAACTATGCAAACAGAAGCGACAAAAAAACATTTTTATACTCATACGAAATCTCTACTAAAAGTTGAGAACGATTTCCGACTATTTCATAAGGAGTGTTTATGCTTATGTATGAATCACTATCAAATAGAGTTGACACCAGGCGAAAAGGTTGTCTCCATCACAAACCCATGCAAAGGCATGTCAACAGTTAACTTGAAAAAACATATGGTCCAAGTCAAAATAGGGAATTACCATTCTTGTCACTGTTGCGTCAAATTTGGAAATGTCCTCCACATGTCCACCATCAAGCTTTTTTTAAAGCTTAACTGAGGCCTTGAATGCTGTATTCCTGATCAAACACATTTTAGCAAGAGTCCTATGACGCTAAAATATTCGTAGACAGGGCATGTGTAACCGATAGGTATGCATACTACTCATGGGTATTCCCTCTCATTTCAGCACATGGCTTCCGTTCCTACTTCAAGCCGAGCTTACCATCAATACCAAGTAAATACCTCCCTCCATCCTGGCTTCAACCGGATAAACAACGAAACGTCCCACCGTATCAGTACCAGCCCCAGACAACCCAGTATCCATACGGCTATAACCCTCCACCGTCACAGCAGCAAGGACGACCCACACAAACTGGACACCAACGGGGGCGACCTTCTCACCAATCGCAATCTCCAACTGCATACCAACCCGCATATCAGCCTCAATCTCCACCTGCATACCAACCCGCATATCAGCCTCAATCTCCACCTGCATACCAACCCGCATATCAGCCTCAATCTCCACCTGCCTACCAACCTCAAGCTCAACCAGGCTATAAACCTCAAGCACAGCCCGCTTATCAACCACCGACGGACCGAACTCAGAGCAGGTATGCGACACCGACTATATACCGACAAACCAATCAAGCGCCTCATCAGCGGAATACGTATCAACAACCCCAGCAGCCGAATACGCGTCAACCACAGCAGGCGTATCAACCTGCAGGTGCCCAACCGTCTGGGGGTTATATAGACCAAGCAGGGCGCCAGCCTGTTAAACCACGACAGACGTACCCAAATCCCGTAGCAACCACAGCTACAACTACTACAACTCGTAAACCACGTAGATACATCGTGCCCACGACGACCACAGTGCCTGCCGCCGCAGGGGAAGTTGAAGGTGTTACCAAAGCAGCCGGGGCTGCCGTGGCCCTCACGGGGAGGCCAGGGTTTGACTTCTATGCGACGATGCCAGTTACCCAGCAGGCCGAAGTCGAGGTGGAAAATGCCAATGGTGGTGGAGGAGGTGGTGGTGGAGGTGGTGGTGGTGGTGGTGCTGTTGCTGCTCCTCCTCCTCAGTACCAGCAAAGACCACCTAATCCCTACTGGAACCCTTTCTGGACGATGGCTGCTTATTCTTTCTTTACAAAGTGAGTCATCGGGCATTTAGATGATGCATGTCGAATCCTATAGTCGATAGCTAGTGTACGCCGTTGGCATCCCAAACACGTGTGTGCTGAACCATCTTCAATACTTCACAGGTTTTGTGATAATTACTTATCATTATGGAAATGGTTTTGTCGTTTTATTCTGCGGTGTAGTAGGGACGGTTGTAATATTTAGTCAGGTGACCCGTGAAGACCCGGGGTAGAATAGGTCTTTAACCCATTCTTGTCGCAAAAGGAGACTTTGCTTGTCGTAAGAGGCGACTAACGGGATCGGGTGGTCAGGTTCGCTGACTTGGTTGATGCATGTCATCGTATCCGAATAGCGTGGATCGATTATCATGATATCAATCACTGTATTGTCTGGTCCAGACTCGATTATTTACAGAGCGCCGTCATATAGCTGAAATATTGCTGAGTGAGGCGTTAAACAACAAACATCATATATTTAGTCGGGTAGCGAAAATGATGTTATTTATAACTCACGGAAGTCACGTGAGCCGAACTCCGTGCATGAACTTTATGCGAACCCAACCGTTACCTGACATTAAAGCAATGCGTGGAGCAGATGTTTGAAAGCAAATGCACGTGTTGCACGAGAAATACTGCCGATTGTGCCATGTAAGCTGAGCGTTCATTGGTCAGAGCCTTCGCTGGTTTCCCTCCAGCTTGAACCAGGCCGTGACTTGATTCGTTGGTTACAAACAGCGATAACCAATCGGTCGTATGTATTCACGGGTAATGAGGAGGCCGTGACTTGATTCGTTGGTTACAAACAGCGATAACAACACCAATCGGTCGTATGTATTCACGGGTAATGAGGAGACGTAGTGTACAGACAAAACTCCAGAAGTATTGATGATGGTGATTAACATGAACACGGGACACTCGCTTGACAGTGGGCACAGGACTAAGTTCTGTATTAAGTATTAACAGAGAACAGCGAGGCACGACAGCCGTCTTCTTTGTAGATATGGGGATATAGCGTGTAGTTTCTATGAAATGATTGTCTTGATATATTTGTACATGATAAACACAGTTTATCAGGAAAATGTGTATTTATATCTTAATCTAAAAATTGCAACGGAACATGTGTTGTGAGTTCTGTTTCCGGAGATGATCTGAGAAATTTGTGATTAAAGTGTCTTGCAAATAAATTCCACAATTTACGTCATCGGATATTGTGACGTGATTGTAAATTTTGAGGTGCAAGGCCCCGTTCCACAAGGCGATCGTATTGTAGCGCAAAGACAGTCGTTAGTCTAAGTTAAAGTATGTGAGTTGCGATAACCTAGCACTACGATAACTATGTGGAACGGACGCCTGAATTCTAAAGGAGGACCGTTGTATGGTAGTAAATTAATTCGTTTCAACGTTTGACGTGTTTGAAGTATTATTCTGTAAAACTCAATTGGATTATGCCGTGGATCGCATAGGTGTCGGCCTATTCACACACGACAGTGTAATTTTAAAAACGTTATTAATGCAAGTAATAAATAAAATACTGAACTCGCTGCCGTGTAAAAGCAACTTTATGAAACTCGTGAAAAGTTGTGGTATCTGACGAGCGAAAGCGAGTCAGATACCACAACTATTCACTCGTTTCATAAAATTGGTATTACTGGCTCAGAGGCTTTGCAGAGCCATTAGTGATGACATTTGATTGTGACGTCATGGTAACCATGGTCTGCAAAGCAATGTAGATATCGCTTGATCTCACCCAAGCGACATATCCTATGGGAGCCAGTTTTGAATGATAAATTCCATGCTTCTACAAAACATTATTTAATATGAAAGCATATCCAAGTGTGAAAATGGAGCTCCCTTATTTCCAAGCAGAATATTCGTCTTTTTGTTTCTTTAGAATCGACAAACAATGTCGATGGTATACTTGCAATTACATATTACTGTGCAGAGTGGCGTCCCTTGGGCGTGACGCAAACCAATATAATCGTGGGTTCGAATACCAAATTGACCCTGATTGTGTTTCTAGGAATGCCAGCACTATACACGCTGACTGGTTACTAAGAAAATAAAAGCTTATACATGAAGAGGGTTTAAAATCGAATTGTGTATTTTCTCATCGGCTGGCGTACATATACGAGTCAGGCTTGAAATATAGACTAGTTCTGAGGTGAGGTGAAATGGGGTTAACGTCGCGTCCAAGATTATTGCACTGATATAGCGACGTGCATGCACGTGTATGCGTGGCTGCTTGTACTAGTCCGGACTGATGCCGATTTATAGTGCTAGCTCCCTGAGATACCATGCCGCAGTTTAACACGAATACCCCACTCAGACACAGTATACTGACTCCGAGCCGACCAGTCCTTGTTTTAGCCCCTTAATGCCGAGCGCAAGACAGGGTAACAACTAGTACCATCTTTTAACGTCTTTTGGTATGACGCGATCGGGGATCGAACCCCGGACCTTCCGCTCTCCGGACGGACGCTCTACCACTAGACCACGGAGGCGGTCGACTACTTCTGAACAAAACATATGATCACGTCCGGCAAACAATGAACAATGGCGGACAACGCGTGGACGGTGCAGCGCATGCCTCCCTCTTGGGGAACACCCGGTGTCAAGACTAAGCTTCAGTGATCAACTCAATAATATTTTCACGAGTTTGCCTTTTACGCCCATTAATCTGCTTGGACAGATGATCATTATTATCTGGCGTTGACGTTATATAGTTATGTATCATCTGCATATTTGAGTTCATTAAGATAACTGTAATTCAACCCGAAACAGAAAGGCGTAAAAATGCAAAATGGTAATGGAAATTATATGAATGGATCGCTGGAAATCCGTAATGACACTGGGCCCACTTGCACAAAGCGATCTTAGCGCTAAGACTATTGTAAGCCTATGCTTAAGTATGGGAGTTAAGATCATCTTAGCGCTAAGCTCGCTTTGTGCAAGTGGGCCCAGGCGTTCGCGAAAAGGGTACGTCTTCCTCACTTGAGTGAGTGAGTGAGTGAGTTTGGTTTTACGCCGCTTTTAGCAATATTCCAGCAATATCACGGCGGGGGACACCAGAAATGGGCTTCAATCATTGTACCCATGTCGGGATTCCAACCCGGGTCTTTGGCGTGAAGAGCGAACGCTTTAACCACTAGGCTACCCGACCGCCCCTCACACAGTTCTGATTGAACAGTGAGTGCCAGTGAAGATCACACCACGGGACATGCGTCATGCTGACAAGACACGTGTCATATTTAGTAAATTCCTCTCAGTAGTTAAAGTCATATTATTTTAATGTTGGTTTGTTGTTTAACGCCGCACTCAGTGACATGACGGCGATCTGTAAATAATCGAGTCTGGACCAGACAATCCAGTGATTGATATCATGAGCATCGATCCACGGAACTGGGATACGATGACATGCATCATCCAAGTCAGCGAGTTAGGATGCATGTTCTAATTCCGAATTGCGTAGAGACCGCCTCTGTGATCTAGTAGTCCGGGGTTCGATACCCGACAGCGTCATACCAAAAGACATTAAAAGATGGTACTAGTATACCTGCTTGACTTTCGGAATTAAGGGACTAAAACCTGAGACAGTATACTGTGTCTGAGTGGGTTATTCACGTTAAACAGTGTTAAACAGAGTGCTGCGGTGAACAACAAGCAAACAAAAGCAAAAAAATATTTCTGTGAAATTTGAATAAAATGTTGGTACATGCAAAGTACGTAAGCAATTGAAACATGTAGACGTCATAAACTGGAGCTCAACGTGAAAGGGAAATTTACGATTGGATAATCGAAATTATCCCCCTGGTACAGAGGCTGTGATTCCTAATGTAGCGTGCAGTAATGATGTATCAAGTTTAAATTATTGGATAATATTGCGTGAGAAGGTGTTATCCGTAAATATACATCCTGTCAGTGTTTAATATAAATTGTAAACCAAACGTTAGTGTGTTCCGCAATCTGATTGGTCAGCCTACCTCGTCGATTATCATTCGTCGTCGGTTTCAAATGAATTTGCAGTCGATGAATGACAATAACATTCGGCAAAAGTAACAAACGTAACTATTCATCTTCAAACTGACGAACGTGTTCAGTACTAAAAACTGTCCCCAATGCTATTAATCATTTAAACAGAGTTTGTCAACAGAAGAGTGTTTCATTGCGCCAGAAACATTTATTTGACCAAAGTATGCACACATTTTGGTTGTGAGGAAGTGAAGGTCATTCACACACAATAAAACTGACGAACATTTGATTGTGTGCTAACCATTGGTTTTGCAATGTCAGTTGTGGTTTCGAGTTCTTCTTGCTTCCGAGAGTGTATGAAGGGTTGTCAGTAGCTTTTCATGGAGAACCTGAAAAAAATATCCAGAAAGTTCCTAAGTAAGTCGGCAATTCTTCGGCAAGTCTAGATTTCTTCAGTTTCAGACATTTTCTTGTCTTCTTTATATTATAATATGAAAAGAACGTTTACTGAGTTTGTTTTCATATGTTATTTAAAATGGAAAGAACTGTTATATGAAAGCATATGTCTATTATACCATCCATTGATCCCTAAGGACCAGTACAGTTCAGTTTTTGACAAAGTAACGCTAACTTTAGATATTTTCATTTGAAAATCCAACATATGAAAAATCAGCAAAGAGATATTATCTTCTTTGCACCACCCCCCTCCCTGCCTCCACCATCTAGTTTTATATCAAAACGCAGTAATTCAAACCAAATCATAAAATATCTTCATTTCGGAAACATATTATTTGTCTTTGAGTCCCTTTTGGAGGTGTTGCTGGGTTAGCCTCACATCAAAATTTCTTCACCTTTTAGACGCGTGGCAGCGTTATTTCTTCCTGGTTGTCGGCGTGCGTGTTGTCGGAGTCCACGTTGTTGGTGCCCTGTTTTCGGAGTCCACGTCGTTGGAGTTCGGGTTGTCGGAGTCCAAGTCGTTGGAGTCCTGGTTGTCGGTGTCCACGTCGTTGGAGTCCTGGTTGTCGGAGTCCACGTCGTCGGAGTCCTGGTTGTCGGAGTCCAAGTCGTAGGAGTTCGGGTTGTCGGAGTCCAAGTCGTTGGAGTTCGGGTTGTTGGTGTCCACGTGGTTGGTGTCCTGGTTGTCGGAGTCCACGTTGTCGGAGTTCGGGTTGTTGGAGTCCACGTGGTTGGTGTCCTGGCTTTGCGTTGGGCAATGCATGCTGAAAGTAATAGTTTTACAATAAATATCAACTTGTCCTTTCGATAAAATAACTTTCGTATAATTATGTAAAAGGATATTTAACAATTACAAAATTGCATTTAAGATTTTTATCTACCTAATATAAAAATATTATCAGATGCATATAGGGACATAAGGGCTGCTCGTCCGGTGTCATGGTACTAAAGTGAATTGCCATCCCACAATTTAACTGTTTATATACTGACTCCGAGCCGACCAGTCCTTGTTTTATCCCCTTATTGCCGAACGCCAGGCAGGGGAACAACAAGAACCATAGTTTAACGTCTTTTTGCATGACGCGGCCAGGTGATAGAACCACCGACCTTCCGCTCACATGTCAGACGCTCTATCCACTAGACCACGTATGCGGTACAAAATCGATAAACGAAACCTACTTCCATGCAGACAGCTAATAACTATCACAGTAGTAGCAGCAGCCCACATGTTGGCCAGCATTGTGTGTTCCCGATCTGAAATAAAACCAAACACACTCTAGTAATATTCTCAAATAAAACAAAAATAGTTTTTCACGAGGGACCAACCAGTTTATATTCATTGGGTGGGGATCTGTAAATAATCGAGTCTGGACCAGACAATCCAGTTTTCATCAAGCGCATCGGTCTACGTCTACGCAGATGGGATACGATGACATCTCATCAACCAAGTCAGCGAGCCTGACACTCGATCTCCTTAGTCGCCTCTTGCAAGCATGGGTGGCTGAAGACCAATTCTAACCCGGATCTTCACGGGTCAAAAGAAACTCACCAGTACATAATGACGACATTGTTGAGAAAATATTGACAATCAGATGCCGCCGGCCATTAGATATAATGTAATCCTGCGAGACGTGATTTCCCTGCTAGACAACCTCGAGAACTTGAAGAATGTGATGTTGTCTAGAAAACGATGTCCTTTCAGACAATCCGCGCGTTGCGTGGTCGCGTTGTTGTCGTCGTGTTGCTGTGTTCGCGCTAGAGGCAACACGTCCATGTGATGCATCAGGCTCAAGACCACGCTACTGACCGCGTGACATGCGCCTCTAAATGTTTCCCTTTGAAATGATGTCTTTGTAATCTGCAGCAGATGTGGATTCCCTTCAGGCTTATATTCAAGTAGGTTCAACGCATTTATCGCGAGAAACGCACATTGAGTGAGTCTGATCTTTAGCAATATTCAAACAATGTCGAGGAACACCCATGTTGGGAATCGAACTGGAGTCTTCTGCGTGACGAACGAACGCTTCAATCACTAACCTACCCCATGATCTGCGTGCACTCTTTGTTTATTTCCATGTCATAAAGGTTGTAATCACAGCAAGTGGATAACGTCGAAAGGAATTATATTTATATCGTCTCATAACTAACACGAAAGTTGTAATCACAGTAATGGATAACGTTTGAAAGGAATTATATTTATATCGTCTCATAACTAACACGAAAGTTGTAATCACAGCAATGGATAACGTCGAAAGGAATTATATTTATATCGTCTCATAACTAACACGAAAGTTGTAATCACAGCAATGGATAACGTCGAAAGGAATTATATTTATATCGTCTCATAACTAACACGAAAGTTGTAATCACAGCAATGGATAACGTGGAAAGGACTTATATTTATATCGTCTCATAACTAACACGAAAGTTGTAATCACAGCAATGGATAACGTGGAAAGGACTTATATTTATATCGTCTCATAACGGACACAGCAACACGTTTCGTGTGGAGCTTGGTGTTGTTTACAGCTATTTGGTTTCCAGGTGTGCGAATTCGTCAAAAAACAACACAATTCTACTTTTTTTGGACACATCTCAGTGTTTACCATCTGTAGCCCTGGCCGAGAGAAACTATCAAATTTGAAACAAACCTAGGCAAACATATTAATCCCTGGGAAAGTTTTGATTAAAGTTGGATCATGATAGTATTATTATATTTGATCAAGACAATCCACAAGACGATGTTCGTCGCGGCAAAGGCACAGGTTCGATTCCACACATGGGTACAATGTGTGAAGCCCATTTCTGGTGACAAAACAATTTCACGAAAGATGCGTCTCACCAGCGGCATTCGAACCTGCGAAGTCCGTACTGAAGGCTAACGAATGATTGGCATTGACATCCAATACTTACTTACATTAAGACCAACAGGTAAGCCTTTTCATGAACAGGTAAAACATTTGTGATTTATTCAGAATGTCACTATTTTCTTGATCAAGGCTATGATTGCTTATAATAGGCCGCTCAACATGAGCAAATATTTTATAAGTACTCGAGTTGGACCAATATGAACTGTTTACTTGCCCCAGGACGTGCATTTCATAACCCGAGTCGACAAAGAGCGAGATGCACGTGCTGAAGGCAGAGGGAACATAATTCACGAGCATCACGCTTGGGCGACTCACACAGTGTTCTCACAGTTAAGGATAGAGTTCCAGAATACGGTTATCAAAACAATGTTGTTTAAACATGTTAGTGCTAAGTTTCTTTGAATGTTGGCCATGGTTTATGTAGGTTAGCGCAAGAGGACCTGTTGTCTTATCGTGGAAATGGGAGGTTAGAATCTCCGGAGGCCTCTAACTACCTACTTCAACGATCGTACACCTTGCCCTCGTGCTCTAACATATACGTTAAAAACTGGATCTAGATTGGGGTTGTAGAGATTTGCCCTTTGTCTGAAAAGCACATCTTTCTCCCGAGACCTTAAAAGTTCAGTTTCCACCCTTGCCGAACTTGACTGTAATTTCTGGGCTCGACCTTAGCGCCACCAGTGGATATTAAGAGTTATGTCCCTCCTGTGTCCCTCCTATTGACCAATCAGATTCCAGTTCTCATATCACTTGCATTTGCTTCATACAAAATGGCAGCGCCCAGTTAAAACTATCTGATCGATAATCAAGATCTATATTGTGATACAACCGGTCTTACTTCGTGAAATGCATCAAATCACGTGAGCATCTTGATAAAATAGCATGAAAGTTTGGGGGAAATATCGCTGAACTGGCACCACACATGTTTCTGCAGAAATATGCACGGCAGTTTACGAACCGGATGTCGATTGAACTTTGCATAGACTCGTTAGTCCAGCCAAAACATAACTCAATAATTCCTGCCTAGTTCGGCAAGGTTGGAAACTGGAGTCCAAGTTACAGTATTGAAGTACCAGACAGCTGTAGCTGTACGATCGACGCACATGTACCAAAACTGTTACCCCAAAATTAATATATAATAAGTTCAAATATAAATTTTAAAGATATTGTTGCTTCCTGAATGAATATACAATTTGTTTCTAATACTTACTGGTAGTTTATGTCGCACAATGTATGACGTCCTCTCCTTAGATATGACCAGATATGCCTGGTAATGCCTGTTTTATAGTCCCCACAATCTTGCTTTCAAAAAACCTCAATCAATTGCAATTAGTCTCAAACATTATGTGATGCGTGTTTTGGTGTCTTACGTCACGTTCGAGAACCTTTCTACGTTGTTCTACTTTCAAACGTCGAAACCTGAAATGAAAACAAATGTAAGAATCGTTTGACCGCTTCCCTGATCTATGGTGCGATGAAGGTGTGTTGAAGACACTTGGACGCATCGGTAAGCAATACACTTACCGTACGTCAGCCTGAAGGTCGTAACGTCTTCGTATCAAGCCTTGCTTTACGTTGTGTAATCAAACTGAAGCAACTCGCTGTCACAACATGATCGATTGTTCATGCGCCATAAACAAGTGAGTTTTTTCACTTTGATCCGAATCAACATGTCCTGTTTTAAATCATCTGTGAAGAGTTGAAAGTTAAAATATTTTATAGAAGATGAGGTAATTTAAGCAGGTAAATAAATATTTAGCTACTAGTATCAACAAAGTCTGTTTCATTAAATTTGTTTTCATATAGCTGAACCCATGAAGATCCGGGTCAGAATAGGTCTTCACCAACCCATATTTGCCGTAAAAGGCGACTATATATGCCTGTCGTAAGAGGCGATTAACGGGATCGGGTGGTCAGGCTCGCTGACTTGGTTGATACATGTGATCGTATTCCAATTGCACGGATCGATGCTCATGATATCAATGACTGGATTGCCTGGTCCAGACTCGATTATTTACAGACCGCCGTCATATAAATGGAATATTGCTGAGTGCGGCGTTAAACAACAAACAAACAAACAAACAAATCATATAGGTGATGAAATTAAACGTGCTCATAATCCAACTGAATTAAAACAATTCGTAAAAATGAGTTATTGGCCATTGTTGTTGTTTTTAAGTTTTGTTTCCTTTAGGTGCGCACGTCACGTTACACACCTTCCGTTCCTAATTCAATTTAGCAAAGTTACATCTCCAGGTAACCTAGCTCTACACTGAAAACACTGTGATACATCGCTCGAACATATGACAGGCATTGAAAGCATATAAGCACGGCAACTTGGTAACATGAGGTCGGCACTACTAAAGTACACTAAGCATGCCATGCAAGGCTATTGTTCTACACCGCACGACATCATTATGACGTCATATCGCTTATTGTGACAAAAAGGTATGACGTCACAGTCGTATCTAGAAATGCGCCATATTCCAAACTCTCTATGGTCCCCAAAACTTAAAATACATTTTCTTTGTAGATTTCTATTATGTTTTCTGCATGATATGAATATTGCACACATTGGAAATTGTAGTAACTGCAACTTTGCATTTGATAACCTATAAATGTAGATATCATTATTTAGATATGCCTACCGACAATAACTGAATTCCTTTTGCTATTCTTTGACTATTAGCTTCCGCGGCGGTGCGGCCGTCAATTCGGCTGTTTCAATCAGATGGGGTTTATTGTGATTTGACAATCTCTGATTGACCAGTCAGGATCGAGTAATTTCCAAATTCATGGTAGAATGCCTGTTATATGCGAGTAAAGTTTAATATTACAAACATGTTTGAGCATTTACAGCACCAACCTTTGTTGAAGGCAAGTATTGGTTTTTCCGTATTTCAGCTCGACAACCCACGCAATGACGCTTCACTCAATATCGCGGCCAGCACCGAAGAGTGTTTACTTAGGTCATGTTTTCATCCAGGTTACCTGTAGATTGAACCGCGCTGTATTGAATTTGGAACCGAAAGCGCAGTGTGAGGTTTCAAATGTTAGATTTAGCCCCGTATCTGTATTTGGTGCACATCACGTTCCATACTGTTGTTATTCTTATCAATCAAACAAAATATACCAGCGGTTAAATCATACGGCATTCGACATTTATTATATCCTTCAGTGTGAAAGATTGAACTTTGAGAAAAGTCATATCTTCATTGCAGTGAACATAACACTTGATATTTAAATGCAATGAACGTAACACTTTGACGGAACTATTGTCTTACAATAGTTGTCTCCCTTTAACGTAAGTGTCTGGCCCGTACGCAAACTGTTGACTTTCGTTTTACGTTAGCTCCACACCGACAAGGCAAACTAAAGACAGATGGTCATTTATGGAGTTAATATCGCCACTTTCCGTTTGTTATTCTTTTGAAAATGTTTCGTTATGAACAGTACATTTCTCATTTAACTTGTCAATCGAGACTGGTCGTTTCGCAAATCGCCATTTTTGTTACTTGACCAGCGTGTATTCCTTCGCATCCAACAGCGGTCTCGTAGCCTTCAAGAATATTTTTGTTTAAATAGATTTTGTATATAATAATATACAAATTTATGACAAAGAATTTCATCTCACATATTTTTACTACTTTTGTTTGTGTATTTTAAGATCTTGCAAACTCGAACTACTTTTGAAGTCGCAGTTACAAGGGGTAGTCAAACGTCCAGGGCTGTGAAGGGAGAAGGGAGAATTGACGTTTCGAGGTTTTACATTTGTAATGATAAAAAATAAATTTCCGGAAGACAACTACACAAGAAGTATATAATAAATGAATATTTCATGTGTCTCATCACCTGACGGGGGGGAAGGAGATATTTTCACGAGTGGCGTATTCGTTTGCATACAAAACACCAATCCCTGTGCAGTGTGTATCTGTCAGTCAAAAGATTCCATAGTAGTGAGTCAGAATAGAACCTGGACGGATAATACATATAGCGCCATCTAGGTGGCCGATATAGTGGAGTATACTCAAGCTCCTCGCAGCGATAGCCCGTTCGCGGAGCTCTCTATACTATCGCTGCCACCAGTCAAAACTCCCCACTGTGATAGGTGGCTCCATCCATGCTTGGAGTTGAACTCGCAACCGAATGACCGTTATGTTTACAAACAAGCGACCACTGTCGTGACGCCGAATATACTTATCGCTGCTAAATTACTTTCTTCGTTTGTCAATTTGAATTTCTATTTCATTAAAACTATCATGTTATTGATATAGTAAGAATGTAAGGGAGAAGTTGGTTGATATTCCGTTAGTCTGCAATCTCGAACCAATCTGATTATACAAACAACAAAGTAAATTCACCATAAAACATGGTCAGTCGTAAACCTTTTCAAAATTCACCATGATGGCATTCCCAAAGACATAAACAAAAGTATGAAATTTACTACATTTGGGGTTAGAGGCTAAATTTCAAGATTCTTGTTATGGACGCGCCCACACTGGTGGCAGCGATGTTACCGAGAGAGTGACGAAGGTGTCACGCGCTGGGAAGGAGCTTGGGAGCGTACTGTAGTAAGGGAGGCAACTCAGTCTGCATTTGCCTGGTAGCAACCGTGGCGGTTGACGTCGAAGCTGTTGGGATATTTGCAGCTGGATAGGCAGTTACTGTAAAAGCTGTTGTCAAAGTTGTTAATATTGAACGTGTAAAATGAGTTGTAGTTGAAACTGTTGCCTATGTAGCAGCTGTAGCAACTGTCGTTGCCCTGGATACAGTTGTAGTCTGTGTTGTAGGGGCAGCTGTGATTTCAGCTGTCGCGTCGAAGGTACAGTTGTCAGATGTTCTGTCGTAGTTGACAAAGCTTGTAAAGAATGTAATTATGACATTTAAAACCATTAACGAATTAAAACAAATAATCAACCTCTAAACTCACTCTTTTGAGTTTTTCATCGTGTGAAGTCATCATTATACAAAAGTCACAATCCATTTGTTTGTTGTTTACCGCCGCACTCAGCAGTATTCCAGCTGCATTGCCGCGGTCTGTACATAATTGAGTCTGGACCAGACAATCCAGTGAATGACATCATGATCCACGCAATTGGGATACGATGACATGCATCAACCAAGTCAGCGAGCCTGACCACCCGATCCCGTTAGCCGCCTCTACGACAAGCATTGCGGCAATTATGAGTTGGTGAAGACCTATTCTCTTCGCGGATCTTCACGGGTCTAGCTCAATACAAGCTTTCAGACAAGGGTGTTCACAATAACGCATAGAACATTAACAAGTGATGCCAAAATATCACCAAAGTTGCATTATTGCATTAAGTATTTATAGCAACAATCGAAAGTTAAATTTCCCTGACCAGTATCAGAATACGTATAATATCAATACCAAGTTATTTATATTTATTAAAATGTGTTTATTAACTTGGGTTATACATTTGTCAACAGTGTGTTCACCTAGGCCGAGGGGGCACGGGTGGCCCAGTCGTCTAAGGCGCCGCGATTCGCTGTGCAGAGTTGCGTCCCTAGGGCACGCCAGAAACCTATGATTGTGGGTTCGAATCCCGGTTCGCCCCGATTATGTTTCTAGGTTTGTCAGCACCATACCCGTGCTCGTGAGTTTCACCGTAGTGGTAAACGTCTGAGACCTGCATCACTTCGGGCTTTCCTCCCACATTAAGCTGACACGCCGTGATATAACTGGAATACTGTTAAAAGCGGCGTTAAACCCAACTCACTCACT